>NW_027445896.1:172500-529054 GCF_038048845.1 Mixophyes fleayi
AAATGTCCATTTAAATCATACAATTTCTCTCTAAAAACACCAATAAACTATTAGTTTAAGAACCTGTAGTTTGCGATCAGGCTTAGATTACTCTATTCAATGTCCTTTATCCACACGCACTCGTCAGTGGTGTAGCGGATGGAATCCTTAATGTATCCCTTAAAAGTGTGCTTTCTGTAGAGTAGGGTCACTCCGGGCAGTCAAGGTCTCTGAATGGTAAAGTCCTGTCCCTGACAGCTGCGGAGAACTGCTTCTTGCGACTATCTCCCTAGGCTTCCTGTTCGTGTGGAACACACCCTGCGTTCCAAAAGCCGAACTGCCGGTTTCCACCTTCAGCATGTAGAATGCACTCTACAATGTGTTCCACTGCAGATGAGATGTATTCACGAGGTTACACTTCTCATATTCCTGTAAAAGTTGCAGTCTGGCACAGTATAAATGAAATCTCCAACCAACGCGTTTCGCTGTTATGGTTTCATCAGGGATCTTCGATGAAGACTTTCTGAGTACGTAACTTCCTGAATACATCTCATTCCTGCTAGAGTTCATCTATGTATATATTGTTTCTTTTATAACAGCTTGGATAAAATGCTTATCTCTTCCATCCATCTGGAGGACACTGCTTAACCATGGGGTTGAGTAGGGAAGGGAGGAGTCCTGGCACCCAAAGAGTTAACTTTTTCCTGCTGACAGCATATCCCCCCCACCAATTCCCCACATACCTCAGTTTGAATTGGGTGCCCTAGGAGAAGGGCGCATCTGAAGAGCTCCAAGAAACAGTGAACAGTGTTCACTGGTAATAGGTTTTTTCTTTACTTTTCCAAAGTTTTTTTCTGTTGATAGCAGCGAGAGGCTCGGTGTACAACTGAGCTGACTCGTGGGAGAAGCGCAGTTCAGCTGGGGGCAGCCCCGCTGACAGAGGAGGTGAAGCGCTTCTCACAGCGGGAAGCAGTCTCCAAGAGACTCTCCCCGCTGATAGCAGGATAGGCGCTGCCATTAGGCAGAAAGCCATTACTGCAGACGTTCCCCGGAAGCCAGCTGGAGCATACCAAGTCCCCTCCTTCTATGGGATGGCAGGGATACTTGAAGGATGGCGCGCTAGTGATAGCGCTGTACGGGGAACACATTCTAACAGGTTTTCCCCTAAGATACAGAAAGGGCAAAACGCTGTTAATGAAAGTAACACAGAAGGAGAGCCAGTGGAAGCGGAATGTGTTTGAGGAACACCGCTTCCCCCTTCCCTGCTGAGTGAGCGTGTGGAAGATCCCTTTTGGCGCCAAAGTTCAAAAGGAGGACAGATGCAGCAGTCATTTGGAGAGAAGTGCACTGTTGACACATATCTTCCCCGCTAAGTATCACTTTGTTTTCTTCTGTGTGTGTGCATGTGGATGCATATGTTTAATAAGACAATGATGTGTTGAGAGAACTGTTGTTTAAGAAAACTATAAAGCTCTCCAAACCTGTCTTATTTAATCAGAAATACTATGATATGTTAAATAACCTAATCTGTATTTCCTGATAATTATTGGAGAAGTGTTTGTGCATCTGAAACGTGATTCAGTTTTTCTTTTCTTGTGATGGCAGATAAAAGTAAAACAACACGTACCAAACATAGTGTCTGTTCAAAATGTAATGTTAAATTAACAAGTGAACGGCTGGATCAGGGGGGGCTCTGTGCTGGCTGCACTGGCTTCTGTGAAGTTACAGCCTAAAGACAGCTCCATTCTAATGGTAGATCCTCCTGAATGGGCGGCTACCTTGTCACAAGGGGTAAATACCCTTGTAAGTCTGTTATCTAAACCAGTAGAAATCCCATCTACATCTATGGCTTCTCAGGGTATAACAGTAGGAATGACAGAGGAGTCATTTTCCCCAGGGGTCGGATTAAATCCCTCCCCGGCCCTCCTAGGTGTATCCCAGATAGGAGAGGTGGGTTGGTCAGCAGTGGCTAAGGGCCTGGACCGACTTAACCAACTCCTGGAGAATCCCAGACATAAACGTAATATCAAAAGACGTAGACCAGTTAAGGCGCTGTGGTCAGTGTC
This sequence comes from Mixophyes fleayi, assembly GCF_038048845.1. NCBI lineage: Eukaryota > Metazoa > Chordata > Amphibia > Anura > Limnodynastidae > Mixophyes > Mixophyes fleayi. The sequence continues at coordinate 174,546 of NW_027445896.1, forward strand.
GGACTCTGAGAGTTCCTCAAAGGAGGAAGGGGAATTGTTGGACGATTCAGATTTGTCCATTATAGAGTCAGGAGGAAACTCTAGGCACCAGGGTATGGACGATCTGGTAAAAGCAGTTCGTCAGGACCTGGGGTTTGTGGAAGCAGAAGAGACGAAGTCCTTGGACCGCTCTCTCTTTAAGAAAGCTTCTAAGCAGGTGGTCAGGTTCCCTCCCTCAGCTGAGCTGAGGGATATTGTGGAGGACTCTTAGAAATATCCAAATAAAAGGTTCTCTATGCCAAAGAAGATTGGCGCGTTGTATCCTCTTCAAGAGGAGGATATGACCTGTTGGGAACAGGTGGCGAAGGTGGATGCGCCTGTGGCGAGATTGGTTCGCCAGACTACACTACCTATACCTTGGTCAGCGGCCTTACAGGACGCGACCGACCGAAAATTAGAATCCCTGCTGAAGTCGGTCTTCTTGGCCGCTGGTACAAGCCTCAGGCCAGCATTGTCCTCTACCTGGGTAGCTACGGCTATGGAAGCCTGGGCAGGGCAGTTAGAGTCTGCCTTGCAGGATTCAGAGTTACTTCCCCTGGCCATGCAGCTAAGGGAGGCAGCAGGCTATGTATATGAAGCGGCCCATAATTCGGCCTCCATGTCATCGTCTATTTCTGCTGCAGCTGTAGTAGCTAGAAGGGCGTTATGGTTAAGGACTTGGAATGCGGATTCAGAGTCTAAAAGGTTGTTAGAATCCATCCTGTACACGGGTGGGATGCTATTTGGTCCAGAATTGGACTCCTGGATTTTACAGGCTTCAGGGGGCAAGAAGACGTCATTGCCTGTAAATACTCCAAAACCTTAGGGCTAAGCCTAGGTTTAGCTTTTTCAGACAGCCTTTTTACGGGGGCGGGTCTGGCAGAGGCCAGACTACCAGTTCAGGGGCCGTGGAAACCAGGAGACAGTCCCGTAGAGGAAGGTCATCCTTTGCCCCTGCAGCGCGGAGAGCTTCTTCCGCCAAGCTGCTGGATAGACCAGCAGCATGACTACCACCCGCCTCCGGTTACAGAGGGTGGGGTGGGAGGACGGCTGCTTGGGTTCGCCCAGCAGTAGACAAAGTCCTCGGCGGACGAGTAGGTCCAGGATATCATGATAGAATTCATGGGGCCAGCTCATCTCAAGTTAACTCGCTGGCCTCTGTCAAGTCAGAAAGAGCTCAGGGCTGTCGATTTGCTTAGTTTAAACAAAGCTATACAGGCTTGGAAGTACCGCAGAAGGAAAGGGTTTTAGTCAAACCCATTCGTGGTGCTAAGGCCAGACGGGTTGTTCAGTCTAAAACTGAACTTCTGGAGTATAATAGGGTCACAGAGAATCCCTTGTCTAAGAATGAGTTTCTTGGGACTATTAAGGGACTTAGTACGCAGCAGAGTGTTTTCTCCACAGGACAAGTTAGGGTCCTAGATGGAGTGGATAGGCAGGGTCCTGTCAGACAAGAAGCTGTCAGTGACCAGGTCTGTGAAGCTGCTAAGGAAGATGGTGACATCTTTCGTGACCCTACCCTGCGCATGGTTCCACCCCATGTGTATTCAGTGGGACATTCGGAGGAAGCAGGAAGGAGCCTTCCTTTGTTCAAGGTACCAGTGGAGGAAGTAAATCCTCAGCTGGTGGTTGTTGGACAACAACCGAACAAAAGACAGGAAAGTCCCAGAGTTCTGCGCAAGAACAAGGGATCCACTGGACGTCCTAACAATGCCGTGGGGCTTCAGGTAAAACCTGCCCCACAGGGTCCCGTGGAGGGTCAGTCAGGGGGATAGTCCAGTCTTTCTGGTAACTCCAGTAGGGCTACGAAGAGATCTGCTGACCCTGGAACAGTTCTTGCATCAGAGTCTGAACCAGCTGAATTTAATGGCAGAGCTTTTGAATCCAGTCTGTGGAGAGCTAGAGGGTTCTCAGGGGGTGTAATAGGCACTCTCCTGAATGCCAGTTTTGGCAAGGATATACCACCGCATCTGGCATATATATATATAAAGTGGTGTAAGAAGAAGTCTTACAATTCTAAAACTTTTGGTCTGGCTAGATTTCTCGCCTTCTTACAGTGTGGTTTAGAGGCGGGGCTTAAACTAGGAACCTTAAAGGTTCAGGTATCGGCTTTGTCAGTGTATTTCCACAGACGGCTGGCGGAGCTTCCGGATGTTAAGACTTTTCTACAAGGAGTGCTTCACATCCAGCCGCCCTACATGCATCCTGCGGAGCCTTGGGATCTTAATCTGGTCCTTAGCATGTTGCAGGAACCTCCCTTTGAACCTCTACTCTCAGCAGAGTGGCGGTTCTTAACCTGGAAGACAGTCTTCCTGCTTGCTATCGCCTCGGCCAGAAGGATCTCGGAGCTAGGAGCTTTATCCTGCAAAGAACCTTATCTGGTTTTTCATGAGGATAGAGCAGTTTTAAGGACTATTCCGTCCTCTCTCCCTAAGGTGGTCTCAGGTTTCCATAATAATCAGGAAATAGTGGTTCCAGTGTTCAGAGAGGAGCCTCAGACTCCTGGAATAAAGACAAATAAATGTTTGGACGTAGTGAGGGCATTACGTTTATATGTTAAGAGATCTGCAAAGATACGTAAGACAGATTCTCTATTTGTATTATTTGACTTTTCCAAGCGGGGATGGCCAGCATCTAAGCAAACTATTGCCAAATGGCTTACCCTGACTATCGGAGGCTTATGTCCGTATTAATCTCCCTGTGGCGAAGCGTATTGTTGCCCATTCTACCCGTTCGGTTGGGGCGTCTTGGGCGGCACGGAATGGAGCCACGGCGGACCAGCTGTGCAGGGCAGCCACATGGTCCTCGGTCCATACCTTTACGAAATTCTACCAATTTAATGTATTTGCCTCTGGGGACGCCTCCTTTGGCCGTAGTGTTCTACGTGCAAGGAAATCAGAGCGGTCCCACCCTTCAGAAGGATTGCTTTAGTAAGTCCCCATGGTTAAGCAGTGTCCCCCAGATGGATGGAAGAGAAAACGGGATTTATACTTACGATAAATCTTTTTCTCTGAGTCCATCTGGGGGACACTGCGGTCCCCCCCTTTTTTCGTTGTTTTCTTTTCTCTCCACTCCCCCCTCTGTTGAGTGGTGTGTCTTGGTTGATTGGCCTCCCGTCCTAGGGCTTTGGTAATCAAACTGAGGTATGTGGGGAATTGGTGGGGGGGGATATGCTGTCAGCTGGAAAAAGTTAACTCTTTGGGTGCCAGACTCCTCCCCTCCCTACTCAACCCCATGGTTAAGCAGTGTCCCCCAGATGAACTCAGAGAAAAAGATTTATCGTAAGTATAAATCCCGTTTTCCCATGCCTTGTAACCTATTTTTGTGTGACAATGTGCAACGGCAGCCTAATAAATAATAAAACCTAAGGAAGGCGCTTTTTGTGTTCTTTACTATTGTATACAGTAATATGATATGCTGTAAATACAGTTCTGATGTCCTCTCACTCATGCTTTATGGCATTAATGAGGCTTGAATGAGCTTTGCTTTTAGTGGAAAAAAAAAGTAATAGTTGACTTTAATGAGGGTGTGATCTAATAAAAAGTAGGCAGCAATTTTTACTCTTTCCTCCATGCACCTTTATATCTTAGCTCGCAAAAAGATTATGCACTTTGACAGGCAGTTCCCAAATGTGTGCATGTTTGCACTAAGCCTGTGGTTCCTAAACTTTTCTAGTTCACGGCACCCTTAGGGTCTCCATAATTTTTTTTAAAAATAATTACCGAGCAGTCCCGTTTTATAAGTAGTTCGGTCAGGACAGAAATACTGAAGTTGCAAAAATAGAACACATAAATCCAAGAGAAAAAGAGTATTTTTATGTATTTTTTTTCAATTATATTTCTGTCAAACAACAATTTATAGCTATCATTAAGAGGAATAAGGTAAAACAAAATAAAATAACAATATATACAAAAATCATCAGACTGTGCCCCTTCATGCTCACACTGTGCCCCTTCATGATTACTCTGCGCCCTCCTTTCTTTTCTCCTCCATCGCTGTTTCCTATGACTCTGTCCCCTCCGTACCTTACTTGGCCTCTTCTTCTTCTGTCTTCTTTCTTCCAGCTTCTCTCTGCGCGACTCCTCACTGAATATGTGTGACGTGATGGCTTCACGCCCTGACATTCAGTGCCGCTAGGTTGGTATTTATTTTTTTATTTTTGTCCTGACCGTGGGACCCCCGTGACATCTCTGCAGCCCCTGGACTAGGCCAATAAATAGGGTGTTTGTGTAAAATGATACGCTGTGTGCGGCTGCTTTTTCCAAATGGTAAATTTTCTCCCAGTGGACCCACCAATTTTCTGGTTGGGTTTTCATGATAAAAAACGTTACTATAAACGGAATCTTGTACCTTCTAGATGTAAAAACCTCTCTCCTCTTCTCTTTGAACTTCATTCAGGATGTTAAGGACAGTTCCTTAATACGAATCTTGATGGCTCCTTTCATTTAATTCTTGGACAATTTACATGATGTTAAGATGTTATCACGGGACACAGATAACTGATGGTCATCGATCTTGTTATAAAACATTTAAATATTCATATAATAGGGATGATTTCCTGGGGAGATATATATTTACCATTATACATAGTGGCTATACAATGTGATGTGTTTGATTAATGCGTTGTTGGCCCTATGTGGTTTTTCCAGAGATCTGATGTGGATTTAGTGTACAGTATACGGCTAGGTACACACTGGAACATTTTCATCCAATAGTCGGACAATTCAGCCGAAACCCGACCGTTTGGTCAGATATGGTGTGTGTGTGTATCTTACACAATGATCTAAAGTCGTCCCAAAGGGCTGATCATCGTTTAATTTGGTTGGTCGTACCGTTTAATATATTACGACCAATCACCTTCCGATCCTGCAGTGTGTATGAATTCACATGACTGTCGGCCAGTAGTGGATCTCAGAGTGACCGGTCTCATTCACCTTGTCTGCCTGCTGCTGATTTTGTCCCACTGTCTTTATCATCATCCACGGTCTCTGCCAACTGTTTGCAGTTGTCAACGGAGGCCCCCAGTAGCTGTCAGAGGAACTCTGGAGACGGAGAGCAGGTAAGAAGAGGGGGCTTGCAGCATGGCAAAATATCCTCCAAGGTTTTGCTTTAGAGAAGAGACTGATATGAATGGTACGGGCTGCGCCCCCCTCTCTCCCCCTCCACATGTCCGCTTAACCCTCTGTTAAGCGGACATGTGGAGATTAAGTCTCAGCTGCCAGAAATTAAGTTGTCACACTATTTACAGTCCGCTACGCTGACCTGTGCACTCGTTTTCCGTTGCTCTTCTTTCTTAAAGATCACTTGCAGAAGGCCACAAAGCTCCAGCAATGCCTCCTTTCTGCCCTAATACCCACTGTGATGATAAACTTTAACCCCAACCATCTGTTGAAACAGTTCTGCAGCACTCCTCACAGTGCAGTGTCAAGACAGGCTGCCTAATACAATTGCCAGGGCTGGATGTCTCTCAATGAATTAAGACCTGAGCTGTCAATTTTGCTTTTTATGGACTACCTTGCAGACGATAATTTTGACAGATAAAGAGCAGAGATCCGAAGATAATCGTGTATAGTGTGTACACGTCAATCGGCATACTGATTGGGATTTTTTTTTTAATTTGTGCTGTTGGTATATTGTTAATCGTTAACTTGTTCTGTATTGTGTACCCATCGTTAGAAAGAATCGATGCACCATAGCAGAGACATCATGCATGCACAAGAGAACAATGCTAATGTCATTAAAAACATTCAGAAGAACAAATTGAATAAGTGTCTTAATAGCTAAAATCACCATCGCATTCAGCTGTGGGTTACGTAACAGAGACGCATATATCTCACAGGGATGTACAGCGACGTTTCTTTACTACAGCTGTGAAGTACTAAATGTAGTGTTAAATTCATTTTCATCATCATCATCTATTTATATAGCGCCACTGATTCTGCAGCGCTGTACAGAGAACTCACTCACATCAGTCCCTGCCCCATTGGAGCTTACAGTCTAAATTCCCTAACACACACACACAGAGACACTAAGGTCAATTTTTTGATGGCAGCCAATTACCCTACCAGTGAATTAACATTCACTTTACAGATGTACTTTCTTAGAAGAGATATTTGCACAAGATATAGTTCCTAGCCTTGTCACAGTATTTTACCAGCAATTCCTCAAAATAATAATATGTATAATAACAATAATATATAATATTATTGCAAATCAGGTTGCTGACAATAAATGTTATTATTATTATATATACTACGTTAACAGTAGGATTGTGCTTCTAACAATTATAGTTTAACACAGAGTCGAGATTGTTGTGGGCTGTACTAACATTTATGAGAATACTGCCAGTTAATTCATTAGGAGCCAGTGACGTCGCTGAGTTGTTTCATGAATTGATTGGGTACATTCTAAAGAACACCCCCATAATGTCTGCATGCACCATGTGTTGGTGACAATTCTGCTTTAATTTATATGATATTAAAACATATGTAACATCTTTATATGCAAGAAAAAAGTACGTTTTTCTTTCCTACCATTTGGGGGACACTGTGGTACATTGGGGTATAGTAGGTGGACTACTTGTTTAATACACACACACTTCCCCTACTATGCCCCTCCTCTCAGGTAGTACACACTTGCCAACTCTCCCGGAATATCCAAAATCCGGGTCGGTCTCACGGACTCCCGGGAGAGCTGCAAAGTCTCCATCCCGCAATTGCGGGGCTAAAATGACGTAATTTTAGCCCCGCCCCTGCGACAAAACGACATATTTATCACTTTTGGCAAAATGACCCGTTTGCCCGCGCCCCTCTCCCTGATACGACTTGCCAAAAGTAGGCAAGTATGAGGTTGTAACCTCAGTTTTTTGTAAGTGCCTAGAGAGTACAGTGCACTTTTATATGGGCTCCTGTCCATACTTTTTATAGATATAGTTTATTCATATTTTTATTTTACTATTATCTTCTCTCTAGGGTGTCTGCGCAAGGAACCCTCTTAAGACCCAGTGAGTGAAGACCTGTCTGCTTCCTTCACACTGGGTCCTCGCGCAAGGGTGTGCAGCCTGTCAGCTCTACTCGCCTTAACATCACTTCCGGCAGTCTGGCTGTGCGCACCTTCCTACTAGAGACGAGCAGCGGGTGACACAGTAAGTAGTGGAGAGCTGTTATCGGGCGGAAGTAAAGCTTGCAGCCTCTCCTCCCGACCTGAACGACTTTCCCGTACTTTCCCCTAGCAACGAGCATCGCGACGGGGACAAGGGGAAGCAATGCTCTCCATAGGAGGCAATACGCTGCCCAGAGCAGCGGCAGCAGAACTGGGCACAAAGACAGCTGCAGCGCCTGCAGAAATGCAGCCGACAGCCATAGAAGAGGTGGTCTGTCAGGCTGCGCATGGAAGTGGCCACTAGGAGGGAAGTCCTGGGAGCAGAACTTCCCCCTTCATCATAGCTTGGTGGGATTCACCAGAGGCAGCCATTTACAGGACACTCAGTGCAGAACGCTCACACGCTGACCTACTGCATACTTGCCAACTTTCGAAAGTTGGCTTCCGGGAGCCTGCTGGGGGAGGTGGGCGTGATGGGGGCGGGGCTCCAAAATTTGCGTCATTTTGGACCCGCCCCCATGACATAATGACGATTCCCGGTGAATCGCGGCATTTTGGACCTAATTCAGCCCATTTGAAGTGGGCAGATGCGGGAGATTGCCACACTCTCCCGGGAGTTCGTGAGACTCACGTGAAATGCAGGAGGATCTCGGACATTTCGGGAGAATTGTCAAGTATGAGTCCTACTGTCTCTCTCCTACTTGGTATTGTTTTATTTGTTTTTCTTCCACAGTTTTGTGCCTAAAACCTTCCTTTTCTCTGTTTATCAGTTTTCCTGAACCTAGTTTCTCAGGGGACAGAACTTGTTTCAGAGTACTGTGTCAGGTTGATGGTGTCTTGCTTCAGGATCCATTTTGTATATTTACCCAGTGGTTATTCCTGGCATACATATATTTTAGGTGTGTGTATGTGTGTATATATATTTATAGAGAGAGAGAGAGAGAGATATTTATATTTGTAGTATATTAAACAGGTGTAGAGCCACACTAAGCGCTGGATTTCCAGTTACAGCAGATAATACCCCTAACACAACTGCTCATAGGTTGTAGATCAGATAAATAATTAATGATATAAACAGGGAGTATTGCAGCGCTACTGGTTTTCCGATGTTTCAAAAACACAGAGATAATTTATAAAAAGAGAGAGTATTTCAGTCACGTTAAGTATAAAAACATACACCAACAGCTACTGACGTTGTAAGATAACCATGATTTTCATAGATTGAATGCAGTTTCCCCAATTACGGTCTATAAGAAATGAACTTACAGTCATGTAATGTTTGGTGTTCACGTAGCTGTTACTTGTGCAGAGAGACAGGCTGGAATGATTAAAGACATCAAGAAGTCGTTTCCAAATTTACCAGAAAAATAAATAAATTCACCTTCGAAAAGCTGAGTCTGGTCATATATTTGCAAATCTGATTATCTTCAGTCATCCGTCTGCTTGTTAAACGAACATTATGTCTATGGGCGGTCCTTTGTGCAAATGACTGAAGGTCCGTATATGTTTATACTATGAAAATAATGGTAATTACATAATCGTTTTTTTCCATAGAACATCTTTGTTGTATAAACATTAAGATTTGATACATCATGTAGATTTATTAGACATGTATTTGAGTGTATATTTTTTGCTCCACACTATAAAACTACAACTTCCGGACCAACTCGTCACCTTGAAAAAGACTTTGTAAAGTGGAAACGCGTCGGTGAAATACGGACGGGGGAGCTCTGAGTGCCTGCTACATCTGTTCGGTGATTATAACGTATTGGTTCCAACCGCTGAAATCCTTGTTCTACACTAGATTTCTTTGAGTCTGTGACCCATTCACCTTCTGGTACGGGCAACTGAATCCCGCTCCTATGGGTTTTAATATGTTTTAATAAATCATTGTCTTTTACGTACTACACAAGTATGTCTTTTTTCCTCCATATATCATTCACTTTGCTGTGGAGAGGTGAAGACCACAGAGATTTCTAACATCATCAGCTGCTGCCAATTTGGACACAGGAATCGATCTAACTCTGGAAGATCTATATTAACGTGTTGATGAAAACGACAGCCTGTCTCTCTGCACAAGTAACAGCTACGTGAACGCCAAACACTACATGACTGTAAGTTAATTTCTTATAGACCGTAATTGGGGAAACTGCATTCAATCTATGAAAATTACGGTTATCTTACAAAGTCAGTAGCTGTTGGTGTATGTTTTTATACTTAACGTGACTGAAATACTCTCTCTTTTTATAAATTATCTCTGTGTTTTTGAAATATCGAAATACCAGTAGCGCTGCAATACTCCCTGTTTATATCATTAATTATTTATATTTGTAGTGTTTAAAAAAAAAAGATAAAGAGAGATATTCACAGAATGACACTATTACAACATAGGATAATGTCTGAAAAGGGGACTTCCAAGTCAAAAAGTAAATTATCTTCTGGACAGACTAACCGGGACACCCTCTGTACAGCTTGCGAGGCTGAGAGTCCTGAACGGCGTGCGCCCATCCTGGTGTCAGCATCTCTGAAGGAGCCGGCCTGGGCTAGATCGCTGGCAGCATCCATAGCAGAACTTACAAAGGTGATGTCAAGATCCACAGAAGTACATTATGCTTCCCTTTCCTTGACTTCTACACACACACAAACTGCGCAGTCCCTACCTGTCGCAGGTGCATCTTCACAGGCTGAGGCAGCATTGCCAGGGTCCCAGACTGAATTTGCCTAGGGCTCGGCACGTTTGCTTACCATCTCACACAGAGGGAAACGCATTATTACTGACACCTTTCAGGGTCAGGATCTGGATTCGAAACACTCCTCAGCCGAGGATGACGAGTTGTGTTTAGAATTAGAAGGAGAGGAGATTATTAGCGCAGAGGATTCCTCATCTGCACATAACGGGGATAATCTCATCTTAGGGGTCAGACACTCGTTAGATTTTACCGAACCTGAGTCAGCGGATCCCTCGGCTTTCTCTCTAAGAGACCTAAGCTGCAGATGGTTTGTATCCCCCCTTCCCCTCAGTTGTTGGAAATGGTGTCTGAAGCTTGGCAGAAGCCAGATAAACTTTTTCAGATGCCTGGTAGATTCAAATCCCTCTACCTTCTTTTGGCAGAGGAGTTAGTTAAATGGGAGGGAACATCTAGGGTGGATACCCCTGTCGCTTGTCTGTCCACTACTTCGGCTTTCCCTATGCAGGGCAGGGTCTTTCTGAGAGATCCTACCGACAAGAAATGTGACTTTGTTCTCTGTTCGCAGACAGTTTTTTTTTAGACTCAACATGACCATAGGCTGGGTTAATAAAGCCATTCAGCTGTGGTCAGAGCAGTTAGTGAAGGATGATGTTTCGAGAATGGAACTCCTCACACTTTAGCAGAGCGCATCCAGGAGACCTCTGATTATGTGGGTCAGGCAGCTATGGATGCTGTGTCTGAGAACTCTAGATTTTGGGACTTATCATTGCAGCCCGCCGCACCTTATGGTTATGCTCTTGGGCGGTGGACGCTGACTCAAAGCGCGCCTTAGAGGCCTTGCCCTTCGATGGTATCATGCGTTTGGGTCAGAATTAGAGTGAGTTATTCAGACGGCAATAGGGGGAAAGAGTACCTCGCTTCCCGTAACTTCAACTAGGCCGAGGCAAGCTTGCTTTTGGTCCTTTCGTTCCTTTGGCTGAGGTCGGGGTGCTCCTTTGAGAGGTCATTCTTCGGCTCGAGAATTATTATATAAACATTTACTAGTTTAACTTTTACCATACCAGTTTAAACAGATTTAATCAATTTGTTAAAAAATCAAACCTTGCCTCATTAGGATGTTTATACAAAACAAAAATGTGTTAAATAAGAAAATTACGTGAGTATGACTACCAGTCATTAACTCCCGGAATAAATCTAATCCTATGGATTAGGACCTGAATGAGTGGGAGAGAAATATATGCTACTGAGGAGGAAAGGGATCTAGGAGTCACTATTTCAGGTGACTTATAGGCAGGTAAGTAATGTAACAAAGCAATGAGGAAGACAAGTCAGATACTTGGTTGTATAGGGAGAGGAATCAGTAGCAAAAAGAAAGAAGTAATAATGTCACTGTATAGGTCATTGGTATGGCCTCATCTAGAATACTGTGTTCAGTTCTGGAGGCCATATCTCCAGAAGGATATAAATACATTAGAGACTGTACAAAAGAAGGGAAACTAAAATGGTGCATGGCCTACAGCATAAAACTTACCCAGAAAGACTAAAAGATCTTTATATATATAGTTTAGAGCAGAGAAGGGAAAGGGGCGGACATGGTAGAAACTTTCAAATATATCAATGGTTATAACAAGGTACAGGAGGGAAACATTCTACAAAGGAAGAGATGTATTGGAACACGAGGACATGCACTGACACTGCAGAGAAGTAGGTTCAGTGGAAATGTGAGGAAAACTACTTCACAGAAAGGGTAGTGGATAAGTGGAATAGCCTCCCATCAGAGGTGGTAGAGGCTAATACAGTAGAGTGATTTAAACATGCTTGGGGTAGACATAAGAATATCCTTACAAAGTACTAAGGATCAAATAACTTCTATGTTTCTATGCTAAAAAATGTTTAATTCATTACTCAAATCTAACATACATAAAAATGAGTAGAACACATATTCTTAACCACTAGAGGGGGAAGTAGAGTAAGTTTTAAGCTATTCAACTATAGTAGCGTAATAATTAACCAGATTGGCAAAAAGCCACTATGAGAGTGTAATAAGCAGCATACAGGGCTGTTAATAATATAGATAAAAGTTGGTGATTAACAAATAAATTAACTGATGACTTATTTCATAGAGCTATCATACATTCACCTGGAAGTGAAAAAAGGCTTCAATGTCTTACCAAATAATACTAAAAATATATACATTTGTATATGATCTACATCCCCAGCTACTTTCCAAGTATTAGAGGAAGGAATAGAAGCAGCTATAAGCTGTTTATTTAAAAAGTCGCAATGCTGTCATTGGATAATAAGCAAATTTTATATGACAATCAGTGATGAGTAAATAATAGATATATATGATAATCTTGGAAATAAGTCCCCTATTTTTTATGAGAATAAAAATATCAATTGAATATTATAATATTGAAATATTTTCCTACATAATATAGTAGAAGATGTCAGATGGAACTTAAAAGGAGAAATTAAATTAACCCTACCACTACATAAGTAATTATTGGTGGGAATTGACGTACCACCTATATAATTTTAATAGGAGATCAGAATACACTAAAAAAGTATTAAAGGCTAAAGGGTTGGAGGCTTTTTCAACCTGTTTTAAAACTTTCACACAATTTTCTTTTACTGTTGATCACACCATTATTTTAGTTTTAATATTTGGCTTAGGGGACAGAAGAGTCTGACACATAAAAAAAATGTTTTAATGGATATAAATAAAGATATGATTTTACATACATTTTCTTGTTATGACACCAATGTGCCTCAAATACGGAATTCTTTCAAATATTATGTTCTTCTAACAGTCTCATTAGGATGTTTGCTATGAGGTTAGCATTGGAGGTCTGTAGTAGATTAAAGCTGCAAACTAGCCGGTGATAGCTGAGTAAGTGCTTACTGATTGTTACGGACTTACCTTCTCCTCCGTTCCACCGCCGCTCCGTCTATCTCAGAAGCCGCACTTCCGGGTTCGGCGGTCACATGACCACAACTCAGGGTGGGGGTTTTGAATCTCTGCTGGTATTTAAACTTCACTCTGACACTCGGTGAGTGTCAACTTACCTGCTTCCTGGCTCCTCTTCTCCCCGTGGATCTTTGTGCTTGCAGCCCCTGTATTGAATCCCTGTGTACTAGTACTATTCTGGATCTCCTGCCCCTGTGTACCGATCCGGCTTACTGACTCTTCTTGATTTCTTGTGACCCTGACCCGGATTGTCTGATGTTTCTTCGCCTCTGCCCTGTACCTCTGCTGCCAGACCGTGTACCGAACCTGGATATTCTTCACGCTGAGCCTGCTCGTTGATTCTGTACCTCATTGCTCCCTTGTGTACCAGTCCCGGCTGTCTGACTACGTTCTCTCTACTTGCTGCTCCTCCCGCTATACTACATCTTGAGGCGAGCCTGAGGACCGCGACCTGCGACTCCTGACAGCTAAACCCATGCCGCCTTGCGGTGGTTCTTGGTGAACATCGGGGAGTTCGTTAGACACCCCACCTCTGGTAACCCAGCGCTAATCAAGATTAGTATTGAATCCAGCTAATCCGTTACACCATTAAAAACTATTTTAACTAAGGGTTATCTAACAACAAGCTCCTCTCCTGGTGAGCATCATTAACCCTCTCCAAATAACTGGTATGAGCAATAGAAAATATTACTGGGCTGTTCTATGTGCAGCCACTTCCCTGTCCACAGATAGGTCCCATCAGGGGCTGGCTGGGCTGGGGGGGGGGGCAGGAGGACATCCCATAGTGAGCTATCTTGGGCAGGGTCATTGGGCCCCCTGCATTTTTTTTCCTTTAAAATCGCCTATTGAGTCGAGTCTTGCCCCCCAGGCTAAATTTGCCAGCCTTCCCCTTGCCCCCATCATAAGTCAAAGTTACAACTGGGCCTGAGAAGTTAATGGTACAACTGGCTCAACAGAGGGTTTGGCTCATAGTTCCAAAGTGGTTATTTTGGTGTGATAAAATTATTACAAAAATTGCAGTCAATGTCCTTTGTGTCATATCTGAATTTGAAAATATTTTTTGCATTTATTTAAAAAAAAATATGCTGCAAATATCTTGAGATTATTCTTACTTTTAAAGTATATCCTGGACATTGTGATCTCACTAAAATACTTTAAAGAGCTCAAATATAGGTATGGATGCAGCCATTATCATCCTCAAGATAGTGATCTGGGACAACTCACTTTGGAATAACTCATGATAGACCTATACAATAAACCTATATCCTTTTACGGTAAATTAAATTGCAAAGTTCAATTGCAATTCATATTACATCACATAATTGTAAAAATGCACTTGTATTTTGTTTTTGTTTTTAAATTAGTATCTCAAATATGCAGATTAGCAGATTTAATATTATTGAAAGAGCAGAATGCTTTGCATTTTGAATTATTTTTTTTTTTTTAATATGATACGGTAAAGGTTAAACTTGCAAAAGTTTATGTAATAATTTCTCACTCCCCGTGCTCATTAATCTGCTAATTTAAACGTAATCACATCTGCCTACTGTACACACAATGGTCTGTTGAGAATTGTTTTGTTGCAGTATGTCCCCTGGGGCTAATTTAGTCAACCAAGAAAAAATTACTAATATGTAACTTTTAATGGAGAGGCAGAAAAAAACATGTCAAGTAATCAAATGATATAATATGAATAAAACAGTTTCTGCAAAAAAAGGAAATATTTTAAAACAATGCTGTATTTGTTTATCCTAGTGTCTACCGTATATGATATAAATTTATATCTGTGGTTTTCTAGGCTGAGCGCTCTGTAAAACAAGAGTTTGAAGCTTAACTTAATGATGACATCATCCTGCATTGAATATCTGCAGTCCAATGTAATACTGAACAATGGGCTATAACTAGCAAGTTTCATTTTTAAATGCTCTCGTTTCCAGAGAGGACAGCTTAGAGGCTGGTCTGTGGGCCCAATTCTATATCAAAATGTATATAATGGGGGGATGGGCGTGGCTTGGAAGCCGAAAACGGCAGGACGTGGTCTCTTTGAACCCCTGGAGGAGAAAAATAAAATAGCCATATTAGAGACATGAACTAAAACAAGTGTAGTAAAGCAGCCTTTACTACCCTTGAACTGAAACATTAGCTTTATAAATAAGTGACACCTTATTCCTGTCTCTATTGTTTTGCCAAATTGCTAACTTTCAACATCAATATTAGAGAAATAAAAAAAAAACCTATATTATAAATTGTAGCCAGCTGTCCTCCGGTGGTTATTATTAAAAATTACAGGCCTTATTAAAAACACTATAATTTTTTCACTGATTTGTTATTTGTTGACGGTCATATTGCATTAATTATTCAAAAGTGTATTCTCCAGACCTTCATATTAATTATGAGGGACTAGCAACAATTGAAGGTGTGACGAAACGAGTTTGACAACACTGTAACCCTCCTGTTCCTCATTTCTCACATAATATGGATAATAGCAAGTATTTTTTATAGCGCTTTCTTTTGTTCCCCAGTTTAACAGACTACAACTGTAGAGTATAATTACATGTGAATAAGGGGGCATTGTAGCTCATTGTAAATATGTATATTGTGTATGGGGCAGTGAGGTTGTTATTCATTGTTCTTAAAATGAAGCCAGGGGGTTATGGGTAGGGATCAGGTTGCAATATTCTGGAGGGGGAAAACTAATTAGTGTCCATTGTTCTCACCAGGCTAGTCCAGACAGGCCATCTAGCAGGGGAGGTTCTGTGGAAGGACAGCTCATCTTCACTCCCCTCGCCAACCCTCACTAGTCCAGCACTGACTAATGTTTAACAAGGAAATGCCCAGGGATTTGGCCAGACAGGGGTAAGCTCTGTGGAAATTAGACCGTAGATAATAAGGAGCCACTCCAGAGGGAGAGGGGGTGTTCATTTCATGGAAGGTACAAGGTCTGGTTGTGAGTTGTCGTTCTCTACCAGAGTCTACATATGCAGCTGAGAGAGATCTATGGGTCTTCAAGTCTGGACAGCCAGGTGACTGTAACTCCTGAAGCTAGTGGGGTAAGGGACAGATGATGTGGTAAACCTGCCTGGCATTAATTTACTGTGTGTACATAATAATCTAGTGGTTGTTTTTATTACAATAAATGTATTGCTTTACTTTCTAACTGTATTTGCCTGAGTGACTATAGGAATCTTAGAAAGTACTGGGTAGATCTCCCTGGCATAGGATAGGCACCCGTGGGTTGCCATCGTGATGTGGGTTGAATTTGGTCAGGTAAACCTGGTATCTTCACAGAAGGTAACCACCCTAGGGTACTGGTGTAGCCTCAGAGGACATATGAATAGAGCAGGGGAAGAGATTAACACAGCGTTCACACTGCCACCCCAGCAAATTCCCGGGTCGACCGGGTTCACACTGAACCCAAGTCTGCCCGGGTCTCCCTGGCAACATCACAAGAAGAGCTCTGATTGGCTCCTCTTGTGATGGAGATGATTTTTTTTTTTACTTTTAAAAGCTTTCAGTGTGACCCGGGGTGAAAAAACCCAGGACTCACTGTTCAGACTGGCATCTACCCAGGGAATAACCCTGAACAGACCAGGGTTCAAATCCCGGGTAGATGCAGGGGACCCATTCACACTCAGCCTCGGCAATAACCCAGGATTTTGAGGGGGGTATCGGATTTTAATCTTGTGGCATCAACTCAACTGGATAGCAAAGGAATGTAATGCAAACAAAATAGACAATATAAGGTAGGCATACAATACATTACCTCTAAAATACAATGAATGGATATCTGGAGGATTAAAAACTCTTCCTCTCTAGAACATACACACCTGTCTAAAACTTATAATTCTCTTTCGAGGCTGGAGTATTTGCTAATATCCACAATATTATTAAACATTATTAAGTAAAACTCACAGAGAAGATTACTTTTTTTAGATCACGCATTGATCTGGTTGGAGACTGGGGATCCATGCACTTGGGGGAATCACAAGCGGGTGAGGTTTCCAGCCTAATTGGCAAACTCCACAACATTCCATAGCATGTTGGATGCATTCATGCATCCGTGTGCGTATTGTAACTAAGAACATAGAAGAAACTTATTATTTTGGCAGACAGCAAAAGCCGCGATTAAAGGTGAGATTATATCTTATGTTGGACAGTATTAACAAGAAACAGTCGAAAACTTATATGGAAGCACAGGAAGAGCATCTACATTTAAAAGTTTAAATCCAGTCCCTCAATAAGGAATAAAATACAGCAATGAAAGGTGCAATTTGATAATTTGGTCCTCTACGTGGGAAATAAACGTACAAAATATGGTAACAAGTCGGGAAGATTATTAAGTAAAAGAAGTAATAACATTGCAGCCCTAAGGAATGATCAAGGGGCATTAATATACGATAGTAAGGAAATTTTACTTATCCTGTAAGAGTATTATAGCACTCTAAATATGCAGAACCTGATACAACAGGGTAATAAACTCTCATTCTGGAGTAAAATAACTTTACCGCAAGTATCAACGCAACTAATAGACTCTCTTCTAGCCCCCGTAATGGCTAAAGAAATAAAACAGGATCACATCAGGGAATAGTTACAGGATTTTTTAATGCGTTAAGAAAAATCAATTTCTGCCCCATTAAACTGTAGATTGTAGATACTTCACTTTCGCTGCCACAAACCCCAATCACACCTTAAGTTTTAACTAAACTTATACTAAAAATAATGACACTGACGTCAGAATTTGTTGGCAAGTTAATAGGGCACAGATTATTAAAACAATATATGGTGGCGGAGAAGGCACGTCTACACCCACCCTCTTGGGCGGTGGGTGTAGGGTAATAAAGTGGAATAATAGAAAGAGTGCCGCCAACCCCGGCTTGTTGGCCTAGTGCTGGTTTTTGTGAAATCGGGGGGAACCCTATCCATTTTTCCCCGCGCTTTCGTGGAAACTAGCACTAGGCTAGCAGCACTAAGATTAATATCATTAGTGGGGGACCCCACTTTTTGTTTTTATTAAACTATTTTTAATACTTTACAGCCGACGGGTCGCTCTACTGTAATGCCGGGTGACCCGCCGGCTAACTTAGACTACACCCAGAGCTAGAGCAAGCTCTACGGCAGAAAGACAGGGTTATTTACACGGCCGTGGCGACGTGCGCTCAAGTTTGGCACGCCCACACTGTAGATTGAGTACGGCCACACACCCCTCCCCCGCCCAGGACACTCCCCTTAAGCGTAGGCTGTAGCAACAACACTTTCTGTGCGTTATCACACGATACAGAGCTGATTTACCATCCGTATCTGCCGTTCTGAGCAGTGATTTTGCCCATCATACGTTCATAAGCGGCAGATACGTGCATTATTGAATCAGGCCCAGTATCTATTGCTTGAATGACTTTATACATCATAAACAAAACAATGGTGAGATGCCGCAACATTAGAAACATATTTTGATATCAACATAATCCCAAGGAGACTAAATTTTTTTTTTTTTTTTAAAAATAACTTTTATTCCATTCAAAAGACACTTCTTTAGGAACTGAAATCGCATACTGGACCAATGGTCCAAGCAATTAATTAAACTTATTATTGAAGATTGGAAATAATCTTTACAATCAATCAAATTGACGAAATGGAAGAAATATTTGAGCCAGGAAAGCACATGGAATTTCCAAGTTTAATAAAATGATCACTGTTACGGGCAGCACGGTGGCTCAGTGGTTAGCACTTCTGCCTTACAGAACTGGGGTCATGAGTTTAATTCCCGACCGTATATATGCTTTTCCCCCATTGTTCAGCACTGTGCATCACTGTGGTACTTTACGATAATAATAATAATAATAATAATATTGGGTCACAGGCATTGCATCAGAATCACAATACAAGGACAAAGCCTGGATACTATGGGCAGCATGGTGGCTTACTTAGTGGTTAGCACTTCTTCCTCACAGCACTGGGGTCGTATTGGTGTGGAGTTTGTATGTTCTCCCCGCGTTTGCGTTGGTTTCCTCCCACACGCCAAAAACATACTGGTAGGTTAATTGGCTGCTATCAAAATTGACCCTAGTCTCTCTCTCTCTCTCTCTCTCTATATGTTAGGGAATTTAGACTGTAAGCTCCAATGGGGCAGGGACTGATGTGAGTGAGTTCTCTGTACAGCGCTGTGGAATCAGTGGAACTATATAAATAAATGGTGATGATGATGATATTACACAAGGCAATATTGATAGTGTAGAAGAAGAAATTATTAGCTTTTATTGGGCAGCACAGTGGCTCATTGGTTAGCACTTCTGCCTCACAGAACTGGGGTCATGAGTTTAATTCCCGACCGTATATATGCTTTTCCCCCATTGTTCAGCACTGTGCATCACTGTGGTACTTTACGATAATAATAATAATAATATTGGGTCACAGGCATTGCATCAGAATCACAATACAAGGACAAAGCCTGGATACTATGGGCAGCATGGTGGCTTACTTAGTGGTTAGCACTTCTTCCTCACAGCACTGGGGTCATGAGTTCAATTGCCAACCATGGCCGTATTGGTGTGGAGTTTGTATGTTCTCCCCGCGTTTGCGTGGGTTTCCTCCCACACTCCAAAAACATACTAGTAGGTTAATTGGCTGCTATCAAAATTGACCCTAGTCTCTCTATATGTTAGGGAATTTAGACTGTAAGCTCCAATGGTGCAGGGACTGATGTGATTGAGTTCTCTGTACAGCGCTGCGGAATCAGTGGAACTATATAAATAAATGGTGATGATGATGATATTACACAAGGCAATATTGATAGTGTAGAAGAAGAAATTATTAGCTTTTATTGGGCAGCACAGTGGCTCATTGGTTAGCACTTCTGCCTCACAGAACTGGGGTCATGAGTTCAATTCTCGACCATGTGTTTGAGTGGGTTTCTTCCAGGTGCTCCGGTTTCCTCCCTCACGAGCCGCGGCGGTACTCACAGCCGCCGCGGCTCGCTTCTGGCCCCCTCTGGCGTCCCGGCAGTCATCTTGACGACCGGGGCGTCACTTCCGGATCCTGGTCGACCGTTGCCAAGGCAACAGTCGGAAGCTTTGTGCCCTGCGCTGCGTCCCGGCAACGGAGGAAGCCGGGGGCATGCGCAGAAGGTAAACTAACCTGTGGCTTGATGTAACAAGCCTGTGGGCTGATTAATGCTTGGTACATTAATCATGCAGGGGGCTGTGTGTGATTCAGAGCTAGGCTCTGATTGGTGGCCACTAGTATTTAAGGCAGTGAGGTCTGCAGCCTCACTGCCGGTTATAGTTTCTGTGTCCAGTCTGCTTGACCTGCTCCCTGCCTTGTTCCTGTTTTTTGGACTTACTGCTGATTACCCGTGTATGACCCTTGGCTTGGATTTGGAGTTTGCTTGTGCATCTTGTTACCCCTGACCTCTGGCTTGAATACCGATTTCCCTGTCTGCTCGTGACCCCTGACCTCTGGCTTGAATACCAATCTCCCTGTCTGCTCGTGACCTCTGACCTCTGCTTGGACTCCACTACGCTTGCCTGGGTTCTCCTCAGCCGGTACACACTTCACGACCCTCTGTCAGTTTGCGGCCCAGTCTGTCCCCACCATCAGGGGCTCCAGTGAACAACTGACTGACGGAGTAGACTCTGGGTTGTGCCGGCTAGAGGGGTTCCTAACAGCTATCAAATTGACCTTAGTCTCTCTTTCTCTCTGTAAGCTCCAATACCTCATTGGAGCTTATAGTCTAAATGGAGCATACAGCGCTGCGGAATTAGTGGTGCTATTTAAATAGCTGATGATGATTAAACTGAAAAAAAAGGAAATTTCATAGAAACCTAGAAGAATCAAGAAATTAGGTCTTTAAACTGAGGCTTATTTTTTTTCCTTTGGATATTTTATATTTTCATTAGGGACTTACAAAGATAATAGGTAGGTGCCAAACTTATGTTTAATATAAAGATAAAGCTCTTGCAAAGATCTTGTTTTTACACTCAATGAGCCTGTCATTATGGAGAGAAAAACATAAAAAAGGAGTAACTTTTCACCTGGGCAAAACCATGTTGCACTGGAGGGGGAGGTAAATGTAAAATGTGGGGACAGAGTTATAGTTGGGGTAGGGCATGTCCTAGATCAACTTTAAATTTCAGTGTATAAATAAAGTTATTAAGTATTTGTGTGCTGCATGAGAAAACAGACAGTATTTAACTGATGTGCAAAATAATAAACTAATGTGCACCCCTTGTATTGTAACATGGTTTTGTCCAGTAGAACTTACTCATTTTTTTGCCTTACGTTCCTTAATGAATCAGGCCCAAGACAAGTCCTCCTTTTTACATTGTTCTTAATATTTGGGATAATGTGAGACCTCTAATCTCTTTCACACTATCGTCCTATATATATGACATATACTAAGTTTACACACCCTTATTATTTGTGATGTAAAGCCTGAAATCAAGATAAATAATGTCAAACTTTTTTCCACCTTTAATGTAACCTTGCATCCATCAACAAATGCAGGTGGAAAACAAATAGACAATGTTTAGGAAAAAAACTATAATAACCCTGTTGCATAAAATTTGACCCCATATGTTAAATGCAAATAAATAATGAGTACCCCATAATTCATGATTGATTGACGCCTCCTCTTATATTCTGAATGGCAAGATAGCTCAAATATGCTTGAGTATCTAGCCTATCAGAAGCAGTCTAAATTCCCCTGTCTTCTTTTGGGCGGATTTAACAACATGCCATTGGTTTAGGTGTTTTGATATCGCCACACGTCACCGGCTGTTTAATATTCCAGCCTCAAACCACCATATAGTACGTGTCAGATTAGAGAACCAATTTGTTGGAAATTTGTGGCGATGTGAGACAGTTTCAAACTAGCACCAAACACATTTTTAGTGAATCTTCCCCCAGGTTACTTGTCTTCAGCATTTCTTTTATTTTAAGTTAGAATTGATAGTATTGGGAATGGTGGCTATCATTCCCAGTAGGCCTGCAAATGTACTCAATGTCTCTGCATGGTCCTCACTCAGGACACTGGCCAGTGTAACTCTCGATTACAACTCTCTGATTGTCCCCACTGTCTGTGCTTGGATCAGCTTAACTCAAGTCGTCCACTAGACAAGGTCAAGGCTTAATCAATGGACTTGACCCTTACAACTCATTTCACCTGAATGGACCAAGTTGGTGGCTCTAAGTCAAGGACTATATCCATGACAGGGGCTTGCGCTTCATGAAAAATGTATATGTGTTTATTGGTCATTGCTTTAGTACATAATAGATCCTTCTTCTTAAATTAGAACAACATGAAAACCTTGGAGTCCTCTTTGTTGTATAAAATCAGACACGTATTTATTAGGTCACAGAACCTGGTCATAGAACCCTGAGTGTTACATTTTGGCTGTGTTGTCTTTTAATTCAGTAATTAAACATCATAAAGAAATTAAACCCTAAGCGAAAAAGTAACCAGCTGATAACACAGAATAACTGAAGCTGAGAGACTTCCTGCCGACTCCACATTGAATTCCAGCATGGGCTCTTGGTGATCATTGATAAATCACTTTTTCTAGCTTTGTAACAGACACCAAAAATATAGACTGTGCCTGACATCTTTTGAGTGACCAGCACTATATGAAAAACAGTAATAATATTTTTCGGTCTTTCTATGTTTGTTTCTCAAGAAAGTAGAGAGCCTTAATTAACTAATTGGTTGTCTACAAAAACTGGAATTGCATAACATTTTGCACAGGTGTCAACAGCTTATACATTAAACAAGTTAAATGAGAGTTGCTTGTTATTTTTAGATAAAACTTGAATTGTTCTGGGACCAATTAGTAATTGTCTGCAACATTATATATAAGATCACTTCTTACATACTTGACTTTTACTCCACTGTAATGAAGACTGTACTGCAAGGATATTGGACAGCAGAAGACTGCAAAGGTAATTCTTGTCCTTACCTGTGTTAGACTGTATATATCTAGCTCTATCAAGTATTGGTTCAGCTATTGATCACGACATTTAAGCCAACCTAACATCAAGGGTCCTCATTTCCTGTGAGCATATTCACTTGCATCTTGGCGCTAAATATCACTAAAGTGTAGATAAAGTCATGTACACTCACTTCACAAAAAAGAGGGCTAAGATATTTTAATTTTGATCATTAAATTCTATAGAAGCAAGGTTATAGTAAACAGGATTTTAGTTTACTATGTCTTCCTCCATCCCAGTTACTGAACTTTGGTGAAAATCCCTACCATGGAACCACCAACAGTTGGTCTATTTAACAGGCTCCCAGCACTGAAATATAGCTAAGACCAGCACGGTGGCTCAGTGGTTAGCACTTCTGCCTCACAGCGCTGGGGTCATGAGTTCAATTCCCGACCATGGCCTTATCTGTGGGGAGTTTGCATGTTCTCCCCGTATTTGCGTGGGTTTTCTCTGGGTGCTCCGGTTTCCTCCCACACTCCAAAAACATACTAGTAGGTTAATTGACTGCTATTAGATTGATCCTAGTCTGTGTATGCTAGGGACATTAGTCTGTAAGCTCCAATGGGGCAGGGTCTGATGTGAGTGAGTTCCCTGTACAGTGCTGCAGAATTAGTGGTGCTATATAAATAGCTGGGGATGATAGGCCCAAAAGAGGTTTCCTGTCTTCTATGAGGGAAACCAGAGACAAGCCCACACAAAACAAACAGAAACCAACTCAAAATCCTCTTAGACAGGATTGCATTCCTTACTACCCCCAGTAAGCATGAGAGACCTATTGCAGGCAGTCCCACCCTTTATTATCCTGCTGTTTGAGTGTGCGCAAAACACGACAACTGGCCCAATAGAATGGTAATTCCCCCCACCTGTTCTCCTCTATTCACTACAGGGACCCTATAAACTAACTTTTACTTGACATGAAAAAAGTTACAAATTGTTTTTACAAACCAATTATCACCACCTGCTCATAATCTACATAGGAATTGACATTTTTAAGTGTTAATGTCTGAAAGGCTTTCAAATAATTTGCTGACTATGTTAGAAGGTAGGGTTCGTTCTAGTTGGAGTCCTAAGGGTAAAATTATCAAGCTGCGGGTTTGAAAAATTGGAGATGTTGCCTATAGCAACCAATCAGATTCTAGCTGTCATTTTGTAAAATCTACTAAACAAACAATCACTAGAAGCTGATTTTGGTTGCTATAGGCAACATCTCCACTTTTTCAAACTCGCAGTTTAGTAAATATATCCCCTAATTCAAACACCTCCAAGACAATGAAACCATGCCTAAAGTTATCATTGAAACAAGAATACTGAAGTTTTGAGAAGTTATGTTTATGAGCAAACTTAGCAACAAATATAATAGGATATGACTTTCAGTTTCAGTTTCTTTACAGCTATCTCACTTTTGCTATCATCCAGGCTCGCAGTGAAGAGTGTTATGAACTTTATTAACTGAATCTTCATAATTATATTTATCCTTATTGAGATCTCCAGCAACTCAAACCTACAGTCCACAAGATCATATTCTAATCTACTTGGTCATTGACATCCGCTCGTCTTACACAATTGTGCCAAAACTACTGGTAAAAACTTTGGCTAAAGAACATTTCTTTTTTGTGATGTTCAATAGAAATGTATTTGGAGGAAAAAGATACACAATTTTTATCTATAGAAGGTTCGTGTCTTTAGCTATAGCGTTTGTATAATATATTTTACTTATGTCATGATAATAGTTCTTAGCAGGAACTTTCTTTATGCCTCTCACTGTGCTGTCTGTAACACTCTATATTTCAATAATGCTCACCCAAAAACTATTTTAGTGTTCTCTTTTCACAGTCACAAGTCAACGTTTGAGGAGCATCCCAAAAGGCTCTGATTTTAATGTGCAATGGTTTGTCAGTTTCTCTTCTTATTTGTTTTGTTTAACTTAGTATCATGTGGTACAATAATGAGTATCTGCAGACAACAGTGAAGCATGGTGGAGGTTCCTTGCAAGTTTGGGGCTGCATTTCAGCTAGTGGAGTTGGGGATTAATGTTGTCCTCAATGCTGAGAAAAACAAGTAGGTACTTATCCATCATGCAATACCATCAGGGAGGCGTCTGAATGGCTCCAAATTTAGTCTGCAGCACGGTGGCTTAGTGGTTAGCACTTCTGCATCACAGCACTTGGGTCATGAGTTCGATTCTGGACCATGGCCTTATCTGCGTGGAGATTGTATGTTCTCCCTGTGTTTTATGTGCGTTTCCTCCGGGTGCTCCGGTTTCCTTCTAAACACCAAAAGCATACTGGTAGGTTAATTGGCTACTATCAAATTGACCCTAGTCTCACTCTCTCTCTCTGTCTGTGTGGGTATGTTAGAGAATTTAGACTGTAGGCTCCAATGGGGCAGGGATTGATGCGAGTGTGTTCTCTGTACAGCGCTGTGGAATTTGTGGTTCTATATATATTTAGCTGATGATGATGATGAGAAGGGGTCTGATTCATTAAGGATCTTAAATAAAGTTTCTTATTTAAGTCTCCTGGACAAAACCATGTTACAATGCAAGGGGTGCAAATGAGTTTTCTGTTTTGCACATAAGTTAAATACTGACTGTTTTTTCATGTAGCACACAAATATCAACTTTAAATTTCAGTGTACAAATAAGCTATCGTGTAGTGGACCTCATTTACAAAGTGCTCTACAAATTGGTGCAGAAACCATGCACCTAGATGTCCATCTAGGGCACTTTAAAGTGAAAGTGTATTTTCTAGATTTAGGAGATGCCTCTGTAAGGTAGTACAGAATAATCTGATGAGAAAAACTGTCCAAAGTGTAAAACATCACATCAAAGTCCAACCGCACAACATCAAGAAATTAGATTTTATTTTGTAGTATACAGTATCTCCATCGGATGGTAAATTGACTCTCTCAGTCCTGTCTGCAAGGTACCATTAACTGCTTAATCTATTTAGCTAATGTCCTTTACCTCCAGGTTATCTGTTTCCTCATGTTCTTGTTGATGTATATAATCACGTTATCAGGAAATATTCTACTTATCATTGTGGTGAGGACCAACCCAAAATTACACAGTCCCATGTACTTTTTCCTGTGTAACCTCTCTATTATTGACATAGGCTACTCCTCTTCCATAGTTCCCATAATCCTAATAAACAACCTAGCCCAAGACAGAAGTAGTTCCCTATTAGGATGTGCAGCCCAGATGTTTTTCTCTTTAGCATTCGGGGCAATAGAATGCATAACACTTGCTGTCATGGCTTATGATAGATTTGCTGCAATCTGTAGACCATTGCGCTACAACAGCATCATAAACAAG
This sequence comes from Mixophyes fleayi, assembly GCF_038048845.1. Taxonomy (NCBI): domain Eukaryota; kingdom Metazoa; phylum Chordata; class Amphibia; order Anura; family Limnodynastidae; genus Mixophyes; species Mixophyes fleayi. The sequence continues at coordinate 200,617 of NW_027445896.1, forward strand.
ACAATGTGTTTTTACTTTGCTGCTGGGTCATGGATTGTGGGCTTCATAAACTCCTTCTTTCTTGTGGTCCTCACATTCCAACTGCCATTTTGCTGGTCTCACCATGTCAATCACTACTTCTGTGAGATACCGTCATTCTAACGATTGTCCTGCAGAGATATTTGGCTCAACGAGTTAGCTACATATATCACAGCAGGAATTGTTGCTTTGTGTTCTTTCTCCTTGATTCTAATTTCATACGTCCATATTATCTCCACCATCTTGAAGATCCATTCCTCCGAAGGGAGGCGTAAAGTTTTCTCGACATGTGCTTCTCACCTTAATGTGGTCAGCCTCTACTATGGCACCATTATGTTCATGTATCTGCGACCCCACTCCACTTACACCAAACAGGAAAAGATTGTTTCTATACTCTATACAACTCCACAGAGAAAAATAAAAACAGCTCACAGTATAGACACAAAGCAGATGTCTTTACTGTAGACAAATAGAGGTACATTTCTTACTGTTACAATACCCAGTCAATTACTAATGATATATATGGACATATTTCAGGCAAATACATCTCTCTCTCTCTCTATATATATATATATATATATATATATATATATATATATATATAAAGACAGATAGGTGGATAGATAGATAGATAGCTAAATAGATAGCTAGATAGATAGGTATAAGATAGATAGATAGATAGGTTGGTGTACGCTGGGCAGAACTTTGACCCTGGGAGCCTGTTCTGAGCCTTCCACTAGATGGAATTGGACAAAAATTAACAGAGTGGTAACATTGGATCCAGAGGTCCAGAGGGGAAGAATATTGACACAGGGAGCCTGTTCTGGGCCTTCCACTTTGGATGATAACTAACTGTAATAACTGACTAAAATAACTATAATTCAATGGTACTCAAACCTTTAATCCTTTAAGTGGAAAAAAGGCATCTCACTGCTGTAACATTTGTAATCTGTTTATAAAATACACTGAAATAGATAAAGTCTGTGTTCCATACATTATTTCTCATAAGGAGACACCCAAACTAGAGTTACCATGGGGTGGTAGATTAGCTTACAGAATTTGACCAAACGGTGTACTCACTTTAATTGCAAAATATGTGGGTTAATTGGGGTCCTAGAATGCATTTTGTTGTTCCCTGTTTGTCACATATGGAATACATTATATTGGAAACCTCCCATGTTGGGTGTTGCAAAAATGGCACATTAAGCCTTAGTGAGCAACAGCAGTGACACACTGATACATGGGGGTCCCAGAAAAAATTGGACATGAGCTCTTAGAGTACCAGAACAATGGTACAATGAAACTTGGGGAAGCAGAACAATAACACACCAACACTTAGGGTACATTGACACTTGGGGGGATAAAGGTAGTTACACATTGAGTGCCTGACTCATTAAGGGAAGTAAACAGCAATTTTGGGCATATGATCCACGCAATTACTGGGAATCGGACAATATACCACATAATGCAGCAATGTTCAATTCATCTTTAACCGCAAAGGACACTTCAATTGGCCGCGTTGCTGTAAAAAGTAACGCGGCCTGCGCACTATTACCGTTATTGTATAATAATGCACTTAAATACCGTTATTGCGGTAGTTTCAACGCTGGCTTTTTGCTTGCAGCTCCCCCAGCTGCGAGCAGAAAGTCGGGTTAAATTTACCATAATAACATTAGTAGGATAAACTGTCACTCTCCGGACCGTGAGTGCCTCTGCGCTGGTGCGTGGCTCCCTAGCCTTCCTGCCGGCACCTATCCTGAACCGCGGCCGTCCGCCATCCTGATGGTCTGCGCATGCGCAGCTCCCAAGAATAATTTTAATTCAAATTGGTTGATCAGGCAACTCCCTATTTAAGGCACCTGTGTGCATTACCTCATTGCCTGATCTTAGAGTCTCATTCCCTGTGAGTCTCTGAAGGTGTTCCCTGTGTTCTACTAGTGTCTTCAGTTTCCTGCTGATTCCTGATCTACTCATTGCTGGTTTCCATACCCGCTATTATCTCCTGTGTACTACTAGTGTCTTCAGTTCCTGTGGATTCCCTGTGCTACTCATCGCTGGTTTCCATACCTGCTACAGTCTCCTGTTTCCTGCTTGTGTCCTCAGCTGGACTGTGATTACCGGATCTACTCACCTGTGGTTCCTACACAGCGTCTCTGCAGTTCCTGCATCTCCCTGTGGACAGACTGTTCTACTGAATAGCGGTATGCCTATCTGTTATTGACTTTCTACGTTTACCCTGCATATCCGCTAGGACAAGTTTCCACGCTCAGCAGCGGTATCCATACCCGCTATAGACTGTTATTGTTACGCTGCATATCTGTTTGGAGTTAACTGTACGACTCAGTCGTTATATGCATAACTGTGATTGACTTTCCATTATTGGCCTGCATATCTGTGCTGAGCAAGTCTCTACCAAGCAGCGCCACACATACCGTTATATAGACTTTGTTGGATACGCTGCATACCTATTGGGATCAAGTTCCTCTGTGCTCTCAGTGTCTGCATCCTATTATCTTTGTATGTTCCACTCATCAACACTTGTACACATCCTCACCTATTAAGCAGTGGTACAACTTGCTGTACGCAGACCACTGACTTCCCCGCTACCTACCTGCACCTGGACAAGTCTTCTCACCATAAGCAGTGGTACAACTTGCTGTACGCAGACCACTGACTTCCCTGCTACCTCCCTGCACCTACTCACGTCCATCCTGATCTCCGTGTTCAAATCTGCCTTTCCACTATATCAGCTAGTCGCTGATTCCTTGACCAAAGATTGCTGCAAGTCACTGACTTTCCTATTATTTATTGGCATTCTCTCTCCATCTGCTGTGATATATGTTCCGCTAGTCACCCTGCTACCAGTGGACCGTTGTGTGAACTTCACTACACTGGTAAGCCCAGTCACCTGGTGAAATCCTGGGCAAGACTCCTAGTGCCCATGACATAAACGCTGCGTTAATCTGGGGGGAATTGAATCCCCCCATAATGCAATGTAATTTGAAAAAGCAAACATAGAAGTTCACGTTTTTGATCTCAAAGAGTGGAAAAGATGTGGATCCTCTCGACTTGTTTCCAGATCTGACATACACAAATACAACAGGTATGAACAAACTAAATTGAACCTTTTATTAAGAGCTCTATTCAATTTCCATACATTTGAAATATTTTTTGGGATGTTGGGTGAGAATCAAAATGTGCTAAAAGATGTATTAAATATGTGGTCATTCTTTTGGTATTTTGCATATATCTTATTCTGCTGAAGTTTCAATAGTCATTTCATTTTATAAATATTTATCTGACATATTGGCACAAACATATATGACAAACTCACATTGGCAATTTATAAATGATGATGTAGCATACTGAAACTTAGTAACAAGTCATTTTATAAAGGGTATTTTTCACAATATATACAGCAATAGCATAACAAACAAATTTCTAGACACAGGAATTATACGGGTGGGGAGAATGATGTTCCCATCCGATACTATCAAACAAAAATATTTTTACAAAGTAGGCAGTCTCCCTGTCCACTTCATCTTGTCTGAGAAAAACTTTTTAACTTCAATGTTATTGCATTATGATTAAAATATACTGTGTCTGTATTGATGGTACTTTGTAATTTAGTCTGACCACTGACATTATAAATCGGATCAGATGATGTCCAAACTTTAAATATATAATAATTCCACAAAACTTGAACGTTCAAGCAGTATATTTTTATATAAATCAAAGTAATTTATCAAAACAACATTAACAACTTATCACTCTTTTCTTTTAATATAATTATTTTATTTTTAAAGGTGATTATTACAGTCAGATATGTGGGATGACCATGGGGACTGTATTTGCCCCCTCATTAAGAGTTTTGATTTTGGTTCTAAAACTATTTTTGTGTTTTGGTTTGCCTCATGTTTTTTGGTTTTAGTTTTGGTTTTGGATCTGGATTTAATTAAAAAATTTGAAAAATAAGTACAATCGTGTGATTTTGAGCTGTTTTTATTCCTACAATACTATTTATAGCATCAACATTCATTTACACTCATGTACAGTCTATTTTGATAATGATTTCTTCACAAATTTTCACCAATTTTGGCCAAAGGCTGCAGCAAGCTGGTTGGCTAAAAAATAGTGACTGAGCAGTGGCACAAATGTCAGTTTAATAAAAGATACAATCCCTAAAAAACACGGTGGCAGGGTACATGCGGTTTCTACATGCCGAAAATGACATTACTGAGTTTTTCAACAAATTGACACTGTTATGTTTCTTACGGAAACCAGTGATACAAAGAGTATCCTGTGATTGACATGACCTGTGAATGACCTGGCATTGTGTGCTAGCACTGTTCTGCTGAAAGGATGAGGAAGAAAATGATGAACAATGATGTGTGTAAAGCTTTCTACAATCCCTATGAAACATAGTGGCAGAGCACTGCCTGATTGGGTGGTCATTTTAGACAAGTAGATAGACAAAGGTGGGCTGCACACAGAAGAAATATGGCAAAAGACCAGGCATGCTCTAGTTTTAACATTAGACAGCATGCATCATGGAAAGTGAAGAGGCAGTAAGAAGAAGAGGTCATTAAACAGACAGCTGTATCAGTAGACATTTCAACAAGTAGATAAACGAAGGTGGGCTGTACCCAGAAGAAAATGTTGAAAGAAAGACCACACACTCTATATTTTTAACGTTAGACAGCATGTCTCATGAAAAAAGTGAAGAGGCAATAGTCAGAACTCATTAGACGGACAGTGGTGGAATCAATAAACCCACTCATTCATATGTTAAAAAGGACATGCACATAAAGAACAAGCACCTCATCGACAGGGACTGACACTTGTGTGGTTAAATTGCTTGATTTGTTTGGGCTCCCACAAAGGCAAACCTTTTGGTTGTTGGTTGTTGAACTTAAAAATAGATAGGGATTTTAACAATTTATTAATGGACATTTGGCTAACAGTGGTCATCTTTCTCAATGGTGATATCATCATCCTCATCACAGTTGTCTAGATCAATTACATTTTCATTTTACAAAAAAACTACACAATGTACCAGTAATGTGACCAGTACCACTTGTTCACATATCTTTAAGTGGATAGTCGGTGCGATGACATTTTCTAGGGACTTATAGATAGTTGTAGTGAGCCACACTCAAATCCCAAAACCCACTAGTGTAGTGCAGCAACACATAGATGTCAAGGTATCACTCTTTGGGATAGTATATATAGACAAGTTTTCACATAGAACTGCGGTCACACCACACTTGATATTATAAATGAAATACTAATATGGTAGGTGTTCACGGTTAAATTCAAAATGTCCAAACACTAGTTTTGAATTAGGGTGTAGTACTGTTGGAATATCCGGTATCGTAGCAATGATAGACCAACATTAGACTTTTTGGTGCTATTTACTTCTGCCAGTTGGGACTAAATAACACTATTTGAGGAGCTATCTTTGTGATTCAAGTTTTTTAATGTATGCTTTCTTTATCATCAGAGTCATATTTATTGATGCCAACTGTTTATTTTAGACGATACATTATCTTACCAATTCTATATATGTTATTTATTTATTTCTTTATTTATTGGCTTGTGCAATAATTGTTATATACTGTGCACTTTATAGTTTTAATAGTTTAGTATAATAAAATTGTGTTTTATCTTTATATCAGAGTCATTTACACAATATAAGACAACATTTTAACCGCTAACATCTACCATATTAGTATTTCATTTATAGTATCAAGTGTGGTGTGAGCGCAGTTCTATATGAAAATGTTCTAGGGACTGAATTAATTTTTCTTTAACCCCCCCCTCCTCCCCCCAAAGACAACTGAGAAATAGCGGTTTGGGAGAAGTGGAATCGAGATGGTCTTTAGTTGCATGGACACATGACCTCAACTAATCGGCTAAAATCTGATGCATTGAGGGCAGAAATTGAACACACATCTAATGCTAACATAGTTATTATGGCTTTAGTGATCCGCTGTGCAAGAGGATCACAAGGTACATTACTAAACCATGTACCTTGTACAGGCGTTGCCTCCTTAAATTATTACCTGAAGAACTCGGATCACATTCAGTCTCTTCAATGTGATGTCATCAACCGCTGCCGGCTTCTTCAGGTGCCGCAATTGAGGAAAGTCTACATTTGAAGGTGTCAGTCTTTTCAATGAGTCGCCGATGACCTGTTCGGTTTCATCCTGCCGGGGTAAGTAGTGTCGCCTTTTACACGTTCATTATATGGTACTCAACCTGATGAAGAAGGTGTTAAAGGTGAAGATTGCATATGGTGCCTATCCATTCTGCTGCTAGCTGATTCTAGGCTGCTTCTTACTATACACAATTGTGAACAACCAAGTTTTGTGTGGAAACTATGCTACAATCCATATAAAACATAATGGTAGAGAAGGTGGCCTGCACCCAACAGAAAAATAGTAAGGGAAAGACCACATACTATTTTTTTAACATTAAACAGCATGCCTCATGGAAAGGGAAGAGGCAGCAGTCAGAACTCATTAGATGGACAGCAGCAGCATCAATAAACCCAGCCATCCAAATGTTAAAAAGGACATGCACATACCAAACCAAGCACTTCATCAACAGAGACTGACATTTTTGGGGATGAAGTGTTTGATTTGTTTGGGCCCCCACAAAAGCGAACATTCTGGTTGTTCATTTTTGAACTGGAGAATAGATAGCCAAATGCCCATTAAAAAATTGTTAAAATTGCTAACAGTGCTCATCTTCCTCAATGGTGACAATGTCATTATCCTCATCATTATCCTCATGACAGATGTCTAGATCAATTACATTTTCATTTTACAAAAGAAGATACATTAAGTAGGTAATCATTAGGCAGCATGTGTGAAACATTGGAGAGGGACAGCAGTGGAACATTGGAGAGGGACAGGAGTGATACATTGGAGAGGGACAGCAGTGATACATTGGGGAGGGACATCAGTTTAACATTGGGGAGGGACATCAGTTTAACATTGGAGAAGGACAGCAGTGATACATTGGAGAGGGACAGCAGTGGAACATTTGAGAGGGGCAGCAGTTTAACATTGGAGAGGGACAGCAGTTTAACATTGGAGAAGGACAGCAGCGACACATTGGAGAAGGACAGCAGCGACACATTGGAGAGGGACAGCAGCGACACATTGGAGTGGGACAGCAGTGACACATTGGAGAGGGACAGCAACGACACATTGGAGTGGGACAGCAACGACACATTGGAGAGGGACAGCAACGACACATTGGAGAGGGACAGCAGTGACACATTGGAGAGGGACAGCAGCGACAATATCATAGCACATTAGATGGACAGCTGGGGCATCAGTAGACATTTAACAGATTATGATAGACACCAAGGCAGTAATGTAAAATGATGGAAGATGGAATTGCTCTTGGGCCCACCCACCTGGGTGTGGTACATATGTTTGAATGTTACATGTTCGACATTTATAATTTGGCACCAGAAATCAAGTCATTATTATTACCATTTTTTTATATAGGTGTACCCAGTGTCGGACTGGGGCATGAAGGGCCCACCGGGGGACTGCAACGCTAGGGGCCCACCAGAGGGGGTGTGGCCAGCCATCATAGAGGCGAGACCAGACACTAAAGGGAGAGTGGTCAGCCCACGAAGGACAGCTAGCACCATAGTGTAGTATATAAAGAATGCAGTGTGCTCATCCTTCTCTTTTAAAATGACAGGCTGACTGCACACTTAGTTACTAACCTGCTCATGCTCCTCTGGGCGGTTGGATATCTAGAACTCCTACTCTCATCTGCCCTGCTCAAAGTGAAAAACACACTATCGCGCAGGTTCAGAGAGCCCAGACGCGGCTCTCTGCACCTGTGTGGTAGTGTGTTTAGCGGGAGTGTTTGGCAAAAACGGGGGGGGGGGGGAGGAGTTGCGCTCTACCCCTACTGTTGCAAGAGCAGCATTAACACAGGTTATCCCTCCCTACGAACTAATAATATACTGAAAGTTAAGCGCTCATTGACTTATGTATTATTCCAAGTGTAATGCTAATAATAAAATTTGTATTCTTTTATCTTGAATACAATTCGTATTTTTCTATATCTTGTATTAGGCTGTGAGCAAGAGGCTCGGTTCAATTAGTGGGATAACATTTAATGTTAGTTTTATTACAATTTATTGAATCCTGGTTAAAATACATAAAAATACAATAATATAGACAAATAAAATACTCCAATTAAACCACAGTATTTATATTATGAGGCATTGATTTCTATATACATACATATGGTATGGCATCAATTGAACATACATAAAAAATCAGACAACCCTAGGTATATAGACCTGGACTAGTCTAGCTACTGGGAGGCAAATGGCAGTGGGTATAAATGCTGCATTGATCCAGATATAACACAGTCACTGATATCTCAATAAAATAATGTTCATAGCATACAAGTCCAGTAGATGGGAATTGGTATTTCTTTAAGTCTCTGCTAGTGCAATATAAATATTCAGATCACTGTCCACATATATTATATGGTTATTGCTGCGATGCTTTCAAATTTAACTTTGTTTACTTACAGTTTCAATGTATATAGAGATGGTGGCCGGGTACCCAGTGTACTGAAATCAGAGGATGTTTCTCGTGGCCCGTGCTTGTTACTATTGGAGAGGAAGGCGCCTGCGTTCCACTGCGGAACGCATCTGTCCCTTCCTGTTCTCGCATATGTCCAATAGATGAATTGTCGGGAGTCAGCTGTTTTCTTAGCTAATCCCTAACAACGAAGGAGGCGTGGCTATAACGTGGTGGGGCCTACCGGTGGATAGTCCTGCTGCCCTGCAGGCCAGTCCGAGCCTGGGTGTACCTGGAGGAAACCCACGCAAACACAGGGAGAACATACAAACTCCTCACAGATAAGGCCATGGTCAGGAATTGAACTCATACCCCCAGTGCTGTAAGGCAGAAGTGCTAACCACTGAGCCACTGTGCTGACCTTTTAGGTCTATATTAGAAATCATGAGCAAAGGACACCCATTTATTTTAAACCAGAATATTTCGCTTTTTAAAAACGATTTTTTTATGGGTACAAAATAAAAGTTAGATTTTATTTGTGTTTAGTTTTTTTATATAAAGAAATTCTTTGTCCTTGGTGGTGACATATAGGGGGGAATTCAATTGACAGCGTTACTGGTGAGAATCATGCGGCCCACGCACTATTACCATTAGTACAATAATTTTAACGCAGATCTGTGCTCAAGGCTCTCAGAGCTGCGAACAAAGATCAGTGTTGAACTTACCGTACTAACGGTGATAATGCTCACTATTACTGTAGTAACGGTATTAGTACACGGGCTACGTCATTCTCATGAGTAACACTGTCAGTTGAATCCCCCTCATAGAATTCTTTGACTCTGTCAAAGTTGGGGTTCATAGTCTGGATTCACTTATAGATCCACATTTGTTAATGGATCTATAATTTGTGTGCTGGGAGGGAGTGCCCCTCAGAAATAGGATTTCTCTCATTCCTTTTTAAAATTCAAGTGTATAAGTACATACTAGTCAGAGACCACTCTGCATCCAGTATATAGTACTATTCTATCCACTATTCTTAATGGATTATACATAATAATAACTGTTAAACTAGTGGAATGATGAAGTGTGGAGGGTTTCTCTTTCTTTTCTTCATTTCTACAAATAACCATTTTCAGTGTCTCAAAATTGAAAAAAAAATCATGTTTCTATTGATTCAAGTAATAAATTGATACCTGCAATTTGCTTTTCAGTAATTTACTTGTTTGTTTTTATATTTTATTTTTTCGTAAAAAGATAAATTACTTTTGGATGGACATACGTTACTTTCATTGAATTATTTAACATTCTTTCCTTTCAGATATCAACTGGATTTAATGGAAATCTCAAACCAAACATCTCCGGACAGATTTATCCTACTTGGTTTAGCTAATGTCCTTTACCTCCAGGTTATCTGTTTCCTCATGTTCTTGTTGATGTATATAATCACGTTGTCAGGAAATCTTCTACTGATCATTGTGGTGAGGAGCAACCCAAAATTACACAGTCCCATGTACTTTTTCCTGTGTAACCTCTCTATCATTGACATAGGTTTCTCCTCTTCAATAGTTCCCATAATCCTAAAAAACACCCTAGCCAAAGACAGAAGTATTTCTCTGTTAGGATGTGCAGCCCAGATGTTCGTCTCTTTAGTATTAGGGTCAACAGAATGCATTATACTAGCTGTCATGTCTTATGATAGATTTGTTGCCATCTGTAGACCGTTGCATTACAACAACATCATGAACAAGACAATGTGTTTTTATTTAACTGTCATTCCATGGAGTGCGGGCTTCATAAACTCTTTCATTCAGGTGCCCCTCACATTCCAACTGCCATTCTGCAGGTCCCACCATGTCAACCACTTCCTCTGTGAGGTTCCTCCATTCCTACGAATGTCCTGCAGAGATACTTGGCTCAATGAGACATTAATGTATATCACCGCAGCGATTGTTGTTACGTGTTCTTTCTCCTTGACTCTAATTTCATATGTCCATATTATCTCCACCATCATGAAAAACCATTACTCCCAAGGGAGGCATAAAGCTTTCTCCACTTGTGCCTCCCACCTTAATGTTGTCACTCTCTATTATGGTACAATTACGTTCATGTATCTGCGACCCCACTCCACTAACTCTCATGAAACAGACAAGGTTGTATCTGTTCTCTATACAACAGTGACTCCAATGCTGAATCCCTTCTTATACAGTATCAGGAATAAGGATGTGAAAGACACCATAATTAATCATATAAGTAGGCAATAATTGTTGAAGAAAAGTGCACTCTGTATGCTGTCTCCCCTCTCACACTCTCTCTCTGTTGGTCCTCTAGTGTCAACTGGTGCAGGGGTGGTGATCAATGACATTAGTATTCTGCTACTGTTTAACCCTATGACTCTGCTGTATGTCCCTAGCTGCATTCTATAACTGTTACAACTGCTGCATCCATTAACCCTGTGTGTACCAGCATCACTGCTGTTGTTACTGTTCTCAAATAAACCAACAACTTGTTAAAGTTTAATGCTGTGAGTACTAACATACCTAGCCAACACTGATGACACTTTACAGACACCAAAAGTTTCTGGCAATAATAACATCTCTAAAACCAGCTTTTCCTATGAGATGATATCCATATCTAGTTGTGTTTCATTTTCAATTATTCTGTTAAAGGTGCCATAGTGGAACATTTTTATGTGGTATAATGTTAAGAACTGAATGGCAGTGCACTAGGCCATTAGCAAAATTCACTCATTTTCTGATGAACTATCCAATAGTGATACAGTACATAGTAATTATATAATTGTTACAATAAATTCAAACTCCTTAAATGTTATAGGGCAACAATCTGATTGACAGAAACAGGTAAGTTATCATATGGAAACATAATATGTCTTGTATAATGCAAACATTCATTTTTTGACATTGCACTTAATCCCAATTCCCTCTCCAATCATACCAATACATTGCCTCACCTATTTATTCTCTGCTTTTATTTGCTGTACTTCTCTACACTAGGGATGTGCACCAGGCACTTTTGGTGTCTCGTGTTTTGGTTCGGATTTAAGGTTTTGGATTTATTTTGAAAAAAAGCATAAAGAGTTCCAAAATCAAGTTGTTGGGATTATTTTCACTCCTACGCTATTATTAACCTCAATAACATTCAATAACAATCATTTACACTAATTTCCAGTCTATTCTGAACACCCTCACACCTCACAATATTGTTTTTAGTCCAAAACGTTTCACCGAGGTAGCTTTCTGGACTGCATAGTGGAGTGGCCCCGATACCCAATTTGGTACCGGGGCCACAATATATCACCCTCAACTGGTCTGAATTCCACCAAAAAAGTATCTGGACTGCGTAGTGAAGTGGTCCCCACAATATAATAAAAAAACCCTCAACTGGTCTGAATTCCACCAAAAAAGTATCTGGACTGCGTGGTGGAGTGGTCCCCACAATATAATAAAAAATCCCTCAACTGGTCTGAATTCCACCAAAAAAGTATCTGGACTGCGTAGTGGAGTGGTCCCCACAATATAATAAAAAAACCCTCAACTAGTCTGAATTCCACCAAAAAAGTATCTGGACTGCGCAGTGGAGTGGTCCCCACAATATAATAAAAAAAACCCTCAACTGGTCTGAATTCCACCAAAAAAGTATCTGGACTGCGTAGTGGAGTTGCCCCGGTACCCAATTTGATACCGGGGCCACAATATAATAAACAAAACCCTCAACTGGTCTGAATTCCACCAAAAAAGTATCTGGACTGCGTAGTGGAGTGGTTCCCACAATATAATATAAAAACCCTCTACTGGTCTGAATTCCACAAAAAAAAGTATCTGGACTGCGTAGTGGAGTGGCCCCCACAATATAATAAAAAAAAAACCAATTGTTCTGAATTCCACCAAACAAGTATCTGGACTGCGTAGTGGAGTGGCCCCGGTACCCAATTTGATACCGGGGCCACAATATAATAAAAAACCCTAAACTGGTCTGAATTCCACCAAAAAAGTATCTGGACTGCGTAGTGGAGTGGTCCCCACAATATAATAAAAAAAACCCTCAACTGGTCTGAATTCCACCAAAAAAGTATCTGAACTGCGTAGTGGAGTGGTCCCCACAATATAATAACAAAACCCTCAACTGGTCTGAATTCCACCAAAAAAGTATCTGGACTGCGTAGTGGAGTGGCCCCGGTACCCAATTTGATACCGGGGCCACAATATAATAAAAAAAACCTCAACTGGTCTAAATTCCACCAAAAAAGTATCTGGACTGCATAGTGGAGTGGCCCCGGTACCCAATTTGGTACCGGGGCCACAATATAATAATAAAACCCTCAACTGGTCTGAATTCCAGGGAACAGATGGCAGACACCGGATGGACGTCTAAAACCAACATAGCAGTTAAGGGCGCAGTTCCTCTTTTTTGTGACTGCACAAACAATTAACGTAGTAATAGAAATGGCAGTTATTTATTTTATTTTAAATAGAGAAAGAAAGAAGGTAGTAATAGAAATGGCAGTTATTCGAATCCCCAGGAGAGTCTAAGTGGGGTGAGCCACAGAGAGATTATTTCCCTCAGTTTCTCTAACAGGTTGTCAGTGTTGTGTCTCTTCTTAAAACCTGTGATACATAACTACACACACTCGGCAAAGCTTTTACAAATTATCTGCGGCACAGGAGAGTACCACTGGACTGTACTTTAATAGCAGTACCTATTATTTTTGGGTACAGCAACAGTGAATGATCGTAGTTAGACTTTTAAATAGCAGTACAAGCTAAATTTTTAAAAATTTTGTAATATTTTTTTCCAATTATTTTTGGAAAATTTTTTATTATTTTTTTTTAAATTCAATTTTTATAATTTTTTTTTATAAATTTAAATTTGTATTTTAGAACTTTTGGATAACTTGGAAATAACAATGCCCTTAGTAGAACAGACCACAGGACACAGGAAATACAGAAAGAAAGAAGGTAGCAATAGAAATGGCAGTTCCTCTTTTTTGGAACTGCACAAACAGTGATGAAAATGAAGGTGGAGCTGGTGGCATGTCACGGTCCTCTTCAGAGGACAATCTCCTGACCAGAAGGTCTTTGCACCGCTGTAGACTTGTGTCCGCCGGAAACAGAGACACAACATACGCTTTAAACCGAGGATCGAGAACGGTGGCCAGAATGTATTCCTCTGACTTTAAAAGACTGACCACCCTCGGATCCTGGCAAAGCGTACGAAGGGCTTCATCCACAAGAGCTACATGCTTGGTGGAATCGCAATGGTGTACCAGCTCCTCCCTCACTTTCTCCAGCTGCTTCTGCAAAAGCCTGATCAGGGGAATCACCTGACTCAAGCTGGCAGTGTCGGAACTGACTTCTCGTGTGGCAAGTTCAAATGGCTGCAGAACCTTGCACAACACGAAAATCATTCTCCAGTGCGCTTGACTCAGGCGCATCCCCACTCCTTTTCCTATGTCGTAGGTGGCTGTGTAGGCTTGAATGGCCTTTTGCTGCTCCTCCATCCTCTGCAGCATATAGAGGGTGGAGTTCTAGCACGTCACTACCTCTTGTTAATTTAGATTGCAAGGCTTGTAAATACTTTGAAGATAAAAAAAGCAGGCTGCACAGACTGTGGAGCTAGAAAGTGAAATTAAATGCACCACGTTACTTTGGTGGCTATCTATGCCCCACCCGCCCTACACTTGTAGTTGAATATAAAAAAAAGCAGCCTGCATAGACTGTAGAACTAGAAATTCAAATATACAAAGAAATGGACAAAGGCAGTTTGGTATCTGTCTGCATCAGATCCCCTCTCCACTAGGAGTAAAATAGAAAACTATTCAGCCGTTATATAATCTAGAATATAAATAGAAATTGAGAAAGGCAATTTGGTATCTGTCTGCATCATAATCATCAACATCCTCCTCAGCGCCAGCTACATCAATATCCTCCTCCCGGTGAACAACATTCACACCTTCATTAGCCAAATCTGTAACTGGACTTTGGGTGATCCTTCCAGCATATGCAGAGGGCGTGCTGCAAATGGTGGAAGGAGCCACCTCTTCCCGTACAGTGATGGGAAGGTCAGGCTTCGCAACCACCAACACCCTTGGACTCGCCTTGGGGATTTGTGATAATTTCTCTTTAGAAGGCAGAGTTGTTTGCTGTGTTGTTGCTGACAGCATAACTCTCTTAAATTTTTTGTAGGGGGGGGAAGGAGGGCTTAGATCCTTGGGTGAAGCTGAACCACTAGTCATGAACACGGGCCAGGGCCTAATCCGTTCCTTGCCACTGTGTCGTAAATGGCATATTGGCAACTTTACGTTTCTCCTCAGATGATTTTAAGTTTCTCTTTTTGCTACTTTTACTGAACTTGGGCTTTTTGGATGTTACATGCCCGGTACTACGAGATTGGGCATCGGGCTTGCCAGACGACGTTGATGGCATTTCATCGTCTATGTCATGACTAGTGGCAGCAGCTTCAGCATTAGGAGGAAGTGGGTCTTGATCTTTCCCTACTTTATCTGTGGTGCCCCAAAATCTGAGTACCCTGGGGTGTATCTATATGTTTTTAATTTGTTAATTGTTAAAAGTGTTTATAAAGATTTAAAAAAAAAAAATGTTTCTTGAGGGAGAAGTGACAGTTGGGAGTGGTTGGTGGTTGCCGGGAGTGACAGGAAGGAGGAGTGTGTGGCATAGCAACAAGTCCACTAACTTTAGTAATAACTGTGAACTCCCAGAAGGCAGTGGGAAGAGGAAAGTTCTAGACTTCTGAGGGAGAGAGATCCCTGTGTCTGCATAGACTGAGAGAGAAGAAGATAAGAAGTGAGCCAAAGAGAGGTGTGAGTAAAAAGGAACGTACTGAAAACAAATAAGCAGTATAGAGATCTGTGACATCACACTAAACAGACTGAGCTATGTACTGAGAACAGTGTGAGAGGAGAGAAAATAGAGAGGTCTGTGAATACACACAAAAGAGATTGTGCAATACAAAAGATCATCAGTTTATTTGGCGTGAAAAAGTAATTTATGGGCCCCAACCACATGCAGCACTTCTACTAAATTCCTGTGCACGGTTCAACCCAGGACTGAGTGTAAAATATAGTAACGTTACCAAGATAATATTGGTGCACCAAATGTTTTAGTTGAATATTAATGTTAAGTGATTTACCTGAAAATTGATTTATTATTATATGTTAAATGCTATTGTGCTCTATGTTAATCAAATGAGTGTTTTGTCATTGCCATTGAGTTGAAGGGGTCAGTGGCGCAGTGGCTTACCAAAATTATCTTTACCGCATTATTATTAAACCCAAGTTATTTGACCAATCCTTGTCCCTCTCATTGAAGTATTTATCTCCTGACCACCGGATGTCCGAATAAAAAAGAACCTGACTCATGTCTGGAGGACAAGGTAAGGGAAGGAAATCCCATCAGTACTCGGCCACCACGTAACCTCCAAATTTTTGTTCTGCATTATATGTAGCACAAGAGAGTGTACCCCGAAGCCACACACACTCGGCAAAGCCTGTAAAAATTATATGCGGCACAGGAGAGTACCACTGGACTGGAGTTATACAGCAGTACCACTGGACTTATACTGCAGAATGAGTGAAATTTGTAATATGGCAGTAACAACAATGGACTTATACTGCAGAATGAGTGAACTTTGTAATATTGCAGTACCACTGGACTTATACTGCAGAATGAGTGAACTTTGTAATATTGCAGTACCAATGGACTTATACGGCAGAATGAGTGAACTTTGTAATATAGCATTACCAATGGACTTATACTGCAGGATTGTTTTGGGATATTTTTTTTTTTATAATTACTTTTTTTGTTATTTTTTATAATTTGGGAATAATGGGGAAATAACAATGCCCTTAGAAGGACGGAGCACAGGACACAGCACCACTGGACTGAACAGGACACAGCACAGGACCCAGCAGCACCACTGAACTCAGAAGGACAGAGCACAGGACACAGCACCACTGGACTGAACAGGACACAGCACAGGACCCAGCAGCACCACTGAACTCAGAAGGACAGAGCACAGGACACAGCACCACTGGAATGAACAGGACACAGCACAGGACCCAGCAGCACCACTGAACTCAGAAGGACAGAGCACAGGACACAGCACCACTGGACTGAACAGGACACAGCACCACTGGACTGAACAGGACACAGCACAGGACCCAGCAGCACCACTGAACTCAGAAGGACAGAGCACAGGACACAGTACCACTGGACTGAGCAGAACACAGAGCACAGCACAGAACTGAACAGCACAAGATATAGCAGGACAGAGGACCACCTAACACACCCTCCCTCTACCCTGATCAATGCCCGAGTGAAGATGGCGGCGACTAGCGGGGAATTTATAGGATCCGAGTATCGCGAGATCCGACAGCGGGATTATGACTCAGAGCCTCGGTTTCAGTTTTGCAATTGGCGGGAATACCCGGATCTGTCTCGGATCCGGCTCGGATCCGCAACGTTCGGTGGGCTCGGATTTCAGAAATCCGAGTGCGCTCATCTCTACTCTACACTGCCCCAATATATATATATATGGCAGTAATGAACAGACAAGCTTCCTGCAGATGATGCTAAAGTTTGTCACAGTACGATATCCTGCGAGTCTTCCGGGACTCGCTGAACCTTGGCTGCTGTGGATTGTACTGGTTGTGGAACAGCCACATCTTGATGGAGTAAATGGCCCAGGCCATCCAGCGAGCCCGATGGATAGCTCCAGGAAATATGAAATGTACTCCACGTGGAGGAATGCCTCCCAAGAAAATTATGGTGAGTTCCAATAGCTCATGGTAATCATCTCTCGGTTGGTATTCCTCCAAATGAGCAACTACAAACTTAATGTCATCTTTCCAGGGAGCAACCACAGCTGATGTCTTTTCATCTTCAATTGCTGTGCTAAATGAAGCTTGATCGATTCTAGGCCAAAAGTCTCAGAAGTGGACGAAAAGCTCCATGTTTGGAGATTTAGAAACATCATGGATACTGAAGACCTTTTCCAGCATTATTTCAGAGATGTGATGTTAAGAAGCCAAATCTAGTAGTGATCGGCCAATCTCAGACTCCAGCAGCTCACATACTCCACCTTTCACTCCAGTGTTAGATTCTGTGGTATCAAAATAAAGCCCTTGGATGGTGTCCCGCAATCCCCACTCATCTATGGTTTCCACCATTGTCTTAGCCATAGTTTTTGCTTTTCCATCCTGATGTTTCGGAACTGAGAGCACCTTTATGAAATTCTGTCCTGAAACCAGAATAGGGAGCCTGTCAACCCGTGTTCTGGGAAACACCGCAATAATAATGAATATCCCCCATATTATCACTCATTGACATGACTGCAGTGCATTAGGTTATTAATGTTCACTTCTATTTGTTCCTGCAATTATACAGCATTAATAGAAATATTTATAATGCATATTCCCAGCATAAATTGTGTATAGGTAAAGTCACTATGTCTGATATTGTGGAAAATCGTATAATATCAAACTTTGACCATCTTGGGCAAGTAGAAAATATGCACTGAATAAAAAAATATTTATGATTCAATGTCAGTATAACAAGTGGAACCGGATGATTGGTTGGAGAAGTATGAAAAGAAAAACAATTGGCCATCGGGGATGGAATCACCCTAATATATATATACATATATATATATATATATATATATATATATATATATATATATATATATATACAGCGATTACGAGACATTGCAGGTGTTAAATGCTTTAAATATTTAAACTATAGCAATATATATATATATATATACATACATACATTATATATATATATATATAGTTCTGAAGTTTAAAATATTTTGGGTTCCGTGGTTCCAAATAAGCCTGACATTGTCTTCAAAAAATCAAAAAATCTGAAATCCTTGGTAGCACCTCGCCTTTTGTGGAATGTTAAGGAAAATAAGGATACTTTTTTGAAGAAATCTGCTAAGGGTTTCGTTAAATGCAATAGTTGCAATATGTGCAAATTAGTATCCCCTTCTAAAAAATTTTTTGGGGGATTCTTTCCATCAGAAAGAATATAAAATACACAAATTAATTATTTGTGAAACCCCCTCGCTAGTCTATTTGATAGAATGTCCATGTCGGAAGGCATATGTGTGTAAAACGAAAAGATCTTTAAAAATACGTATTCAGGAGCATGTTAGAACAATTAAGAATAAATCTGATTTACATACGGTGTCTAGACACTTTTTAAAGTTCCATAATGCGGACCCTAGTGGTCTTAGATTCAAAGGAATTGAGCATGTGGTGTTGGGTTCACGGGGTGGTGATTTGGCTAAAAAACTTACTCATAGAGAAATGTTTTGGATATATAAACATGATAATTTGGCACCACAGGGCCTTAATGAGGCATTTGAAATGGCACCTTTATTTCATACCTAATTTATGTTTCTCTACCTTAGGGTCTCCCTTAGATGAGGATGTATGTAGTTAGTTGGTCTATGTATTAGCTCAGCTCCTTCATATGTGTACCTTTTTATATGTATATTTATTGTGATATGTCATATGTTAAGACATTCATGTATGTATGCTGTTATGAGTTTTCTCATTGTTCCCAGTGAGACATTGGGAGTATTTGACTTTGTGGTTTATATGAGATCATTTGAAGGGTTTAACGTCCTACTTTTGAGATATTTTGAGATCTTCGTATATATATCCAATGTCTTATATATTCCAAGCTGTTTCTGGGATTCTCTCTCCCCGAAAGTAAGGCAATGGGAATATTTATTATATATTATTCATTATATGTGCATGTTGATATTATTTTAATATAGTAATTTAATTTGGTGGCTATTTGCTTTTTAGCTAGTATTTAGTAGTTTTTTTAAGTAAATTTTACTCGATAGATGTTTTAATGTTACTATGGCAATCCTTGCTGGAAGTGAGGTATCAGGATTTCCGGATGTATGTCATGGGTGCGTTCCAACCTGTTATTAATGCGTTCCAAATGATCGTAGGAGGGCGGAAATGCTGGTACTTGATTGGTTCTGAGAATAAGTGCTCCAGTATTTATACTAACGAGGATGTGGTGTCCGGTTATGACCCTTTGAAAAAGTCTTCTTTGAGGACGACACACGTCGGGTTTTTGTGGTTCTTACTTCCTCATACCATCGCTGCCTGGTGTGTTGTGTTTCATCTGCCGGCCAGGACTCTATTCACGCTCTGGACAATACCATTCTGATGCTATGGAGGAGGATAGATAAGCTTTTTTATTTCAATATTTCTGTACGGGCATATTTTTGCTCTGCAGTTTTTTATTAGGCTTATTGCCTTGTTTGAATAAATTTATCATCAGCTTTTGATGCTATATGTCGATTGTACTACACTATTGTGGCCATATTTTGAGTTGCAGTTCCTTGTGAGATATTTTCTGGACAATAAGAAGAGTATCCTGTGGAGTATCATCTCTATACCCACCAGATAAGCTGTTTCATTTTATATATTCGGTACGGGCAATTCTTAGCACGGGATTTCACTACTCATCATTTGTTATAAACAAATTACACTACGTGTGGCGCCCCTGTCTTTTTGTATTTTGGTCTCTAGGTGTGACATTCGCAGACAGGTGTCATTTGACTTGAGAGCTGCCTTCTACTTATATGAATTTTTTTTCTGTATATCACATATTGTTCATTTTTAGCGCCTATACAGCTTAAATATCTGGGACTATATATATATATATATATATATATATATATATATACACACACACACACACACATCTACACATATGCATACATATATATATGTATATATATTTTTATATATATATATATATATATTTATATATACATACAAGTTAACCCGTGCATGATACTCAAGCATTCTAGTCAAATCAAGCTACTTAAGGTCTTAAAAAGGTTCTTGTCATGCATTTGGGCCTAGCCCAGGCCTCCTCAGGGGAAGAGCGTTACTTCCCGATGCAAGCGCCCTTTTTAATGTGTGTTCATAAAGTAAAATTACCTCACGAAAATGAGTTTGAGCCCTCAACTCATAAATTTAGCCTTTACTACCCCTCCCACGGGGTGAAAGGGGGATGATGGAAGTTAACTGACTTCACTATTCTAATTTTTCTATCAAATAATGTCAGTATACCAAATTTCAGGTCAATTGGATGAGCCCTTTCTGAGAAAATAGTTTTTTCCACACACACACGCCGCTAGGCTTTTACTTTTATATATTAGATAATGCTAAGAATTTAGTAGGTCAGTGTATAACTCTGCCCAGCAGGTGGCGCTGCAGCTTGTTTTTTTTTTTTTCCACACACGCCGCTAGGCTTTTATATTATAGATATATGCATGTATATGTGTAGATGTAGATGTATATATATATATATATATATATATATATACTTATATATACATATATATGCATATATATGTATACGTACGTATGTATGTATGTATGTATGTATGTATATATTTATATTGTGGCAAGAGCCCGCTACTGCTGAAGCACACATGAACCACTTCTTCTTTTTATGCAGTTTTATTGTCAGGATAGTAAATGTTTTGACACTGTATACTTTTCACAGCAATTATGGAGACCCTAAACGCTAGCTATACATAGACCAGCTCTCTCTCAAGACCAGCCAGCTTCCCCAGCATTGGTCTCCGTGCACAAGTGATACAAACAAGCTTTTATACCTGTTACTCCTCCCCCAGCCTTAGCTTGATGGACAGGTGACACACCCACCTTCTCTTTAAGAGGAAACGCCCATCCCTGGCTCTGTTTGCACTAACAGACACACTGTCTGTTTACTGAGAGGAAGGATTTCAAATCATGTAAGTTTAACCAAACTTAAACTATTGCTTTTCATACATAAGTCTTTACATTCAATCTAGGTGCATTACTGCACAAATGTTTTACTCTACTTCCCTGCTTTCTCTGCATATTGTCAGATAAATGCCTCCTTTTGTTACATATCCCTCCCCCTAGCGTCTCCAAGTAGGGGGACGCGGACTTCGCGAGGAGCGCATACTTTCGTGACAACGCATCTGCATTTTTGTGTAGAATCCCAGGTCTATGTTCTACTGAGAACTTGAAAGGTTGCAGTGCCAAGAACCAGCGGGTTACCTTGACATTTACCTCCCGGTTGTTCTGCATCCATCTCAATGGTGCATGGTCTGTTATTAAGGTGAACTCTCTGCCTAGGAGATAATAATGCAGAGCTTCTGTAGCCCATTTTATGGCGAGACATTCTTTCTCCACAGTGGCATATTTTTGTTCCCTTGGAAGCAACTTACGACTTAGGTACAGGACAGGATTTTCTACTCCATTTTTATCCTGTGACAAGACTTCACCTAAGCCAACACCAGAAGCATCAGTTTGGAGGAAGAACCTCCGGGTAAAATCTGGTGCTTGTAGAACTGGAGAGGAACAAAGAGCTAACTGAAGATCAGACCAGGCGGTTTCTGCAGAGTCAGACCAGGTTAATCTATCTGGACAACTTTTTTTTTAACATGTTCATAAGTGGAGCAGCTCTAGTGGCGAAGTGGCTTACAAACCGCCTGTAGTAACCTACTAAGCCTCAAAAGGTTCTTAACTGCGACTTTTTTTCTGGTCTTGCCCAATTTTTGACTGCCTCCACTTTGTCTAGCTGGGGTTTTGCATGCCCTCGACCAACAATGTACCCCAAATATTTGGCTTCTCTCATGACTATGGCACATTTCTCTGGGTTAGCTGTTAACCCTGCTGACCTTAATGAAGCTAAGACCGCCCTCAACTTTGGCTAAATGTGATACCCAGTCTGGGGTATAAATCACTATATCGTCCAAGTAAGCGGCTGCATAAGCTGTGTGAGGTTGTAGGAATTTATTCATGGCCCTTTGGAAGGTGGCAGGTGCCCCATGCAACCCAAAGGGTAGGACTTTATATTGATAGAGACCATCAGGGGTGGAAAATGCAGTCTTTGGCTTGGCCGTGGAAGTCAGGGGAACTTGCCAATAACCCTTTGTTAGATCAAGGGTTGTCAAATAATTGCTACCAGCAAGATTTTCCACTAGTTCACCCACACGTGGCATCGGATAGGCATCAAACTGTGACATACTGTTTAGGTGCCTAAAGTCATTGCAGAACCTAAATGTCCCATTGGGTTTCGGGACAAGCACAATGGGACTATTCCACTCACTAGTGGACTCTTCAATCACATCTAACTGGAGCATCTTCTCAACCTCCTTTCTCACGTCCACCCGTCTGGCTTCTGGAATACGATACAGCTTCTGCTTTACAATGACTCCTGGCGCAGTGACAATTTCGTGTTCGATTAAGGTAGTGCACCCAGGAATGGAAGAGAAGACATCCCTGTTCCGGCGAATCATTTCTTCAGTCTGTTGTCTCTGCTGAATGGACAAAGCTGGCTCTATGGGCACTTCAGACTTTTCAATGGCACTACCTGAGGAGAGGTTTCCTCATCATGCCAAGGTTTAAGGAGGTTAATAGATATATTTGCTCCTCCCTTCTCCTACCTAACTGGCGGACTCTGTAATTTATAGGGCCGACAGCCTCTAGAACTTCATATGGACCCTGCCAATGGGCGAAAAGTTTGCTTTCCTGGGTGGGAACCAGGACTAGGACCTTGTCCCCAGGCTTGAAAGACCGAACAACAGCACTTTTATCATAACTTTTTCTCTGTTGTTCCTGAGCCTCTTTTACATGTTGCTGCACAATGGGCCCTATCTTTCCTAGCCTCTCATACATTTGGGACGCAAATTGTACCAGATTTGGATCCCTGGGAGCTTGCTGCTCCCACCCTTCTTTTAACATATCCAAGATACCCCTGGGCTGTCTCCCAAACAATAGCTCAAAGGGACTAAACCCTGTTGAAGCTTGAGGTACCTCACGGATGGCAAACATCAAATAGAGAATAAGAGTGTCCCAATCTTTCTTCTCTTGAGCCACTGCTTTCCTGAGCATGTGCTTTAATGTGCGGTTAAAACGTTCCACCAAGCCATCTGTTTGTGGATGGTATACAGAGGTGTGAAGCGCCGTAACCCCTAGCAACTGGCACATGTGGTTCATCAGTTTAGACATGAATGGAGTACCCTGATCTGTGAGAATTTCTTTGGGTATTCCCAAGCGTGTAAACATCAATACAAGTTCCTTAGCTATGGTGCTGGACTTTATGTTTTGTAGGGGAATTGCCTCTGGATACCTGGTTGCATAGTCAAGCACCACTAGTATATATTGGTGCCCACAAGTGGATTTTTCCAGTGGCCCCACAAGGTCCATAGCTATTCGTTCAAAGGGAACTTGTACTTTTGGTATTGGAATGAGAGGTGCCCTGTACATGGGTTTGGGACAGGTTCTCTGACAAATGGGACAGGACCGGCAATACTTTTTCACTGCCATGTGTAAACTGGGCCAGTAAAACCTAAGCAGAACTCGTTCCCGTGTTTTATCCTCCCCTAGGTGTCCCCCACAGACATGTGTGTGTGCTTCTTTTAACACTAGGGTTACATGGACCTGAGGAACCATTAATTGTTCTACTTTTTCCACCTGTACATTAGAAACTCTATGCAGGAAATTATTTTTAACAATAAAATATGGTATACCTTCTTCAGGCTGGGCGGCTTTCGCTACCCCATTTACTTCAGTCACACTTTTAAAGGCATGTTCCAAAGTGGTATCAGTAAGTTGGTCTCGAGCAAAGTCCTGCAGAGGAAACAAAATTGGTATTGCGGACCAGTCCGTATCCTCACTGACAGGCGGGGTGGGCTCATCTGCGACATCACCGATCAATGCTAGTTTGGACTGTCCATGTTTCCCCGCAGGTGGATGCTTTTGTGGAACTCCTGCTGTGACTCCCAGGATGGCATTCCAGTTTGGCGGTTCCCAAAGATCGATGTCCAGATGTTGTGGATTCTTAGGCGGTTCCTTTAAGACCGAGCTTCCGACCGTTGCATCAGTTGCCGTCATGTCCAGCCGGATCCGCTCACAGAGGACATCATTAAACAGTGGGAAGTCTCGCCCCAAAATGAGTGGATATGAGAGTTTAGGTGCTATGGCAGCTACCACCATAACAGTTTTGTCTTTGAGTGTGACTGGTAGTATTGTTCTTTCATACTCCTTTGTCGTGCCATGTACGCAAAGAACCTTCACCTTGGGTAAACGAGAAGTTGTAAATTAGGGTAAGGCAGAGCTGGAAACCAATGAGAGTTCACTCCTCGAGTCAACCAAGGCCAGAACAAGGTTTTGGTTGATTAGCACAGTCACCCGGAACAAACAAGGACTTCTTGATGTGGGACTCATGGCAAAACAGCTTGGAAATGCAGGCCCAATATGTGCCACGGAACAGTCCATGGGTTCCTGTAGTTTAGGACACTCTGCCTTAAAGTGGCCTGGCTCACCACATTAAAAACAGTTCAGATTAGACAGCTTTGCACCTGGCCCTCTGTCCGTAGCAGTTTTGCCATTGGGCCCTGTAGCAAGGATTGTCAAACCTGGCTTTTGGCGTGGCAGCGGCTTTGGCACAAATGCAGGTTCTTTAGTCATTTGATGTAGCGCACAAAACCTTTCTACCACGGTGGCAAGCTCTTCATAAGTTTGTGGGTCTGATTGCAGAACCCACTTTTGCAATTTGCAGTACAGCCCCCGGATGCAGTGATCTATCGCCAGAACTTCAATAATCCGAGAAGGCAAATTCTCCTCAGGCTGCAGCCATTTCTTTAAAATTTTAGAAAGCTCAGCCACTTGCGCTCTGACCGGTTTTTCTTTATCATAGCGCCATTAGTGATAGCGCTGGGCTCGGCCTGGCCCAGAAACTCCAATGCGAGCCAATATCTCAGACTTTAGGCACAAATAATCAGAGGCCCGTTCCTCATCTAGATCCATATAAGCTCGCTGAGCTTCACCAGTCAGATATGGCGCCAGTCTCTCAGCCCAATCTTTAGGAGGCCATTTTGCCCTTTTTGCAAGTCTCTCAAAGGACACCAGATATGCTTCTACGTCATCTGGTGACATTTTCTGGAGAACAGGACCAGGTGGTTCATTTCTGTCATGCCTCACCTGGCTTAACTCTTCCCTTAAGAGCCTTGTGTTTTCCACCTGTACCTCAGCAATTCGTAGCATCTGAGCTTGCTGCTGTTGCTGCACAGCGGCCACATTCACAAGGGTTTTCAGTACTTTCTCCATGTTGACGTCTGCGCGGGTTGGGTAGCGGAAACTTGCTTCCCGGAGCATCCCACTTCTGACACCACTTGTGGCAAGAGCCCGCTACTGCTGAAGCACACGTGAACCACTTATTTTTATGCAGTTTTATTGTCAGGATGGTAAATGTTTTGACACCGTATACTTTCACAGCAATTATGGAGACCCTAAACGCTAGCTATACATAGACCAGCTCTCTCTCAAGACCATCCAGCTTCCCCAGCGTTGGTCTCCATGCACAAATAATACAAACAAGCTTTTATACCTGATATTCCTCCCCCAGCCTTAGCTTGATGGACAGGGGACACACCTACCTTCTCTTCAAGAGGAAACGCCCATCCGTGGCTCTGTTTACACTAATAGACACACCCTGTCTGTTTGCTGAGAGGAAGGATTTCAAATCATGTAAGTTTAACCAAACTTAAACTATTGCTTTTCATACATAAGTCTTTACATTCAATCTAGGTGCATTACTGCACAAATGTTTTACTCTACTTCCCTGCTTTCTCTGCATATTGTCAGATAAATGCCTCCTTTTGTTACAATATATATATATATATATATATATAAAACCATTCAGTGATCTCAGATTCCTCAACAGCTACACAATAGCAGTCTTCCAAGACTGTTGCTGTGCATCAGCTCACTCATGGGTTTGAAGACCTCAAAATATCACTTTCTCCCACCACCCAAATCCTCAGGTATTCTCTATAGTATAATTTATTTTTACTTTTTAGCCATCACCCCTGGTTTGACATCCACCAATCTGCCTCCAGGCTGCACACACAACTTCGGCAAGTGGTGTGCCCACGTGGCTTAATAGGAAGCTCTGGGTCCACATAGTCACTTTTCCAGCCTTTAATCAGGTTATGTCAGATTGGGATGGAGTCCCATCTGGCCCCATAATAACCCCCACTGCTGTTTACATTATACCTGCCTCCACCCTCTCTTGGTACCCCTGATTGTACATAAAGTCCAACCAATATATATCTTCTATTATGAATAATGTTAGTTTTGTTGTGGCAATACCAATTTTCCCTTTCCTTGAGGTTCACTATTCATTGTGGATTGTGAGCTTTACCTAGCAAGATCCTCACCACCAATTTCTTTAATATATACATATATGATCATATACTTATTTGATTACAAGTACACGTATACAAGTACAGGTACAGTGGTCCAGAATATGCTGAAACTTCAGAAACAATAAAGCAATAATAATTATAAATATTATAATAAATTGCATTGAGAAAACATAATATAAGTATAACGTTATTAAGTCATTATTGCTTATTAGTACCTTGGCGGCAATAAAGAGAGAGAATGAATAATTACAGACATCTGAGGACCTATAATTCATCTGGGAGCTTCATACCGAGCTCAACTCTACCCTGGAGATCAAAATGTTCTATCACATAATTTATAAGAGAGACATTGAAACATTTAAATTTGCTGTACGTTCTTGGAGATCAATTATTTTAACAAGTAGAGATCCCCAGATTAAATGCAATTACTACAGACTGTGTAGAAGAGTATTTAAAGTCCTTACAAAATGTAATCAAATCTATTTGAATTGTTTTAACAACACAAAAGGTCCACTTGTTTATTATACGGCCATCTGAAGGGCATTTCCTCTTAAGGTAAGTTCAAAGCCAATTAATCCGGAGTAAATGGTTAACCAGGTGCTAAGTAAAACAACTCAATTTGTGCTAAATTTACTCTACATAAATTGGGTGAGAGCAAAGACTATTTTTGTTATGCCCAAATCTGTATATAAAGAGGGCCACTTATATGTTAGTACTGTCTGCTCACGGGTAGGATACTATTGAAACAAATATGTCATACAGCATTGACTATGTAGGCTCTCTATGATGTTGGAGGCCACCAATGGGACAGTTCGGATAATCCGATATAATTAGACAGGTGAATGCAAATTCTGAAAACTGCAGTCTATGATTATAACACTGTCAGGTAACTATAAATGCTGGATGGCGCATAGAGGTTGTTTTTGGGCCATCAAGCATTTCAAAAAGTAGAGCGAATACCAAAAATGTTATTCTCAGTGTGAAGAGATCATTACTTTGAGGAGTGACCCTATTTACCTTCTGTTGAACACAGCCCAAGGCAATAGACAGCCTGCTAGGAAGATGAGCCCTGAGTAAAAAGAAAAAAGCTTTCTGAATAGATTATTTTTTCATTATAATGTCTACCTGATATTGCCCTTAGGCCGACCTCTGGTCTGCACAAGACTAAAAGGTAATGGGCACTATTCTCTCTGTACGTACATTAGAGGAACACGTTTGAGCATAAATCATTTAAGCACTTTCAACTGTTGCTAAATAAATCGCTTCTGCATTATCCCATCCTTTATCAGGCTCATTGCCCAAAGCCCATTCGCTTCAGGAGCTAGCACTCACTAACTGCATTAATACGTGTTCTCCCTTTTCACTTCTCTCCTCCTTCTCTGTGGCTTATTGGGGTAGCTGTTTGAAGTTGTTCTAATCAGTCTATTTGCAGATCTCTTCGCTACACTGGGCAATCCTGTGTAATGAGGAGCCTAGGTCCCCTCTCATCATGCTCCTGTATTCTGGGTCAGCTGCACTGTAAACTTTCTTTTTTTAAGCTAGTACATGCTCTGCTACTATAGTTACTGTTATTTCCCTGGACCCTCAAAGGTGCTCATTACTCTGGACTCAAAGGGTTTGATTCATTACGGAAAGTAAGGCAAAAAAAAAAAAGGAGTAACTATGCACATTACAAAACCATGTTACAATGCAAGGGGTGCAAATTAGTTTATTATTTTTAACATAAGTTAAATAATGGGTGCTCTTCATGTAGTACACAGATTCTTGATAGCTTTACTTTTACACTGACGTTTAAAGTTGATCTAGGACATGCCCTACCCCAACTATTAATCTGTCCCCACATATTAAATTTAGCTCCCCCTCTAATGCAACATGGTTTTGCCCAGGTGCAAAGTTACCCTGTTTTTGCTTTACTTTCCTTAATGAATCAGGTCAGTCTATGAACTAGCACTCTCACAAGCTCTCCCAACTAACGCCCTCTACCTCTTAAACAAAGCATTACTCCCTTTCTTACATCACAAGGGGGCATTCTTTTTTTTATTGTTTTAGGAACTTTTCATGAAAAAATATGTACTTATTACCAAGAAATAGTTACCACATGCATATTATACTCAAGCTTTTTACTTTTTACAATGTATACAATTATTTATACAAAAAATATCAAATTTGTTGTTATATCTATGGGCAATAAGAAGAAACAATTCTAACCTAAAATGAAATATGACTAAAGGCAAATGTCTTTAATATTTTAATTTACTTTATTCTCCTTCAAAACATTTTGAATAAAAAAAAAGAAAAATGTAATATTACCCGGAATGCCTATTAAGTAACAATTCAAACTAATGTAAAACTTATGAGACATCACTTTTTACTTTGTTTTTTGAAGAAATGTAATATACATAATACCACCCTCATTCTACACCAGGTAAAATAAATAGTATTAAATCCATTATATTTCACGCTTGTTATCACACCGTCCTTATTATAAGGCGCTGTATAATATTTGTGTTGTCGTGCAATGACAAAATATGCTCTCTTGTGTCTGTTCTTTTTCAGTTTAATGTTATTAGTAGCAACGTTTTTACCATGACGACGTTGCAAATAAAAAGTACAACTATGGAATTAACATACGTAACTGGTAGTTTTGTTCCAAATATTAAATTGGATCCACAACATGTACTAGTGATGCTTATATGTTAGTCCACGGGAGATTCTTGAGACATGAAATTGTACAAAAAGAAAATGAAAAGCTATGATAAAGAACACAAACATAAACGATCACCTAACGAGTACTATATAATAGTAAAATAGTGTTACTGAAAGTAGCAGTGTAACCTACAAGTGCATTAATGCAGACTGTTGTTATGGTTAGCGCTATTGATAAATAATTAAAGGTTTGTGTAAAACACTTATATTTATGTCCATTAGTAATATGAGAGGACCAGTAGCCGCCTACAACACGTTAAGACTGCTCCAATTATAGATTAAAGCTGTGGATTGTTTGCGTGAAGCCATGCATAGCGTGAGAGGAAGAAGGAGGGGGCTGCCGATGGCTTTTGTACTGGGCCAACAATTTCTGGTAGCAGCTCTCCCTGTACTCCTCACATCCAAATAATTAAATCACACATAATTATTGAACACACAGGGATAAGTCCATGATCACATTTAAAATGGTTATGTTTATTAGACTGAATACATTGTTTATAACTTGTCATAATATTCAATATATCTTTTGTGCTTATCATCCCCTTGGTTACAATGTAGGCTTTTTATTCGCCCATGTTTGGGTCAAGCTGATTAATACATCACCCCCTTTTTATAATTATTATGATTACACACAGCAGATATTTAAAACATAGGGAAACTGATTCCCGTCATTCTGCAACACTAATACTGACTTGTCTAAATGTGCTGTAGTTCACAAGAATTTGTTTTCAATGTAGAAAGTAGAAAATGCTTTGTGTTACAGTATTGTTTTGCAACTTGGTATCATTTCACCTTATATGGTGGATAGAATATTTAAAATATTCTGATGGTATAAAGCATGTTAGATCAATTCTTCATTATACTTGTTGCTTTATATTATTATTTCAATATTTAATTCAATTATATATTACTCCATCATCCTACAATAAATGTATGTCTTTTTCATAGCTGCTAAAAATGATTTATTAACTAAAAACAAATTCATATGAGACTTGTAAACCAATTGAAGACCTAAAAACATTAACTCATAAAATAAATAAATTCATAAATAAATGTG
Source organism: Mixophyes fleayi (assembly GCF_038048845.1). Taxonomy (NCBI): domain Eukaryota; kingdom Metazoa; phylum Chordata; class Amphibia; order Anura; family Limnodynastidae; genus Mixophyes; species Mixophyes fleayi. The sequence continues at coordinate 231,247 of NW_027445896.1, forward strand.
TATAGTAAGTGATCGCTACTAGCTATGACTAATAATAATTAAATAATAGCAACAACCAACCACAATATGAGGTTATTTGCTAATATTATATGTGATAATGTCCAAAACCAGTGCACAAATACTAACCATGCAGTGTCAAAGTGTAAATATGTGAATATTAACAATATGTATAATATATATTAATCTTAAAAAAATTCTAAACATTTAATATGGAATACTTATATTTGTGACTCACCATTATTTTCTCATAGTGTGAGGCATTCATAGGGAAAAATTTATAAGCATCTTTAAGATTTTAGTGTCTGTATTTCATCATCATGCCCTATACTCAATCATGGTTCTTTATATAGAATATTGTACTTCCTTATACATAAAGCCCCAATCTGTAAAAAACTTATAATGTAATTGTATTATTTTAGCCAGGAAATTCCACATCATTTAAATCTTCATTTAAACCTCAAGGTGCTAAAATATTTAGTAAAAAAAAATCAAATTACTTATACTTTTGGTCTGGAACCCTCTGAGGTCATATAATGTTTTATAGAATGATTCAGTGTAACCCGAATTTTTTTTTTTACCTAAGTACGTACCTACCCCATGAAACCTATGTTTTCTATATATTTTTAATCTTTCCTTTTTACTTGTAGCACTTTATTTGGCTATGTGTAGCCCCAGCACTTCCTGTGCAATGATGTTTTATTACTTTCTGTTGCCATAATTAATGTTAAGTGCGTGGTCACAAAGCTTTGGGAGAGGTTTCATGGAACTTCCTGAGCGTCCATCAGATAGCATTGATAACTGAAACAGTAAGTGCAATGACAATTTCTGGTCTCAGTCCCACCTCTACTTGATATAAGAGTTTGAAAAATATTATATGTCAACGTCTAATTCATTAATAACTTTAGAACAATGAATATATTATGTTTTGGGGTGGGAATAGTAAATAACCGGTGAGTTTGAATATAACCGGATTTATCAAAACTTTCTTTATAATGTAATTTCTTGTAATAATAGCCACAGGCCCTCTAATATCACATGCCCCCCATCAGCCTCCATGCTTCCTGTGGTGGTCCTAGCTCTGTCTCTGGAGGTTTATCAGTGGTCTTAGAGAAATAGGCAATGAGTACAAGGGTTTGACCAAAAGTCACAGATATGCCCAATCGGCCAATCCAATTTACAATGCTCTTCATTGCCATTGAAAGACTAGGTTGCATGAAATTGCAGAAAATAATAAAACATTTGTTCAATCATTAAATTAAAAGTTATTTAAAATGTCCTTAAATAACTAATTAAAGACTCCACCATGGACGTCTCCTTCCAAGGTAGACGTTACATGTTGTCACCCTTTCCAAATAAAGGGTGGGAATTAATTGAAGTTCAATAAACATTAATATGGTCTATCTTCATTTATATAAATGTTGGGGGGGCATCATAAAAGCCCCCCAACCAGTTCCCTTTTGCACTAATGAGTTTGGAGCTGTAGCGGTCACATACAGTATTTGGTACCAAATTACTCAAAGGGGTTCACATTGTTAAAAGTATATTAGTTATAACCACTTAATCTAATTTTTAAAACATATTACACAAACAATTAGGAGAAAACATGATTTTTTTTCTCTTTATGTATGATAACCTAACATGGGATATATAATTTAGTCCAAACGAGAAACCAATAAAAGGCTGAACTTGTCTTAAAAAATATACATTTACACGCTGTGCCTGATTTTTAATTAAACATAAAAAGATGCCCCTTTTGTGAATGAGCAAATATACGCTTGCACTTTTTCATGTCTTTGTTTTGAGTTAGATGCATCTAATCATATAAAAAATGTGCAACCTTTAATCTAACATAAAGATGTATCCACAATAAATATGCGTCAATCTTTATCATCAACGCCAAAACTTGAACCTGGTTTATGTAGATGCAAAATTGACATCTTATGGCAAATGTATTTCAAGATACATGTAACTCAAGATAAGACACCTAAGATTAACTTGTGCCTGTACTCCCTTGCTGTATTGCAGTTGCATGATAGATCCAACTCTCAATATCAATGCAAGTCATGCATATGTGCAGCGTGTACATTTCCCACCAACACGCATCTTTAAGTCATGCAAATTTCAAATCAGGGCTTTAGTGTGCACAGAGGAAGTCACATGAATCATAGTTAAACTGATGCACTGCATATCAACATCATTTTATATTTTGTCACATGACCACCCAATCAGGTGCTGCATTCCACATATGTCTTCTCATCATAACAGTGTATGTGCAGGTATCCAGCCTCTGAAAGCGCATCACTTGGTCACTTAAGTGAGACAAACAGCGAAATATGGAGTCCTGCAGAAGATGGAATCTTTCCCAACAATTTTCTACAATGGAAAGAAAACCCCTTTAACATACTGTTGAATCCTCAAGGTCACGTGTTTCTATGATAATTAAAAGATTAATGAATATTTTAATCTTTTAGCAGAAAAGCTCCAGAAAAAACAAATAACCACTTTCAGCTTTTTTCAATAATGGAAAAATAATTTATATTTTTGATTGATTCAAAGTTAAGTTGATGAATTCATACCTGCATTTTGTTTAGTGGATATTTTAGTTTCTGTTTCTTTGTTTGTTTTGCTTTTAATTGATATTGATGATGTGACTGATACATTGCTTTCGGAGGAGACCGGTGTGGTGAATTTTAATTTCATTTAACACCATTCTTCACTACCAGGTATCAATGGATGTTATGGAAGACTCAAACCAAACTTCTCCAGACAGATTTATCCTACTTGGTTTAGCTAATGTCCTTTACCTCCAGGTTATCTGTTTCCTCATGTTCTTGTTGATGTATATAATCACGTTATCGGGAAATATTCTACTGATCATTGTGGTGAGGACCAACCCAAAATTACACAGTCCCATGTACTTTTTCCTGTGTAACCTCTCTATTATTGACATAGGCTTCACCTCTTCCATAGTTCCCATAATCCTAATAAACACCCTAGCCAAAGACAGAAGTATTTCCCTGTTAGGATGTGCAGCCCAGATGTTCTTCTCTTTAGCATTAGGGACAACAGAATGCATAATACTAGCTGTCATGTCCTATGATAGATTTGTTGCCATATGTAGACCGTTGCACTACCACAATATCATGAACAAGACAATGTGTTTTTATTTAACTGTCATTCCATGGAGTGTTGGCTTCATAAACTCTTTCATACATGTGGTCCTCACATTCCAACTGCCATTCTGCAGGTCCCACCATGTCAACCACTTCTTCTGTGAGGTTCCTCCATTCCTACGAATGTCCTGCCGAGATACTTGGCTCAATGTGACAGCAATGTATATCTCAGCAGCGATTATCGGGGTGTGTTCTTTCTCCTTGACTCTAATTTCATATGTCCATATTATCGCCACCATCATGAAAAAACATTACTCCCAAGGGAGGCATAAAGCTTTCTCCACTTGTGCCTCCCACCTTAATGTTGTCACTCTCTATTATGGTACAATTATGTTCATGTATCTGCGACCCCACTCCACTAACTCTCATGAAACAGATAAGGTTGTATCTATTTTCTATACAACAGTGACTCCAATGCTGAATCCCTTCTTATACAGTATGAGGAATAAGAATGTGAAAGACACCATAATTAATCATATAAGTAGGCAATAATTGTGGAAGAAAAGTGGACTCTGTATGCTATCTCCCTCTCTCACACTCTCTTTCTCTACTGGTCCTCTAGTGCCAACTGGTGTGGGGGGGGGGGGGGAGAGTGATCAATGAAATTAGTATTCTGCTGCTGCATGAACCTATGACCCTGCTGTATGACGCTAGCTGCATTCTATAACTGTTACAACTGCTGCATCCATTAGCCCGGTGTGTACCTACATCACTGCTGTTGATCCTGTTCTCAAATAAACCAACAACTTGGTTTAGTTTAATGCTGTGTGGACTAATATACCTAGCCAACACTGATGACACCTGACAGACACCAAAAGTTTCTGCCCATAATAACATCTCTAAAACCAGCTTCTCCTATGAGATAATATCCATACCTAGTTGTGTTTCTTTTCCAATTTTTCTATTAAAGGTGCCATAGTGGAACATTTTTATGTGGTATAATGTTAGGAACTGAATGGCAGTGCATTAGGCCATTAGCAAAATTCACTAATTTTCTGATGAACCATCCAATAGTGATACAGTACATAGTAATTATATAATTGTTACAATAAACAGTCACCACTCATGAAGAGTAAGATAACGTGCAGGCCAATCCCTGTGAAAATTGAGCATTCAAACTCCTTAAATATTATTTGTGGGTATTATGGACTTTGTGGGCATGGGATTTGCTTTACATGAATGTCTTTACTGCTTTTATTCCTTTGTGCCTTTCTCTTTTCCTCTTCTCTTTTCTTCTCTCCTGCTCTTCACACCGTCTGGGAAAGGGTGTTTTTCCACTATGGTTCCCCCTTCTAGGAGGTTTTTTTCTGTTGAGTGCCAATAACTCAAGAGGTTTTTCTTTATCTCCTCCATAGTTGGTAGGGAGAGGAAGAGAGAGTTGAAAATATCGGGGTCTCTCTCTCTCCCTTTATTTTTTTTTTTAGTTCACCATCAAATCTAGGGTCAGGTAACTTCTAACTTGTAGTGTAGGGTTTCTGACAACAGGGGGATTGTTGAAGAATCTTCTCCTATGATATGATTCTTAAGCCATTTCATGCATTGTTCAAAGTATCTCCCCTCCTCCCAGCCACATGGCAATATTAGCTACTTTGCATGTGTTTGTAAAACCCCACTCACAACTCAGGTTTCAATGCTGTTATCTGAATCTGACCATAGATAAAGGAGGGTGTTGGGACACTGGGAGGGTCACTTGCTTTTTACTGTTGGACACATTCACAATGGGGAGAACTGACAGGGGTGATGACATCATCACCCCTGGACACAAGAAGCTCCACATGTGTGTGGTGAATCACCACACACGCTGCTGCTGGGAGTTTGCAGGTCTGGACTATAAAAGTCCAGACCCGGGACTCCCCCCTTTTTTCTTGCTGCCTGCTGCCCCTTAACAACGAGCACTACACTACAGAAAATACACTACAGGAAAGGGTTAATAGATACATTACACTAATAGGAACACACAACACTACAGAAAAGAGATCTATATATTACACTATACTATTCTATAGGATTACACTACACTACAGAAAAGATACACTATACTACACTACAGAAAATATATCTACTATTACACTACAGAATATATATATATATATATATATATATATATATATATATATCTATCTATCACTATACTATTCTATAGGATTACACTATACTACAGAAAATATATATACACATTATACTACCGAAAACCTACACTAAGCTACAACAAAGGATTCTATGCTACAGGAACTGCAGATAAAGAATCGGAACCAGGATACAAGGAGTTGATAAGTATCATTAATTTATATATATATATATATATATATATATATATATATATATATATATATATATATATATATCTCCATAAAGCTATATCTGTATTTGTAATATGGATTTAACTATTTTAATACTGTGTAGCTATTGTCTGATATCTGCGATAGTTAAGTCAATATTATAAATACTGATTCTTAACAAAGATACATATGTAAATCAAGGATAGTGTAAGGAAAAAGGTGGTGAGCCTAGGGTTAATTTTATATTGATATACTATGTTATGTTGAACAACGTTATGATATATGTGTGAACTGAGAATACAAGCTTTTCTCTGCTAACAGTAAAATACTTTGATTTGAATACATACATATGTTGTGAGTATTGGTTATTTATAAAAAATATATACTGTGAAGTCCTGCTGAAATACAGTGATTATTAGATAAATAGTTTTGTAAAGCTTGTGTTATTTAGTGTGGTCAAAAGACTGAGTAAGGCAACACTGTGTAAGGAAAAGTGCATAAAAGTGCGAGTTTTATGGCGAGTGTATCTAAGAACAGAATAAGAGGATAGCGTGCGCATGTGAGGCGCTACCACAGGTTCTTTAACATTGGCGAGCCAAGCCCACCTGTTTTAATTGTAATATTTATACTAGGATATAGTAGTGAAATTTGTTATACTGTAAATCTAATTCGGTAGAGGGGCGGGGACGAATAGCATAGGTACACAAAGGAGGTGATACTTATGTGATATTAGCGTACGCTTTTTCTGGAAAGAGGTTTGGACAGATAACATTGTTTTACTTGAGGCCTAGAAGAAATACAATTAATTACAGCGAATCTAGTTTAAAATTTAAAGTTTCTTGGATACTCGTTGTTTTATTTATTTCTTTAAGAAGGAACTGTTTGTCGCACTGTGAGCGTTTGTGAGAAACGTGGATTCACTTTTCAAGGTTGCAACAGTCCTTTGGAAGGGTCCTGCTGAGAGGAGAAAAACGTTCCTGAACTGAAGAGGATATTTCTGGAAGCAGCATTTTTAAGTCTCGGAGGCTTAAGGGGAGCGGTATTACTACAGTGAGAAGTAACACTCAACACAGAACAAAAATTACTTCTGTATCTGGACAGGCGAGTATGAATTTTATTACCATTGAGAAGTTGTCAGCAAATAGTATGTTTAACCCAGTGATTCCTAATAACTACACATCTGCTGAAACATTATGGGCAACACTTTTTGAACAGGCTTATACACATGATACGCTGTGTATTAAACTAAACGTCTCCATATGTTAGCTAAATTGGTACATGCTTATGAAGATAGGATTTCCACATCTGAACACGCTGAGATGGTACTTAAAAACAAAAAGGGCACTGATGCAAATTCTCATTGTCAGTGCTGCATTGAAAAGGTTAAAAGTGTTTCCATACTTGAAGCACAATTGGAAGACAAAGATATGGCCAATATAGATAGGGGAAGGCAGATTTGTATGCTCAATTCCCAAATATTAGAGAAAGAAAAATATTACACAGATGTTGATAAGGAATTGGCAGAACTGTATACAGAGATCAATGTATTCAGGGATAAGGTAGCATCTAATGAAGTTCTAATTGCTGAATTGCAAAGTGATTTAATCAATAGAGCACAGATAACCAATATGCAAAATATTATCAATGAGTTATCACCCTTCTCCACAACACATAATACATCCATGGCTAGAAAGCAGGTATGTATAACAGATAAGAGAAGCAGTGAAATAGGGAGTATAGGACATAATATACATATGCCCATACTTACTTCTGTGATAGATCAGCGAAATCCAATAGCCTCAGTGGCTGACTCTGTAGCACACATATTAACTTATTCCCCAACACCTAAGGGGGTATGGATCTAATGGTCATGCACAATTTTTTGATGATCAAGTTCTTGGCCTAGGCAGCGGTTGGGAAACTGTACATACCGCTCCTACACCAGAAACAAGTCACAGTAATGGCACAGGATTGCTTGTTCCCCATCTAAATTATAGTATGGAGAAGACTCAATTTCTGTTGAAAATCCATAAGGAAATTCCCAAAAATATGATCCCATTATAGACCCATTTAACTCCTGCGATATTTTTGAGGGACAGTGTGACAAATTTAGTTTCACCCCAGAACATCGCATGGACTGTTTAAATTGTGGTTACCCACTCACCTCAATCAGAGGTATGCGGAAACTGGAAAAGCTGCTCCCAAAAATGGTCAATTTCACGATGAGGAAGAGAGACTTTCTGTCCTCATGAAATTGGCAACTGGCAATTGGGAAGTTACCCCAGAGATCCTATCTAACTTTAAACCAACCATTCACGATGAGCCATTGTCTCTATGTGGTATGTTTGAAGCAATGTATAGAAAAGTAACCAAATATCAAGGTACAGATGTTCCACAAGGCATGATACGCATGTTTGTGGAAAAGTTTCCTTACGTTGACACAGTAATTCGCTTAAGTATGGCTAAAGAACCAACGCTTGATTATAGAAGAGTATGGACAAGATTTGATGAAATATAGGAAGTCACTGAAGATCAGGGAATATGTTGTGCTAAATGGCAGATCACAAAATAACCGTTACACAACATATGGCAATGTGCGCAGACAGACACATATTACCCCTACAGCTCCTCCACAGGAGAAATGGGTGAATGTGCAATGTTATGCATGCCTAAAGTTTGGCCATGTAAGACGTAACTGTCCACAAGGTGTTCGCAAAGAGTATAAAAGGGACTCTGAACACCTGGGCAATAACAATTGCTTTAAAAACATGCCTCGATTTAGAGAGTTAGATGAGCAAACACATAACCAGTCAAAACTGCAGCACCTGAATCAGATGCAAAATTGTGTGTCGCTTGTAAGTACACATAGTGGCCAAACAGGACAGTCTCATGTACAGTCACATAACTCAGTGACTACACAGACACAGAACTCTTTAGAACAGTTAAACAATTGTGACCCACAGAAAGCACAAGTAGCAGTTTGCACAGCAGATGTCCCTACTGGGAATCTGATGCAACTAGAAGGTTAGGGACCCCTAAGGATCTGGCACCAATATGCAATATCATTTTGGATTCCTCAGGGAGACCCCACATAATGGCCAAAATAAAAAATGAATTACTGAAAATTCTGCTTGATACTGGGGCAGAAATTTCTATCACTAATGTAGAACATGACTTACTACCAGATAGCCCTCAGTGTGTGGTGACAGGATTTGATCACCAACAAGAGGGGGTAAAAGCCCAAAGAATTGAGGAAGTCACTGTGGAAATCAACAATGATTTTACCTTAAAAATTCCTATGTGGTATTATTCAGCTTCTGATAACATTATCGGAACTGATGTAATGACACAGAATGGCTGGATCTTAGATGTAGCAAACTGTTTTCTATGGAAGGGCCCACGAAACTCAAAGGTTTGTGTGATAAAGAAACATCACTTAGGACCACCCATATATGAAATTGGTGGAGCAGTTAACATGGTTGTACACATATGGCCAGAGGTCTCTCATAACACAGACCTTAAACCTATTGTATACAAATTCTCAGAGCTGTGGGCTCAAGGGAAGAATGATTGTGGAAAGATGATTGATGTTCAGGTGGACATACAAGGACCAGATCCACCACCTCAACACCAATATCGTTTCCCCCCTGAAGCTATGGAACCAGTGATAGAAGCTGTGACTGACTTAGAAGCAAGGGGGGTGGTCATAAAGGGAAATTCCAAGTGCAATAATCCCTTATGACCTGTCAAGAAGAAGGAGACTAACACCTGGAGACTCACAATTGATCTCAGTGTTTTGAATAAATATACCCCCATGTCAGCAGAGAAGCCAGACATATTGGCAAGAATAAACGGCAAAAGTAAGGTATTCTCTACCATTGATGTAGCCAATGGTTTCCTTTCGATACCATTGACAGAAAGCTGCCATTACAAATTTGCATTCACCATGCAAGATATGTAATACATGTTTTGCGTATTACCCCAAGGATTTCACAGTAACCCCACATACTTCCATCAGGCATTAGTATAAGTACTAAGTGCATTTTCACACCCAGAATGCCTGCTGCAATATGTGGATGGTCTACTACTCCATACAGAGACTATGGAGGAACATTTGACACTTGTACAGGAATTGTTAGCCCTCCTTGTATGTGCAGGGCTCAAACTGAGTCCTCACAAAGCAAACCTGGCTAGGTCAGAGGTTATATTTCTGGGCGTCAAGATCGCTCATGGGACAAAAGGTATAATGGCCACCCGAGTTGAGGCAATGGTCAAATTACCTAGACCAAACACCCTACAAGATTTGCGAAAATTTCTTGGGGTTACAAATCATGAGGGAGTTCATTGAGGATTTTGCTACAAAAGCAAAACCTCTGTATGAATTGCTCAGAGGTGAGGAACCTTCATTGAAAGGATGGGCAGAAGCACACATGAGAAGCCTTCATGTGTTACCTTTGTGTACATAAGATACAACAAATCGTTACGTGGTCTCCTTGTGTAAGACCACAAGCTGTGAACAACTCCCACGGATCTGTCCAAAGTCTCATTAGGTGTCCATAAACTCTCCTATGTCAGGAAGCCGCTCACTCCAGGGGCCTTGGAAGCTGCTCAGCTTTCCCTGAAAGTGTTGCTGTTATCTTTTAACATAGAGGTGGGCAGAAGCACCAGGAAAACAGACACCAGACCCTCTGTCTTCCCATTCTACACCTTAGTAGCTCAATTTATCAATGGATTCATTTGACATAACATATTTACCCTGCAGTTATGATTAGGCCTTATTCCCCACAATTACGTTATTGGTTAATCCTTAACTGTAATTCATCTCTGTTCACTACAGTAATGTATTACAACAGCAAATAAAATATACAGCCAAAAACCAAAGTAACATGCATCCATTTTAATTTTATCTTTAGCCCTGCCACAAAACCTGCTTGATCCATGTTGATAAAATTTATGGGGATTGACTAAAAAAAAACAAAACACTATAATAATTGGACAGATTGTACAAACTAAATCTTGTCTGGTTACATTTAAAATAGCATTTGCATTGTCTATTCTGTAGGCAGATTTCATAAATTTATTTAAAATCTGTGCTTTTTTTCCCCCTTGAATAGTATAAAATTTCAAGATCCTGGTGCACAATCACTTTGAAATTTAGCATATTGATTCCAAGTAAAAAAAATTATCGATACTCTAAAATAGGCATTGTTTTTTTATGGCTCCTTTAATATCCTTATTCCTTACACTGTAGATGATGGGATTTAGCATAGGAGTCACTACTGTATAGAGGATGGTCACAACTCTGTCCTGTTCTGAAGAAGAAGCAGCTCGTGGATGCAGATGCATCAGCATGATGGTGCCGTAGTAGAGAGTTACCACTGCTATGTGGGAGGCACAAGTGGAGAACACCTTCTGTCTCTCCTTAGTGGAGCGGATCTTTAAGACAGTCAGGGCAATGCAAAGATAGGAGACAAGTATTAACAAGAAAGAACCAAGAACAATTATTGCACCTGTGATGTACTCTACTACTTCATTGAACCAAATATCTCTGCAGGAGAGACGGAGTAGTGGAGGCATCTCACAGAAGAAGTGGCTGATGAGGTTGGATTTACAGTAAGGCAGTTGGAAGGTGAATAATGTCAGAATCAATGAGTTTAGAAAGCTCACAGTCCAACATCCAACAACCAGACCTATGCAGAGTTTTCTATCCATGATAATGGTGTACTGTAAAGGTTTACATATAGCGATATACCTATCAAACGCCATAACAGCCAATAGCAAACACTCTGAACCCCCCAGAGCTAAATGAAAATGCATCTGGGTTGCACATCCCAAGAAAGAAATACTTTTGTCCAGTGATATGGTATTTAACAGGATTTTGGGTACTACCGTTGAAGAAAAGCAGATGTCAATCACAGAGAGGTTACTCAAGAAAAAGTACATAGGCGTCTGAAGTCGGGGATTAAGTCTTACCATAAGGATCAGTAGAATATTCCCAGACAATGTTAACATATACATCAGCGAAAAAAGCAGAAAAAAGACAATTTGAAGACAAAGGACATTAGAGAGTCCTAGAAGTATAAATCTTTTTACTAATGTTTGGTTTATGTTCTCCACAATATTCTCCAACATGTTTTCAATGAAATATAAATAATAATACAAATTTTTAATTCTTAGATTTCTAGAATTTGCTTGCCAGTTCTTGGAATTTTTTTTTCTGCAGTAGAATGCAGAATCCCTAGGAATAAAACACGCTAATTTGAGATCAACTTGTAACACTAAATTGTTTTTGGCAGTTTATATTAATGGCAGTTGGCGTTAATAAACGACGTTAATAAAGCAAGTAATTACATTTATAATATTATCATCAGTAGCATATCATTGGAGACTTTTGGAATATTTCAATCCTTAGATGTTGTTTCTTAAAACTGTAATGTTGTCTTTATAGTGTCATACACGATGTTCATAATAATCATTTAAAAAGAAAGTAGTAGTATAATAGGATAACACTCATTTGTCTGTCAAGATGATCTTAAGAAGATATGGTTGATAAAAAATAAACAAAAGGAGGTAGATGACTTTTCTTTGGTTGTGGGTGAAAATAGTTTCATTATTTATAGAGTTGCCATTGTTGAGACTAGCCTCTTAGTTTAACATCAAAGCACGATCTACAAAGTGCTAACATATATACTGCAAGATTAAGTACTGCAGATATACGTAGTGGAAGCTGTGGGTTTAAATGTTGTTCCGTAATGTACTTTTTCAATCTCCCACAAGTATAACTCAATTAAAATATAACAAATTTGCTCAGAGATAGATTTTGTCGGTTTGAGAGGCCAAGCCCAATTTAAATGTACTAACCAGTCCTTCGAGATAGCCTGTAAAAACACTTGAGAAATCCAGTAATAAGTAATACAGATTCAATGCTTACTTTTTAAAATTAAAGACCTGCAATGTTCAAAATAAAGTTTAGGGGTTACCATTTACTTATGTATATATTATATACATTTACTTACATATATATATATATACATATATATATATACATATATATATATATATATATATATATATATATATATATATATATATATATATATATATATATATATATTTTGTAACAAAGGGAAGAATTTATCTGACAAAATGCAGAGAAAGCATACAAGCAGAGTAAAACATTTGTGCAGTAATGCACCTAGATTGATGATAAAGACTTATGTGTAACAAACAATAGTTTAAGTTTGGTTAACTCACATGGTTTGAAAGCTCCTTCCTCTCAGCAAACAGACAGGGTGTGTCTGTTAGTGCAAACAGAACCACTGATGGGAGTTTCCTCTGAAAAGAAAGGTGGGTGTGTCACATGCCCATCAAGCTAAGGCTGGGGGTTGGAGTATCATGTATAAAAGCTTTCTTGTATCATTTGTTCAGCGAGACCAACGCTGGGGAAGCTGGCTGGTCTTTAGAGAGCTGGTCTATGTCTAGCTAGAGTGTAGGGTCTCCAGAATCGATGTGAAGTTCGTATGGTGTCAAATATGTATTTACCATCCTGACAATAAAGCTGCATAAAAAGAAGAAGTTGTTCGCGTGTGCTTCAGCAGTAGCGGGCTCTTGCCACAAGATATATATATATCTACTATATAAATGCCTAGTGGCGTGTGTGAAAAAAAAAAACAAGCTGCAGCACCACCTGCTGGGCAGAGTTATACACTGACCTATATATTTCTTGAAGGAGAAGTGACAGTTGGGAGTGGTTGGTGGTTGCCGGGGATGACAGTGGGGAGTTTTTAACACCTTAAGTAGCTTGATGAAGGATATGGCGATAAAGATGAAGGATGAGGTGATAGAAAAAAATGATGAGGTGGTGACATGTGGACAAAACTACGTTAAAAAAGGGCGCTTGCGTCGGGAAGTAACGCTCTTCCCCTGAGGAGGCCTGGGCTAGGCCCAAATGCGGGACAAGAACCTTTTTAACACCTTAAGTAGCTTGATTTGACTATAATGCATGAGTATCATGCACGGGTTAACTTGTGTATATATATATATATATATATATATATATATATATATATATATATATATATATATATATCTTATATATAAAAATCTTTGGTCTGCTTGCTTGTTTGTTTCTCTGTCTGGTAATACATTCGGACACCCCTGCACCGATTTGGATGAAACCAATGCAAGGTGGTCCAGTTGGCTCCTGACCAGGTTTTAGCGGGGGGCTAGGGTCCTGATTGGACCTCCCTTTGCTGTACGTTGGGCAGAACTTTGACCCAGGGAGAATGTTCTGAGCCTTCCTCTGGATGGATTTGTATGAAAACTTCACAGAGTGGTAACATTGGATCCCAGAAGACATATTAGGTGGTTGAGGTCCTTGTCGGACCTCCTGTTGGTGTACGGTGGGCAGAACTTTTACCCTGGGAGCTTCCACTGCATGGCTTTGGATGAAAACTTCACAGAGGGGTGGCAATTGGTCTGGGATGCCTAATAGAGTGGATTGGTTCCTGGTCGGACCTCCTGTTGATGTACGCTGGAGAGAGGTTCGACCCAGGGAGCCCGTTCTGGGCCTTTCACTGGATGGATTTGGATGATATCTCAGCTGCTAATTATTTTTAAAATGTTGACAATTACATTTCCATTCAACTCATTGATAACTTCCTAACTTTAAGATTTAAACCCGGGCAATGCCGGGTACTTTAGCTAATATATGTATATATATATAAGCGGAAGTACCCGGCAACTTGTCAGGCACCAACCCAGGGCGTTTCCGTCCGCATAGGAACAGACGCATTCTCTCCAGCTAGAAGTCTTGTCTGGATGCATCGAACAAACATATATATAGGCACGGCGCTAATAGAAATTACATCACTATCTAATGATGCATATATAGTCTCTATCAGATCTCACTTATATACAGGTTGCTCGATCGCTTCAAACCATAACAGAAGATCGTCCAATAGTCAAAACATGGACATAAACCAATGGTGATAAGTACTGGCCAATCTAGAGCCATAATAGTTGATGACAGAGGATATTTCTTTATTTGTCATGTATTCCCGTGACGTTATATGTAGGGGGAGAATAAAACAACAGAGAAAACATAATACTGCAGACTGATATAAATGTAACTTGTGTTTGTATTACTCATGATTCTTAACATGCAACACCTCACATCTCTCAGTGATAGTTCTCAAAATTTCCGAAAACCCCCTTAAGGGGTGCACACTTACGAGAATTATCTCGGATCATAAGCCTGTAGTATGGAACGTATAGTGTGTTATGGGACTCCTCCTTCTTATTGCACTAGGTGGTTTCTGATCCAGAAAACAACCCAGCCAAACCCTGCTTAGCTTTCAAGATTTAACAAGACTATGTTGTGGGACTCCTCTTTATGGCACTTTGATGGTTAGTAAGGGTCCATATGCATGTATATGTGAGAAAGAAATAAGCACTCATAGTGCATTATTTTAAACAAAAAAAAGGATCATTTATTTCCAGGTATCCCACATCTGACAATAAAAACCTAGTATATATATAAAAAAAATGCAAAGATACAAAAATACATAAAGACTTCAGGAAATATATCAACACATAACATCCAAGTTGCACTCTTACCATAAAGCAGATGGTATATAGTGTGTAAACAATAAGTGAAGAGCCGGCTCTCTCCACTGACACCCACCTCAGGAAGAGAGCTGTACCGGACTGAGTGTGTACCCCAACACCAACGCGTTTCAATCATTAAGATCTTTATCAAAGCTAATGGGGCTCTTACCATTTGCTCCTATTTAAACTAATGCTAACCGGTCACTAACTAATTGGATCATGAGCCCCTGTCCCATATCTGACTGTGTTCTCTTTTCTAACTTCTTAAATAATTCAAACAATAGGCAATATTTATAAATCCTATACTACACCTCTAAACAGTCCCTCCATGATCTAGAGATCACTCGGTAATATCAGCAACTAAACGTCTGAATCCTTTGCTTGTTCAAAACTGGTACGTTTACCCATAGCAGATCTATTTAAAACTAACACCACATCTGCTAGGACCCAACGGGATAATCTACCAAGTCGAAGTCAAATACCAGGAGAATCCAGAAGAAGTGTCAAGGAAAGACGAGCCAGCCGTGGAGTCAGACCAAATATTGCAGAAGCACTTACACGCCTGGAGCTAGGGGGCCTAATACTCTGGCACCCTAGCTGTGCCAGAGCCTTATTTAAATAGGGAATGGCCAGGAAATTGATTATCGGCGGGGATGACGTCAGCAGCCGCTGCCGAGAGACGAGTAGCATCCCGTTGCTTAGCAACAGGACGTGCCTGTGCAGAGAAAGCTGGCGAGGTCTGATGCGTCTGGTTTCTGAATGGGAGACAATCTAGGTACAATAGGTGGTTTAAGATTTTTGCATATTGTATTTTATAAATTGTGTTTTTTTTTCCCTGCAGTCCATTAGATTATTAAAATGTATTTGTTTTAAAAGATAGATCTGCTTTAAAAGAATATAAATGCAATCTTGGCTTCATTTTTAAAGAACCTAATCTGCTGTATTGGGGATATCAATATGTATAGTCTTAGAAATTGGTTGGGGTTCCTACAGAAATTATTACGATATATTAGAGGGTTTACTTAAGAGATAAAGATGTAAGCATTACAAAAATAATTTGATGATTTCTATGTGAAAAACCCTAGGATTCCATTTATATACCCCTTCTTAAAGTTTACTAGAATGTTATAAACCCTCTAGGGAGATACATTGCTTCATCAGTGTGAGAGTATGTAGAAACTTGTATTCGGGGGAGGGATGGCAGACTTTAGCCTGGGGGCAAGCACACAACACTGGCCCAAAAGTAGCAGCTCAGCGACATCCGATTTTTAAAGCAAAGGGATTGTTTTTGTTTCACCATATATACTAACAGAGTTATTATTAGTTTTAGGATTAACCTAAAACAAATAATATGAGGGGAGGTACTGGGAAGAGCACTAGGTGTCAATGTGACACCCTTGCCCAGAGCTGGATTAAGGCTCTGGGGGCCTGGACACTTTAGACAGGGGGCCCCAATGATGTAACATGGTTATTATTTTAGACAAATTGTATACAATATACAGTAATTACTGTGTGCACTACTGGTAGGTGCACACAATTCTGCCTTCAAGAGCAGTACAGTGTGAAGTGGGACATACCTTCCAACTGTCCAAATCCTGACTAAGCGAGGCTGTCACCCAAATTCAGGACTGTCCCTCCAGATTCAGGACAGTTGGCAGACTGTCTTGCTCTCTCCTAACTGTTCTTGTCACTTTCATCACTTCTGGCTGCTGGTATCTTTAGATCAGTTGCTGCTTGTCTTGATCCTGGAATGTTGGGGGCCCTACTTGGAAAAAAAATGGGTACATGAGATTTAGAAAACTCCAAGTAACCCCAGTATTAAGTCAGTAGCCCACAAGTTTTAGAATTAGGCCTCCCTCCACCCCCAAGATTAAAATACTAATATTCACATTTGCTAAATAGATCTATTTCCCTCCAACCAGCCGAAAACATTAAATTAATAGTATTCTCATTTAATAAATAATCCTTTTTACCTCCTTCCAAACAGCCCCAGCAACAATTAAGTAGCATTTCGGTTTAATATAACCATTTCCCACAACTATCACCGGCATTAAATAATTCATATTTACAATCACAATTAAGAAATAACCTTCTTCCCCAAAATCAGTCCCATATTCAATTAACAGCCCCAAACCACCTCACCTTAAATGAATAGGACACAATATTAAATTAAAAAGCCCCGCCAATAAATTGAATTGCCCCACCATCACCCCACAAATAAAATAGCACTCATTAAATAATTATCCGTAACCTGCACTCCACCATTAAATAGCCTACCTCCCACACTATGTTAAGACCGCCCCTTCCCTCATATAATAGTAAAAGTAATAATATAATATGTGATAATATAATATATGATAATATAATCTTATCATATAATATGAATACACTAAAGTACATAAATAAAAAATAAACTTGGGTAAAGAAGGTTAACAACATATTACCAGAAGCAATACTACTGACTCATCCAATCGCTCCAAAGTTAAAAAAAACAAATAATGTTAATAAAAGCAGTGTCACGAATAGCCACCTCTAGCTACCCCCTGATTTAATATCTTATCAGATATTTACACAGTCAAACAATATATTACCTCTATTTTGTCAGGAAACCTCTCATAACTGCCTTTGCCAGTCACAAACCGCACTTTGCGCACTTGTGACTTGGACGTGTTTACTGTATCCGGCTACACACAATTCCACAACTCAACCTTCCTTTCACCTATCACACAGGCTACAGATTTGCTGAATTGCCCCTGAACAGCAATCACACAACAGCACCCACTTCGGTTTGTCACAACATATTGAATAAGGGCAATATACTGCCTCATACTGGCAGACAATAAGAACTCCTTATTAACACTTAACTCCTCCAGGCTCTATGACACAAATGTACATGTCGGCACACACTTGGCTTGGTATACAGATGTATTCACAATTCACCCCTCAGAGTTTTGGATTAGCATGGTCAAGCAATCTATCTCTTCTAGACAGGCAGTGAATTCGTTTGGAGCTATACGTGCATTACTTATTAAGTTTTTAATTTAATGTACAGAAAGTACAATACTTACAGGTTATAAAAACAATTAATAAACAATTGACATACATGAACAAGCAAAACAGTTTAAAATAAAATTAAAATTAAATTCAGAGTGTAACTTACAGATAAGTGATATATTCTGCACCAAGGGAAATTAGCTTGAAGATGGACAGCTTATCAATGAAGATTTTTAGCCCTAAAGACTGACAGTTTGTCCCTTCACAGCAGGCGCGGGCCGCATCACATTTATATTACTTCCGGGGGGGCGGCCAGCCCTAACAGCCGTGATTGTGAGCGGCCCAGGGGGCTGATGCCCCCCTGCCCCCCGGCCCAGCCCGCCCCTGCTTCACAGCACAGGTTTTTAAGCAAATCCAAATAGGAGGGCATTCACTGGGGCAGTGTGGATGCTAATGTGGGGGTGGAAAAGTCCCTTGGGTGTCACAAAGGATTTGTTCAACACTATTCCTAAGTTTTTACCTGTCTTAACTTTCCTCAGATATATCCCAGAAACATAATTCCCCCGTAAATGAACCTGTCATAATCTCCCGCACATTTAAATACCAAACATGATGGAAATATAACAATATGACATACCTTTCCCAAAGACATCTAACTACAGCTGTTCCCTGGTACTGCTGGTACGTACAATTCACAACCCTGGTGTGGTTTCTGCCCATTAGTATGGAGTGTTACGCGGTTTTCACAAAATATGAAATATGAAGGCGTTTACTTTGAAGTTCATATTTCTATATACCTGCATAGAGAGCATTCATGTGTTACCTTCATCTACATAAGATATAGCAAGCTACTGTGTGGTCTCCTTGTGTAAGACCACAAGCTGTGAACGGCTCCCACGGATCTGTCCAAAGTCTCGTTAGGTGTCAAAAAACTCTCCTATGTCAGGAAGCCGCTCATTCCAGGGGCCTTGGAAGATGCTCAGCTTTCCCTGAAAGTGTTGCTGTTATCTTTTAACATAGAGGTGGGCAGAAGCACCAGGAAAACAGACACCAGACCCTCTGTCTTCCCATTCTACACATTAGAAGCTGGATTTATCAATGGATTCATTTGATATAACATATTTACCCTGCAGTTATGATTAGGCCTTATTCCCCACAATTATGTTATTGGTTAATCCTTATAACTGTAATTGCTCTCTGTTCACTAAAGTAATGTATTACGACAGCAAATAAAATGTACAGCTAAAATCAAAAGTAACATGCATCCAATTTAATTTTATCTTTAGCCCTGCCACAAAATGGTTTATCCATGTTGATAAAATTACCTATAATGGGAAACGACTAAAAAAAAAAAAACTAAACACTATAATAATTGGTTAGATTGTACAAACTAAATATTGTCTGGTTACATATAAAATAGCATTTGCATTATCCATTCTGTAGACAGAATTCATAAATTTATTGAAAATCTGTGCTTTTTTCCCCCTTGAATAGTATAAAATTTCAAAATCCTGGTGCACAATCACTTTGAAATTTAGCATATTGATCCCAAGTAAAACATTTTAACGATACTCTAAAATAGTCATTGTTTTTTTTATGGCTACTTTAATATCCTTATTCCTTACACTGTAGATGATGGGATTTAGCATAGGAGTCACTACTGTATAGAGGATGGTCACAACTCTGTCCTGTTCTGAAGAAGAAGCAGCTCGTGGATGCAGATGCATCAGCATGATGGTGCCGTAGTAGAGAGTTACCACTGCTATGTGGGAGGCACAAGTGGAGAACACCTTCTGTCTCTCCTTAGTGGAGCGGATCTTTAAAACAGTCAGGGCAATGCAAAGATAGGAGACAAGTATTAACAAGAAAGAACCAAAAGCAATTAATGCACCTGAGATGTACTCTACTACTTCATTGAACCAAATATCTCTGCAGGAGAGACGGAGTAGTGGAGGCATCTCACAGAAGAAGTGGCTGATGAGGTTGGATTTACAGTAAGGCAGTTGGAAGGTGAATAATGTCAGAATCAATGAGTTTAGAAAGCGCACAGTCCAACATCCAACAACCAGACCTATGCAGAGTTTTCTATCCATGATAATGGTGTACTCTAAAGGTTTACATATAGCGATATACCTATCAAACGCCATAACAGCCAATAGCAAACACTCTGTACCCCCCAGAGCTAAATGAAAATACATCTGGGTTGCACATCCCAAGAAAGAAATGCTTTTGTCCAGTGATATGGTATTTAACAGAATTTTGGGCACTACCGTTGAAGAAAAGAAGATGTCAATCACAGAGAGGTTACACAAGAAAAAGTACATAGGCGTCTGAAGTCGGGGATTAAGTCTCACCATAAGGATCAGTAGAATATTCCCAGACAATGTTAACATATACATCAGCGAAAAAAGCAGAAAAAAGACAATTTGAAGACTGAGGACGCTAGAGAGTCCAAGAAGAATAAATCTTTCCACTAATGTTTGGTTTATGTTCTCCACAATATTCTCCAACATGTTTTTGATGGGATGTAAATAATAATACAATTTTTAAATCTTAGATTGTAGAATTTGTTCGGAAGTTCTTCTTGGAATTTTTTTTTCTGGAGTAGAATGCAGAATCCTTAAGAATAAAACACTAAATTGTTTATGGCAGTTTATGGCAGTTCATATTAAATGGCAGTGAGCACATTTTTTTATAGGCACTGCTTTAATAAACAACACTAATAAAGCAAGTAATTATATTTATAATATTATTATCGCTAGCACGTCATTGGAGACTTTTGGAATATTTCAATCCTCAGATGTTGATTCTTAAAAGTGTAATGTTGTCTTTATAGTCCCATACATGATGTTCATAATAATAATTTAAAAAGAAAGTGGTAGTTTAGTAGGATAACAATCATTTTGTCTGTCAAGATCATCTTAAGAAGATATGGTTGATAAAAAATAAATAAAAGGTAGTAGATGACATTTCTTTGGTGGTTGGTGAAAATAGTTTGTTTGTTTATAGAGTTGTCATTGTTGAGACTAGCCACTTAGTTCAACATCAAAGCATGATCTACGAAGTGCTACCATATATACTGCAAGACAAAGTACCACAGATATGCGTAGTGGAAGCTGTGGGATTAAATGTTGTTCTGTAATCATATAGTTTTTAACTCCCACAAGTATAACTAAATTAAAATATTACAAATCTGCTCAGAGATAGGCTTTGTCGGTTTGAGAGGCCAAGCCCAATTAAAATGTATGAACCAGTCCTTCGAGGAAGTCTGCAAAAACACTTGAGAAATCCAGTAATAAGTAACACAGATTCAATGCTTATTTTTTAAAATGAAAGACCTGCTATCCTCTAAAATAAAGTTTAGTGGTCACCATTTAAATATGTATATATTATATATATTTTACACATATATATATATATATATATATATATATATATATATATATATATATATATAAATCTTTGGTCTGTTTGCTTGTTTGTTTCTCTGTCCAGTTATACATTCGGACACCCCTGCACCGATTGGGATGAAACCAATGCAAGGTGGTCCAGTTGGCTCCTGGCCAGGTTTTAGGGGTGTTAGGGTCCCGATTGGACCTCCCTTTGCTGTACGTTGTGCTGAACTTTGGCCCAGTGGAGACTATTCCGAGCCTTCCACTGCATGGATTTGGATGAAAACGTCACAGAGTGGTAACATTGGATTCCAGAAGACATATTAGGCGGTTGAGGTCCTTGTTGAACCTCCTGTTGGTGTATGGTGAGCAGAACTTTGACCCAGGGAGCCTGCTCTGGGCCTTCCACTGGATGGACTTGGATAAAAACTTCACAGAGGGGTGGCAATTGGTCTGGGATGCCTAATGGAGTGGTTGGGGTCACGGTCGGAGCTCCTGTTGGTGTACGCTGGGCAGAGCCTGTTCTGGGCCTTTCACTGGATGGATTTGGATGTCATTCTAGCTGCTAATTATTTTTAAAATGATTACAGTTACACTCAATTCATTGATAACTTTGATACAAATATATATATGAGCTTGTCAGGCGCCGTCCTAGTGCTGTTCCGTCCACACAGGGACAGACGCTTTCTCTCCTGCTGGAGGTTGCATCTAAATCCTTTGCTTGTTCGAAACTGGTACATAGCAGATCTATTTAAAACATATACCAAATCTGCTAGGACCCTTCGGTCACATACAGAATACAGCAAACACAGTCTTCTTAGTAATGCCACAATAATATCTATTTACCCCTTGTTGCTACATGACATAGTTGGCATAATATATGTCAAATTCATTTTAAAATACTTACTGTCATTTAACTTATACAGGGCATTATTATTTGTGGCTCTTATAAAATACTTATTCAGCTCACCTGGTCACATTCCTATGTGTATCGCAGTATAATTCTACAGCTTGCACAAATAGGCAAATACAAAACACAATTTATAAAATACAATATGCAAAAATCTTAAACCGCCTATTGTACCCAGATGGTCTCCCATCCTGAAACCAGATGCATCAGAGCTGACCAGTCGGCAGCTCTCTCTGCGCAGGCACGTCCTGTTGCTAGCCAACGGAATGCTACTCAGCATCTGACGGCGGCTGCTGACGTCCGCCCCAACGATAATCAATTTCCTGGACATTCCCTATTTAAAGAAGGCTTTGGCACCCCTAGGGTGCCAGAGTATTAGGGCCCCTAGCTGCAGGCTTGTATGTGCTTCTACAATATTCGGTCTGACTCTACAGCTGACTCGTCTTTCATTAACACTTCTTCTGGATAACCCATTGGGCTCTGTAAGATTCTCCTGGTATTGGACTTCAGTTTAGCAGGTTATCCCGTTGGATCCTCCCTGTGTACTACACTGTCCGCTCGGTTTGGCCACGGCTTTCCAGACTATCCAATTACTTCAATCTATATCGCTGAGTGCCCTTCTGGAAAACCATGACCTACGCATCTCTTTCAGCTAAATCTAAACTCCCTTGCGGGGGTCCCTGGTGAAGACAAGAGGTGCGTTAGAGTCCGCGCATCCAGACAAAGTTGAACCAAATTCAGCAGATAGCTCCTGCATCCTGACAGAACTATATGGACAAAGGTATTTGGCCACACCTGTTAATTATTGAATTGAGGTGTTTCAATCAGACTCATTGCCAGAGGTGCATAAAAGCAAGCATATAGACATGCAGTCTCCATTTGTGATACAAAATGGGTCATTCTGAAGAGCTCAGTGACTTCAAGCGTGGTACTGTGGTAGGATGTCAGCTTTGCAGTAAGACGGTTCTGAAATTTCATCCCAGCTGGATATTACACAGTCAACTGTAAGTGATATTATTAAAAAGTGGAAGCATTTAGGAACAACAGCAAATCAGCCATGAAGCGGAAGATCATGTAAAATCACAGAGCGGGGTCAACGACTGCTAATGAGCGTGGTGCATAAAAGTCGCCAACGCTCTGTTGATTCCATAGCTGAAGAGTTCCGAACTTCCACTGGCATTAATGTAAGCACTAAAACTTTGTGTCGAGAGCTTAAATGAATGTGATTGCATGGCCGAGCAGCTGCATGTAAGAATCACTAAGACCAATGCCAAGCGTCAGATAGAGTGGTGTAAAGCACACAGACACTGGACTGTGGAGCAGTGGAAACATGTTCTGTGGAGTGACGAATCACGCTTCTCTTTTTGAAAGTCAGATGGGTGAGTCTGAGTATGGCGAATGCCGAGAGAATGTTACCTGTCTGACTGCATCATGTCAACTGTGAAGTTTGGTGGTGGAGGGATAATGATATGGGGCTGTTTTTCAGGGTTTGGGCTAGGCCCCTTATCTCCAGTGAAGGGCAATCTTACTGCTTCAGCATACCAAGTCATTTTGGACAATGCTATGCTTCCAGGTTTGTGGCAACATTTTGGGGGAGGCCCTTTTCTATTCCAACATGACTGTGCCCCAGTGCACAAAGCAAGGACTACAAAGACATGGTTTGCTGAACTCAGTAAGGAAGACAACAGTGTAGTAAGTAAAAGGAAATACATTTTTAATTAAAAATGGAACCGTGGGACATAATGATAATTACATGCATTCATTGATTCAGAGTCCTAGATTAAATGTGTTATAAACTGCTAGCACCTTGACAGACCCTTACTTCCCAGCAGTCCAAAATATTATTATAATATATCAGATTTATAAGACACATCTGCTTTAAGAGAACATAAATGCAATCTTGGCATCATTTTTGAATAACCTAATCTGCAGTATTGGGGATATCAATATGTATAGTCTTAGAAATTGGTTTGGGTCCCTACAGAAATTATTATAATATATTAGAGGGTTTACTTAAATAGATAAAGATGTAAGCGTTAAAAAATGATTTGAGGATTTCTATGTGAAAAACCCTAGCATCCCATTTATATACCTCCTTCTTAAAGTTTACTAGAATGTTACAAACCCTCCAGGGAGATACAGAGTATGTAGATACTTGTATTCATCCTGTAGAATGACAATTGCCCTCTCCCCTGAAGACTCTCAACATGTGATAAATTATTAAAAGCCTTTGATATGTAGTTTATGTACTAGTGATGTTACGTCACTGGGCACACTAATAAAGCACAATCATGGACTTTAAGCAGTGTCCAATTTATTAGATATGGCGTCTACAATAATAAGAAGCAGTACACTGCAGAAATATTTCTCAATTGAGTGTACCCAATTTATTTTACATTTACTGTACATTTATAGGATACAGGGGAGCAATTTAATGAAATGTTTTTTTATTGGTGTCTGAGAAGAAAACTTTACCCTTCGCATCAACCTAAAAATCATGGTCCCCAGAACTGGTGGAGTTTTCGATGACTTCCTATTCTGTGGAAGGCTTATAGTTATAAGATATATATATCTTACATGATCGACATTCATATGGTCGACACCAATGTATAGAAAGGGTTGGAAAGTCGACAATAATAAGATTGACAGTATTATTAGGTTGACAATTCAAATGTAGATTATTAAGTCGACAGTTCTAACATTGAAAGTATTATTAGGTTGGCAATAATATCCCAAGCCCTAACCCTAAACCTAGCTTTAAACCTATCCCTAACCCAAATCCTGGGCCTGATTCATTAAAGATCTTAACTTAAAAAACTTCTTATTTCAGTCTCCTGGACAACACAATGTTACAATGCAAGGGGTGCAAATTAGTATTCTGTTTTGCACATAAGTTAAATACTGACTGTTTTTTCATGTAGCACACAAATATCAACTTTAAATTTCAGTGTACAAATAAGCTATCAAGTATTTGTGTGCTACATGAAAAAACAGTCAGTATTTAACTTATGTGCAAAACAGAATACTAATTTGCACCCCTTGCATTGTAACATGGTTTTGTCCAGGAGACTGAAATAAGAAGTTTCTTAAGTTAAGATCTTTAATGAATCAGGCCCCAGGTTATAATTTTTTAATTTTACATATATTCCCAGAGCCTCATCCATTTGAAATTTGCCAGATCTGGATGAGTCATCATCACAGGTCATGTGCTTTTATACTTATCATCAAATATGGCACCATTGATGTGAAGGACATGTTGGGGACCCTAGTTTTGCTCATACTTGTCAACTTTGGTAATCACCCCTCTTGGAGATCTTCAAAGTTGGCCATGTATTGAGGGCATGACCATGCTAATTGTGTCATTAGTCCCCGCCCCTGCTATACAATACCAATTTCGGCCTATTGTAGCAGGGTGCAGGGCTGGGATGATACTATTAGCCCTGCCCCCACTTACTTCACCAACGAAGCTGGCAGGATTCGGGAGGTTGCCTGCTCTCCTGGGAGTGCGGGAGAGCTCCCAAAAATTTGTGAGTCTCCTGGACTTTTCGGGAGAGTAGGCAACTATGGTTTTGTCCAGTCTTTTCCAGTTTATACATAAAGTCTTACAACATTTTGCAGGACGAGCTCTATCATTGGACCAGGATTAAGACTAAAGGAACAACAGAGGAAGGACGGTGCTAAGGACAGGATTACTACAAACCAATAGCTGTGGTGCAACACTTTTATAATTGTTACGCAGGAAGTGCCGATTCTTTCTTTGAGGTTCCCGCTGTTCTACTTAAATGTGCCTCATTGTATATGCGTTAGAAATTGATATATAAATACAATTACTTATGCCCTTTATCTTCACCTGACCAGATCATTCAAAGAACTTAAACAATGCATAATTATAATTATTTTACACTGGATTAATTCGGGCCTAAACACATTATGTTACTAATTTTCAGGTCTGCTCTGTGCTCAGTTTTTGAAGTTGGTTGAAAACAACCTACAGCCAGGTTTCAGATTATCAGAATCTCACAGAAGCACAGATTATTTCAGGAGTATGCCGGTCTTGTTTGGATAGTCACTTGTGTGATGTCTACAGGGAGCATCATGACGTGAGGAAGAGCAACGGTCAAGAATGAAACCCCATATACAGTAGAGATGCTCACTGACCCCCGTGAACTGGTTTTGGTTTTGAATGTGGAATAGCTTTGGGGTTTGGTTTTGGCAAAACCACTCTCATGTGTTTTGGTTTTGGATTTTTTAGAAGAAATCCTAAAATATGCTAAAATCACATAATTTTGCTCTTTATTTGCTCCTACATTATTATTAACCTCAATAACACTCATTTCAAGTCATTTGCAGTCAATTTTGACCACCTCACAGATCATAATATTATTTTCATACACTTTCAAGCAAAAACTGCAGCGACCTGGCTGGATGGTAAGCGACAGAGCATTGACACAAACACACGGCAGTTCCTAGCACATCTAGGACACATTGGCACACAGCAGTGGCAGAAAAGAAAAATGGGGTAACGCCCTCCCCTCCCACCCCTCGCTATGTTGGATCTTAAAAAGGAATTCAAAACTCGCGAGATCCGAGATCCGACAACATAACAATAACGTTTTGCCTCATTTTCATATCCGACGGTGCTCGGATCTGCTAAGTTCGGGTTTGTTCGGTTCTCGGGGAACCAAGCCTGAGCATCTCTAGTATACAGTAGGATCCCAAAACAGCACAGAGTAATCAAAACAAGTTTCTGTCAAACTAAAACAGAAAGAGTCAAATGTGCCTCTATATGAAGTACAGTTCAGAAGTCCAATTTGTTTCAACTTGTTGGCACCACGGTGGTGAGATGTTCAGAAACATGCGATAATGCTCAAGGTCTTTTTGATGGTTCCTTTGAAGTCCTTATTCCTTATACTGTAGATGATGGGATTCAACATGGGGGTCACCACCGTGTAGAGAATGGAGACCACTCTATCCTGATCTTGGAAGTGACCGGATCTAGGGCGCATGTACATGAACATAATAGTACCGTAGTAGAGTGAGACAACCGTGAGGTGGGAGGCACAAGTAGAGAAAGCTTTGTGTTGTCCTATATTGCATCCAATCTTTAGGATGGTAGAAATGATATGAACATAGGACAACAGCGTGAGCAAGAAAGAACAAAGACCAATTATGCCACACGAGATATACACTGCTAATTCATTGAGCCAAGTATCTGCGCAGGAGAGCCGGAAGAGGGGGGGCATCTCGCAATAAAAGTGGTTCACGTGGGTGAACTTGCAGTAAGGTAGTTGGAAGGTGAAAACAGCATGGATCACAGAGTTCAAAAAGCTCACAGTCCACGATCCGGCAGCAAGATATAGGCAGAATTTTTTATTGGCGATATTGTTGTACCGCAAAGGTTTACAGATAGCGATGTACCTATCATAGGCCATTACGGCTAGTATTAAACACTCTGTAGCTCCCAGAGCCAAATGGAAGTACATCTGGGCTGCACACCCCAAGAAGGAAATAGTTCTGTCCCGAGATAACGTATTTATAAGAATTTTTGGCAAAACGGTTGTAGAGAAGCAGATGTCAATGACGGAGAGGTTACATAGGAAAAAGTACATAGGGGTTTGAAGTTGTGAATTAAGTCTCACAACAATGATCAGTAAAAGGTTCAAAGATAATGTCACCATGTACATCATTAAGAACAGCAAGAAGAAGACAGTCTGCAGACCCGGGAGGTTGGATAATCCTAAAAGGATGAACGTTCTCTCCAGTGTTTTGTTTGAATTCTCCATATCATTTTTGCAATCTCCCTATATTAAATTATATAAAAATATACAATTAATAAAATTACAGATATGTCAGTGCTATAGTGATAGTTACATGGTATGATTTACATTGAACACAGTAGGCCTGATTCATTAAGGAAACTAAGGCAAAAAAAGGAGTACGTTTGTTCCTGGACAAACCGTGTTACAATGCAAGGGGTGCAAATTAGTTTATTATTTGCACATAGGTTAAATACTGACTGTTTTTTCATGTAGCACACAAATACTTGATAGCTTTATTTGTACAATGAAATTTAAAGTTGATCTAGGACATGCCCTATCCCAACTATAAATCTGTCCCGCAATTTTATATTTACCTCCCCCTCAAATGCAGCATGGTTTTGCTAAGGCGCAAAGTTACTTCTTTTTTTGTACTTTCCTTAATGAAGCAGACCCATATTGTTTTTCTTTTACCAATAATTAATACTTGTAATTGCTGTGCAATCTAATACTATGATATAATTACAAGTGTCTATAATGTTGTACGTATCCCAGCTTATTAAAACTAGGGGTAGAGATATCTATTCAGCATGGGGTCACTATCAGATTTGTCTATGATGATATCATCTATGTTTTTCTTTTAATGAAGTCTCTCTCACCATTCAACAATTTATATTGTATCATATTTGCACAACAATACACTGGTATGTTCATTCATTTAGAAATGATTTATACATGGAAAATCTAAATTGAACTTAACTTGCTATAGGTGTCCATTAACAGATCTAAGTATAGATATAGAAGCCAATCTTGGTGTTTGATTCTAGGCATGATTAGTTGTAACACACCTGTTTATTATAGGTGCTTGCTTATATTCTGTTTTTATGATTTCGAATAAGCTCCTAGTGGTCTACCATAGGTATCTGTGGTGGGGGTTTTTCATAGCTATGGCTCTTTCAGTCATGAGTAGATGTCCACCTCTAGGAGTAATGAAATGGACATGCCAAACTGAGTTTCATTGGTGATAATGGTGCAAAGGAGATAGGCCTTCTTCTCATTTGCCCGTTCCAGTAAACTTATGTTAGTGGGAATATTACTCTAGAATTAGAGTAAACGCTTTTTAATGGTGGGGGTGGTGGTGGGAGGCGGGGGGGGGGGGGTTATGTTTTTGACAATGTTCTCTGTTTTTTGCCTTTATGCAAGAATAAATGGTCTGCTGTTTAAATTTGAAGCCTGACCACGGACAGGTAAACTGAGTGAATGATAACACTGCTTCCAAGGTAATCTGCACTCCTATAATTCAAACTTAATCCAACAGTGTATATTAAGTATATTGTTGAAATTACAACTAAAATGTCCACCCAAGGACAAAACAATCAGTATTTACAGTAAATTCTGTATATGGTGGGCCAGAGACAAGAATATATTTTGCTTAGCCTCGATTTCTGTATATTGTCTGGGAGATAACTACCACCGGTGCACAAATATTGAGAATGCGCATATAACTCGCTATTATTATCTTATATGTTAGATTGACGGATAAGTGTGGATATGAATTATTACATTTATGGCTAAATTTTATAATTTTAATGGACTGAGACAACTTTAGATCACATGGATGTCTTGTTTTTTTTTTTTTATTCAAAACTTATGGGAGTCTTGTCTTGGACTCTCAAAAGATCTTGGACTATCTTGCTACGTTAACATATTACAGACAGATCATATTTATTTGAGACAGCTGAACTGATATAGTACATTTTGCTATAGAGAAAATGCAATGTGTCACTCTAAATTGACTCCATTTGTTCATTACGGTGTTTATAGGAATATGGTATACCTGAGTGAGTCAGAACACAATGGATAAACTCCAACACCTGCCATATCCTGGTATATACATGATGTTCTATTGTTCTGGGAAGATTCGCTGTAGGCAAATTGTAGCATTTGTCTCTTTCCTCAATCACAACACGATGAACGTCAAATTAACTTAGAGGTCAGCAATGAAAGGATTGATTTTTTTAATATCATAAGAGAGAAGGATAAGTACTACTTGTATGGAAGGCACACTCATGGAGAAAATCCTGTATTGTTGAAGGGACACTTCATTGTGGATAACAAGAGTGGATAGAAATGAACAAATAAATAAATTGACACTACACAATAAAACTACTATTTATTAGTCATGCAAATAAAACTGTATAGTTAAAAAGCAAAATATTAAAATTTCGGAGTCTTGGTCAGGTACGTATATTCAGAAGATCAATACACTTTAATTGGTTCCGTATATATATACCGGGAGTCTCTATCTATGGTAGTTATATTATACAGATGTCTTATGATGGGGTCTTGAAAATACCATCAATTCATGAATAGTGATCATATAAGGTAAGTGTATTGTGTTTCCATCATATGGACATGAGAATCATACAGTGACGTGTGGTTTACACAGATGAGGTATAGGGTCAGTGTCACTTTGATGAGTATGTCACTATAATATGTCAGTAAAGACCAAAAGATCCACAATAATAAGGAATATATACAGTCCTGGTAAGTGTATTACTGTGTTAATCTTCAAATCACACGAATTGCCACGTTGGTATATAGATGGCAAATTATTTCATGTTTATATACACCTGTTCTGCTGCACCAGTGCAAGGCTAGTATATCTCCTTTTATTTTGGAGTTTAAATACTTATAGCATCAGTTAAGGACATTCTACATGTGTTCTTGTAAACGAATGGTACCATATATACACCTGTGCTGCTGAAGCATTATTGCTGTATATCCCACATTATTTCTCATTATTATGTGGCCACAGATTGGGTAAAGTCTCTAGTGTTCTGACACGCACAGTAAGACTTTCCTCTAGTCTTCAAACCTTCAAGCGTTCACTGAAAACCCACCTCTTCAGACAAGGTTATAATATTCCTCAACCATCATCTTAATTTCCCTAGATTACCCTATTACCATCCTCTACCCTGCTAACGCAAGCAACAACCTTCTGACCAACATTGCATCACACATAGCCCACTCAGTACTTTTACCTTTGCAGTCTGGCTGGTCCATTGTGCAATATGATGTAGCACATGCCCTTGTGTTTCTAACTCCCATTGTCCTATAGATTGTAAGCTTTCGAGCAGGGTTCTCTTACATGTCTGTATGTATTACCCAGTATTGTCTTATTAATGTTTGTTCCCAATTGTAAAGCGCTACGGAATTTGCTGGCGCTATATAAATAAATGTTGATGATGATGATGCATAGCTGAAATTCAAAACATTTTTAATAACTGGAGAATCTATAAAAATGTGATTATAGTATATCAATTATGCTTTCTTGATCTATATATATATATATAAATAAAAACCGGTCAGGAAAGGGGTAGTGTAGCAAAATATTTTAGTAAAATGAAGTTCGTATTTGTTATACAAAACTATCAGTTGGCTACATATACCCTATTTCGTTTGGTATATATTCACTCAGAAACACAGACTTTTTCTACAACTGGCATTCATCACAGCTGGTTAATTAGTTATACAAATCACAATTCCAATGCTATTTCTCAGATGTTAAGCAGCCAGGACTGATAGATAGATAAATCTTAAATTGTATAGGTATTCTCATATATATTTCCTATGATTCTTATGGAGTATTTTTTATATGCTCACAATTTATTTTGGGTTTCCAGTATTCTAACACAAACAATAGAGACTTAGATTAGAATAGATTTCATCACAGTATATCTGTTTTGATTTCTGTTAATGACATTTTTAATCGTCTACCACTAGATTCATATAGAGGAGTTCCTTTGTAGGGCAAAAATCATATTCTGATATATCTATGATTCTCTTATAACCAGCTAGATGCTGGACTCCCTGCTTGACCTGACTCACAGACTCCTTCTAGGAACAGCACCTTATAGTATACCAATTATGCTCTCTTAATCATAGTATATATATATATATATATATATATATATATATATATATATATATAAATAAGTGCCTGTCAGGAAAGGGATAGTGTAGCAAAATATTTTATTATAGTAGGAAAAAATTTATTTTTAGTATATTAATGACAAAACTGTCATAATTAGCTACATGTTCCCTGTTCCATTTGGTGTCTATTCACTCAGAAACGCAGACCTTTTTCTACAGCTGACATCCAACACAGTTGGTTAATTAATTATACAAATCACAGTTCCAATGCTAGTTCTCAGATGTTTGGCAGTCAGGATTGATAGATAAATCTTAAATTATATGAATATTTTCGTATCTTTTTCCTATAATTTTTATGGGATATTTTTTATACTGTCACAATTTGTTTTGTTTTTCTAGTATTCTGAAACGAACAATAGAGACCTAGTTGGATTGATTGATGATAAAAAAAAACCTTTAAGAATTTCATCACATTATATCTGTTTTGATTTCTGTTAATGACATCTTTAGTTATCTACCACTAGATTCATATAGAGAAGTTCCTTAATAGAGCAAAAATTATATTCTGATATATCTATGATTCTCTTATAACCAGCTAGATGCTGGACTCCCTGCTTGACCTGACTCACAGACTCCTTCTAAAAACAACACCTGACATACATTTCACTAATTGCTTCTACTGTGAGGCAACCAGTGTGTAATTCGGGCTGGTTATTTAAGTAACTATCCACCAATAGGTACTTCATAATTTGATTGGCATAAGTTTCAACCAATGAAAGGAGTTTTAGTATAAATTTTATTTAGACAATATATATATCAGCAGTTTTATAGCAGTTTATGATCCCAGGCTATGAATATAGTAAACAGATAATTATACAGGCATGCAATTAGTAATAAAAATAATAATAGAGAAAGAGCCAGAGATAAACAGACAAGATGACACAAAAAACATAAATAAAATTCAGACGTGACGCATTGGAGTATAGAAGTGATTCAAGACTGATGTGAATGAGTTCTCTGTACAGCGCTGCGGAATCAGTGGCGCTATATAAATAAATGGTGATGATGATGAAGTGTGAGGCTGATAATGCAATATATTGAAGTATATAGATTAGATGTTTTTATTAGAAATCCAAATAAGTTCTTTATAAGATGTTATAATGTCTTATAAAGAACTTATTTGGATTTCTAATAAAAACATCTAATCTATATACTATATATATGTCATCTTGCCTGTTTATCTCTGGCTCTTTCTCTATTATCATTTTACTACATTCATAGCCTGGGATCATAAACTGCTATAAAACTGCTGATATATAAATTGTCTAAATAAAATTTACACTAAAACTCATTTCATTGGTTGAAACTTATGCCAATCAAATTATGAAGTACCTATTGGTGGATAGTTACTTAAATAACCAGCCCGAATTACACACTGGTTGCCTCACAGTAGAAGCAATTAGTGAAATGTATGGCAGGTGTTGTTTTTAGAAGGAGTCTGAGTCAGGTCAAGCAGGGAGTCCAGCATCTAGCTGGTTATAAGAGAATCATAGATATATCAGAATATAATTTTTGCTCTATTAAGGAACTTCTCTATATGAATCTAGTGGTAGATAATTAAAGATGTCATTAACCGAAATCAAAACAGATATACTGTGATGAAATCTATTCTAATCTAAGTCTCTATTGTTTGTGTTAGAATACTGGAAACCCAAAATAAATTGTGACCATATAAAAAATACTCCATAAGAATCATAGAAAATTTATATGAGAATACCTATACAATTGAAGTTTTATCTATCAGTCCTGGCTGCTAAACATCTGAGAAATAGCATTAGAACTGTGATTTGTATAACTAATTAACCGGCTGTTATAAATGCCAGTTGTAGAAAAAGTCTGTTTCTGAGTGAATATATACCAAACGAAATAGGGTATATGTAGCCAACTATGATAGTTTTGTCATAAATATAACAAGTACGAACTTCATTTTACTAAAATATTTTGCTACACTATCCCTTTCCTGACAGGTACCTATTTATATATATATATATATATATATATATATATATATATATACACATTAAGATCAAGAAAGCATAATAGATAAACTATAATCACATTTTTATAGATTCTCCAGTTATTAATAATGTTTTGAATTTCAGCTATGCATGTCAGAACACTAGAGACTTTACCCAATTTGTGGCCACATAACAATGAGAATTAATGTGGGATATACAGCAATACTGCTTCAGCAGCACAGGTGTATATATGGTACCATTCGTTTACAAGAACACATGTAGAATGTCCTTAACTGATGCTATATGTATATAAACTACAAAAAAAAGGAGATATACTAGCCTTGCACTGGTACAGCAGAACAGATGTATACAAACATGAAAAAATTTGCCATCTATATACCAACGTGGCAATTCGTGTGATTTGAAGATTAACACAGTAATACACTTACCAGGACTGTTTATATTCCTTATTATTGTGGATCTTTTGGTCTTTACTGACATATTATAGTGACATACTCATCAAAGTGACACTGACCCTATACCTCATCTGTGTAAACCACACGTGACTGTATGATTCTCATGTCCATATGATGGAAACACAATACACTTACCTTATATGATCACTATTCATGAATTGTTGGTATTTTCAAGACCCCCTCATAAGACATCTGTATAATATAACTACCATAGATAGAGACTCCCGGTATATATTTACGGAACCAATTAAAGTGTATTGATCTTCTGACCAAGACTCCGAAATTTTAATATTTTGCTTTTTAACCATACAGTTTTATTTGCATGACTAATAAATAGTAGTTTTATTGTGTAGTGTCAATTTATTTATTTGTTCATTTCTATCCACTCTTGTTATCCACAATGAAGTGTCCCTTCAACAATACAGGATTTTCTCCATGAATGTGCCTTCCATACAAGTAGTACTTCTCCTTCTCTCCTATTATATACAATACATTACTACTGGAAGCAGCACCTCATACTATCAGACTAACATATTAAATCATATCTTGAAAATATACATTAATTGGAAAGATTTTTTCTTGTGCGGGAAATCATATACATTACTTATGTTAGAACATTTTTTGATATCATCATCATCACCATTTATTTATATAGCGCCACTGATTCCGCAGCGCTGTACAGAGAACTGTCACATCATATACACTAGAGATGCTCACTGACCCCGTGAACTGGTTTTGGTTTTGGTTTTGGATCTGCATTAGTTTCGTGTTTTGGTTATGGATTTTTTCGAAAAAAATCCTAAAATATGCTAAAATCACATATATTTGCTCTTTTTTGTTCCTACATTATTATTAACCTCAATAACACTAATTTAAAGTCATTTGCAGTCAATTTTGACCACCTCACAGGCCACAATATTATTTTCATACACTTTCGGACAAATACTGCAGCGACCTGGCTGGATGGTAAGCGACAGAGCAATGACACAAACATACGGCAGTTCCTAGCACATCTAGGACACATTGGCACACAGCAGTGGCAGAAAAGATAAATGGGGGTCCACCCTCCTTCCCACCCTCCGTGATGTTGGATCTTAAAAAGGAATTCAAAACTTGCGACATTCGAGATCCGACGACGTCACCATGACGTTTTGCCTCGTTTTCAATTCTGAGGGCGTTCGAGAGTACAGAGCCAGCTTGGCTCGGTACTCGGATCCCCTAAGTTCGGGTGTGTTCGGTTCTCCAGGAATTGAGCCTGAGGATCTCTAATATACACATTTAACTGGATCAAGACTAAAAAAATAATTCTCTTCTCCTGGCATTAGCTTGAAATCCTTGATCAACACCAACGTACAATTCCACAGTTTCTACCAATTTAAAGGGTTTTTTCAACACAAGAAAATTTCTCCACCAGGCAAAAAAAAAAAGCTAACAACGGTATCACACTGTGATATGTTTTTGATTTTTTTCCACATTTGTCTTTGGGAGGAAGTTTTGAAAGAACACAATTCTTAATCATCTGTTTTGAGATTTTTTACATTGAAATTCGGAAGTACAACAACGAAAAAATATTAGACTATAAATATAGACTTTATTGATACCAGGTACTGTAAAGATTCAAGTGCTCCCTATCTGAGGTAGCTAAAGAAAGAGAAGAGTGTATATATATTATTAGAAGTGATCATTTATTTATGTTTGATATATTACTGATTTGGGTTCATCATTAACGACCATTTCTGTTCCCATTTTTTGTCTTAATATTGATTATTTGGACTCATGTAGGGGTCGGGTTGGAGGACAGTGGGCATCTTGTGATTGGTTGGGCTATTTTACTTGCAAAATTGTCTGTAGTATTCATTGAATTCTAACTTATGTTCTTATGTTTACTGAATATTTACAGAAATATAAGGCTTCAAAGGGCTCAGATGATTAGTTGGCTAATTTGCCTCTTTAACTTCATTGTCGTGCTTTTTAAATGAGACTTTACTACTGTGACTTCAATGTGTTTCAAGGTTATTGCTACAAGAACTAGCAAGTTCACACTTCACATATTGAAGTAAGTTTATAGTTATATATATAACAATAGCTCTTAATATATTGTGCACCTTTGTATAGTAAATGGAATTCCGCGATGCTGATTGCACTGCGGCTTGCTCTACAGGTGAGCTCAATCTTTCCCGGCCTCTCAGTAGAGTTCTATCAATTAATGAGAATCTCCTGTCCCTATTTGCTACTTGTAGAGGCTGGCTCCAAACGTGTATCTATCCTACTATCATTAAATTCATTAAAATAATTTTTTTGTTAAGTATATGACTAAATCTTTGCCCTCTGTACACGGGAGAAAAAAAAACCGACCTACTGTGCTTGCAATATTAAAAACCACTGCAGGAATCCTGCAGAAAATATTCATCTCTCTGCCCACTTCCACTGCTGATCTTAAAGTTAAGCTTATCAGAGTGAATACTATTTCATTGCAGATCTGGAAGATATCTGCACCTCCAAATTTGCCAAAAATTGTCTTAGATTTGTTCCTGCATTTTTTTTTTGTCACTTAAGGTTCCCAAACGGTGCTCGCGGCTCCCTGGGGGTGCCGTCACGATGCCATAGCCAGGGCCCGGGTGTAAGTAAAGCTGAGGACTAATTGCTAAGTATTTTGGCTTAGGGGTGCCTTGAAAAAATGATGGAGACCCTAAGGTTGCCTCGAACTGAGAAAGTTTGGGATCCACTGCCTTTCAGGCGTGTACCTATTTTTGAAAAGTATGTACCAGCCTATATCATCATCATTTATTTATATAGCGCCACTAATTCCGCAGCGCTGTACAGAGAACTCATTCACATCGATCCCTGCCCCATTGGAGCTTACAGTCCTAAATTCCCTATCATACACACACAGATAGAGAGAGAGACTAGGGTCAATTTGTTACCAGCCAATTAACCTACCAGTATGTGTTTGGAGTGTGGGAGGAAACCCACACAAACACGGGAAGAACATACATACTCCTCACAGATAAGGGCCATGGTCGGGAATTGAACTCATGACCCCAGTGCTGTGAGGCAGAAGTGCTAACCACTTAGCCATCGTGCTGCCCCTATATCAACTGTAAAAGTAATTTTAATGGAGAATAAAATGCTTAGTACATTGCTATTGTATTATGTTTTTATAATAATAATTTGCAAATAAATGTTGATTAGTAACAACTGTTGTTTGAAAATCTGTACTTGACAAAGTGCATGGTCTCTTTACTTACGGAACTAAAGACAGGAAACATCACATGATGAATACAGCTACAGACCAAATTCATCTTATGCCATATATGGACCTGTTTTTCGCTAAAGAACATACCAGTAAGAAAACCTTTAAGGAGATTATATTTAGTGTGACGCAAGTATATCCTGTTTTGGGATACAGGTATAGGTTGTGGAATTTTAGGTGTGATATTTGAGTTGTTGCGTTTCAACCCTGAACTGCGTCTCAGATAAGGGCTCTGACTTTTGCTGAATAAAACTTCATATCATTTGAACAAGAACTTTTCTAAGAAACTTAATTTTACACAACCAATCATCTTATTGATTTCATGGTCTTTCTTGCACATAATCAAGGCTAATTGCTGGTTGATACTGGCTACTTTATAATACTAAAAAAGAAACTAACAAACTATACCAACTTACTAAAATGTGTTCCATTGGACTGTCATTGCTAAATCTCCTCCATTAATCAGTGCATCTGTGATTTGGAGCAGATATGCAGATTGTATGCAGTGGCCCTAAATATAATGTAATAAAACTATCCATGCTATCCCCAGGTGTCATATTATATTTATCTCTAAAATAGAAATGATTTTTAACTTTAATTGAATGGTTGCTTTGGGCAGCATATGCTCCCAGTGCAATTAAAGCCCTGTTTTAACCTTTTAAAAAATGTACTTTCATCCTAACAAAATATTTGCAGGGGTTGAAGTTAGTTTGGGGAACTGCTCCACATAAAATCAACCTATGACTAGTTTTGCAGGATGGTGTGATTGACTGGAAATGTGTATTAATGGAAAGAGTGAAAATGTTGATTTTATAGTCCATCCTAACCCTAGTTTAGGACTGCGTCCTTTATTGATTTCAATATATACTTTTTTCCTAAAATACTACTTTGCTTAGCATCGACTTAGTTATCAGACATTAGTACTGTCACTTTTTTTGTGTTTCAATGTTATTGCTACATTGGCCGAAATCTAAACAATAATGATAAATGATCGATGTCGATGAGCATTGCTGGTAAAAGCAATATGGAATAATCAATGAAGGAATGCAAA
The DNA here is from genome assembly GCF_038048845.1 of Mixophyes fleayi. Lineage (NCBI taxonomy): Eukaryota > Metazoa > Chordata > Amphibia > Anura > Limnodynastidae > Mixophyes > Mixophyes fleayi. The sequence goes on from NW_027445896.1 coordinate 270,094, forward strand.
ATCAGTGGGGACAATATAGTTATAATGTGTTAGGTCACTGTTGAGTTTATTGTATGGAAGCATCATATTTAGTATATATTAAAGTAGAGATGCTCACTGACCCCCGTGTTTTGGTTTTGGTTTTGGATCTGGATTACCGTCGTGTTTTGGTTTTGCCAAACCGCCCTTGCGTGTTTTGGTTTTGGTTTTGTTTGGTTTTGTTTTGCAATTTTCTTTAAAAATCAATGTTTTTGGGCATAAAATAACTTAATTTAGTGCTCCACCTGTTTCTTGGATAAGTAAGGTAATTCTAAAGCTAATAACTTAGGAAGAAAACAGTTTAATCCCTGGTAGGCCGTCCTTAATTCTGCACACAAACCTGGTTATCTTCCTCTTCATCTTAGCCTATTGGCAATGCAGCCATCATCTTTGGGTGTATATTACACCCTACACTTATAGTTAAATATGCAAAGAAATGGACAAAGGCAGTTTGGTTTCAGTCTCTATAGTCGTCCCCCTCCACTTGTAGTTAAATAAAAAAAAAGCAGCCTGCATAGACTGAACAATATCAAAAATAAATGGACCAAGGTAGTTTGGTGGCTGTCTATGACCCCCCCCCCGCTTTCCACTTGTAGTTGAATAGAAAAAAAGCAGCCTGCATAGACTGTAGAATTAAAATATAAAAATAAATGGACCAAGGTAGTTTGGTGGCTGTCTAGGACTCCCCCCGCCCTCCACTTGTAGTTGAATAGAATAAAGCAGCCTGCATAGACTGCAGAATTAGAATATAAAAATAAATGGACAAAGACAGTTTGGTATCTGTCTGCATCAGACCCCCTCTCCACTAGGAGTAAAATAGAAAACTATTCAGCCATTATAGAGTCTAGAATATAAATAGAAATTGAGAAAGGCAATTTGGTATCTGCCTGCATCATAATAATCAACATCATCATTAGTGCCCTCGTCGCCTACACAAATCTCCCCCTCATCCTCTTCTAATTCCAAAGTGGCATCCTCAATTGGTGTATCACCGGCTACACTCGGGCTGTTAAGGCACACATCAGCAGAACTGCTGAAAGGAACCTTTTTTATGGGTACACTGTCACTAACAGAATGCTCACGATTAGACATACCACTGTTGGATGGACTCTCCACAGGGATTGGTGTAATTTCTGATTCAGAGCATACATTATCCTCTAAGGTCTTACTGTTATCTTGCAGCTCGGCTTTGACGCGTAACAGTAGTTGTGCACCACTTGTAGGCTCGCTAACATTTTTGGATCTGCCACTAATAGAGAAAGGTGAAGGCCTCATTCTCTCTTTGCCACTGCGTGTGTAGAATGGCATGTTGGCAATTTTTTTTTTATCGGCAGTTAACTTTTCCTCAGTTACACTTCTTTTTCGCATCAACACGCTATTTTTTTTTTGGTGTGTGTTTTTTTGACTGATTTCAAAAGACTGTGTAGTTTGACATCGCCTTGCCCAGATGACGTACTGGGAACACTACCATCAGGACTGGTGACAGAACCCGGTTGCTCATTCTGCTCATATGTGGATTGCTTTGAATCCATTATAAGCCCAAAGCACTTGTAGTGCTACAAATTGTTTTAGATACTGCTGACAAATATGACTTTGGACAGCCAGAAAAATTAATTCAAAAGAATGGGGGATACCCCAAAAGCACTTGGAGTGCTAAATATAATTTTTTTAGACTGCTGACAAATAGGACTTTTGACAGCCATAAAAATTAATGCAAAAGAATGGGGGACACCCCAAAACACTTGGAGTGCTAAATATTAGTTTTTTAGACTGCTGACAAATAGGACTTTTGACAGCCATAAAAATTAATGCAAAAGAATGGGGGGGACCCCAAAAGCACTTGGAGAGCCAGAAACTGAACAAAAACCCTCCTCTATCCTCCTCTTACTGCTGTAACAACTGGTATTAAGATTACAATGGTATTGAATAGAAATAATAATGTGTCCAATTACTGCCCTGTCCCTGTGCTGATATAGCCAGTGTGACCTAACCCTGCTTTCTCCCTCTGTCAAATGGCGATGGATTACTGGGAAGGCTGGTATTTTTGCTTTTCAAATCTCGCAATAACCAAGCTCAGAAATATGTCACAATGGCGTTTTGCCTCGATTTCGAATCCAAACGGGCGGGAGAGCACCGAGCGTGCTCGGCTCGGTACTCGGATAGGCTAAATTCGGATGAATTCGGATCTCGGGGAACCGAGCCCGCCCATCTCTATATTAAAGTAATGGTGGTCATAATAAATGGAAATTTGGGCAAGTTCACCTGCAGAGCAGACACACTTTATCTCACCATATTATATGATTATGGATTGCTTGCTTGCTCAGGTTTAATACAATTGCATATATGTTAATTATTGCTAACCTATGGATGGACTCAGCAACTGTAGGTGTTTTTTATCTCAGTTAGTTCCTCAATACAGTGGATGTAAAAAGTATACACATCCTTATTGAAATTACAGGTGTTAGTGATGAGAAACCTGAAAACGAGACACGTCACGTCAGACTTCCACTTTTAATATGACTTTGTAAAAAACAAGATTCGAATGAAAAACAAATAGACAATTTTTAGGAAAAAGAAGTGGACAAAAAATAAATTAAATTCCATGGTTGCATAATTATGCATACCCTTTCGTAATAGGGCTGCATGTGTGTCCAAAGTTAACCAATCCACATTCAAAATCATGTTCATGGGTAATTAGTATATTCTTACCAGCAATGAAAGTGATTGTGATTAACTCCAAATAAAGATCAACTCTTCCTGTTGAATCTCCTTGCAGTTTTCTTGGTTGCGTTTTACTGGTATAGCCAAAGTCCACAAGGAGCTTTCGAAACATCTACAGCATCTCATTGTTGAAAGTACCAATAAGGATAATGGAATAACAAGATTTCAAAGGCATTTACATGTACAATGTAACACTAAGAAGACTATCATCAATAAGTGGAGAAAATGTGGAACAATAGGGACATTGCCATATTTACTAAACTCCGGGTTTGAAAAATTGGAGATGTTGCCTATAGCAACCAATCAGATTCTAGGACCTGATTCATTAGTGATCTTATCTGCCGTTTTTTTGCTTATCTTAAGCAAATCCACTCTGTGCATGCTCAGAAAAGAGAGATAAGAAGCAAAATCCACTGTGTAAGTGAAGAATTTCTTAAGTTAAGATGAAAATCCATCTTAACTTCACTCTTATCTCCCCGTTTCTTCTTAAAATAAGCATATTACCTTTTGCACAAGATAAGATCACTAATGAATCAGGCCCCTAGTTATCATCTATTTAGTACATTCTACAATATGACAGCTAGAATCTGATTGGTTGCTATAGGCAACATCTCCACTTTTTTCAAACCCGACGGAAAACTCTCAGCTTGATACATTCATCCCCATATCAGGGATTGCGGTCGAATCCAAACAAATATTCTATACAAACTCCTCCTTGTCTTAGATGGAGATCTCCCATTTATCCTCAGGATGGGCATTGGTGGCTAGATTGATAATATGGAATTATCTGAATTGTATCGTTTACTATTGATGTATACGTTGCGCAATTAAATTTTGGCAAAAACTGAATAGATTTAGCTAGATCGTCTACTCCCAATGAAAAGTGCTAATAACTAATTATCTTTCCACTCAATGACATACTCCCACTGAGGGTGTATTTCTACGTTTAACAAAATATGTGGTCTTTGGATGCAAAGTTGATAACACATACATTTATTCATGCTCCCTTCATAATCACTCATCTAATGTACTGATAATAAAAAGCATATAGCAAATATTTTATTTGCTTATTATAGTTCATTTTAAAATTTAGATTCTAACCTTGTTGCGAGTTTTTGGTGCCCCCCACCCCCCCTTCCCCCACACACACTTTTTATTCCTTTTTAGTTTGTTCAACATGCGGCTATTGATTTTGTTATTGATTGTATTGGTAAAACCTATTTGAAAAATATGTCTGATCCTTAGTTGATGGATCTTTGCTGTGATACTAGTTTCTACCTGGTTACTATGCTACCTTTATGTAAACTTCACATTTGATTCTTGACATTCCAGAGTTCTCCAGTCTTCTTTTCCGTCACTCATGTCTCATACACCAGCTAGGATCATTGCATGTGCGCCACTATTTCCACAGCGCTGTACAGAGAACTCACTCACATCAGTCCCTGCCTCATTGGAGCTTACAGTATAAATTCCTTAACATACACACAGATCGAGAGAGACCAAGTTCAATTTTAAAAGCAACCAATTAACCTCCATATTTAATAGTAATGTACTGTTGGAACATTACGAGAAACTTTAGTAGAACACGAAGATCATTATAATACAGAGTGTTTGGAGTGTGGGAGGAAACCCACGCAAACACATTGAGAACATACAAACTCCACACAGATTCGGCCATGGTTGGGAATTGAACCCATGACCCCAGTGCTGTGAGACAGAAGTGCTAACCACTAAGCCACCGTGCTGCCCACTGTGCTGGCCATAGTATCCAGGCTTTGTCCTTGTATTGTGATTCTGATGCAATGCTTGTGAGCCAATATTATTATTACTATCATCGTAAAGTATCACAGTGATGCAAAGCGCTGGACAATGGGGGAAAAGCCTATATAAACTTTTGACCCTTGTTTTATTAAAGATTGTCAAGTATCCAGCTTACATACTTCCAGGATCTATAGCCTGCTGTGTTGTAGTTGTTCGTGTTTAATAAACCCACAAAACACAGTTCTGTTCTTCATTGCTTTAATATGTGATATGCCAAAAAAAGTGATGTTTTATCATGTATCACGTCACTAAAATTCACATTTGTCCTCCATATCATATGGGGGATACAACATTATTTTATTTTATTTTATTGTAATTATAAAACGTTTTCACACCATTGGGTGTACAGTAAACGCCATGTATGGTTGTCAAATGCTCCAGCCTTTAGTCTAGTGAGAGTAAAGTCATATTACATACAAGTTAACCCGTGCATGATACTCATGCATTCTAGTCAAATCAAGCTACTTAAGGTCTTAAATAGGTTCTTGTCATGCATTTGGACCTAGCCCAGGCCTCCTCAGGGGAAGAGCGTTACTTCCCGACGCAAGCGGCCTTTTTAATGTGTGTTCATGAGGTAAAATTACCTCACAAAAATGAGTTTGACCCCTCAACTCGTAAATTTAGCCTTTACTACCCCTCCCACGGGGGGAAGGGGGGATGATGGAAGTTAACTGACTTGACTATTCTAATTTTTTTGTCAAATAATGTCAATATACCAAATTTCAGGTCAATTGGATGAGCCCTTTCTGAGAAAATAGTTTTTTCCACACACACACACACACACACACGCCTCTACACTTGTGTGTTCATGAGGTAAAATTACCTCACGAAAATGAGTTTGAGCCCTACCAAATTTCAGCCCTTTTTGAATTTTTTTTCCCACACACACTAAGAATTTAGTAGGTCAGTGTATAACTCTGCCCAGCAGGTGGCGCTGCAACTTGTTTTTTTTTTTTTACACACACACACAGACAGACAGACGCCACTAAGCATTTATATATTAGATACATTAATAAATACGCTTATCAGTTTCTGAGTGTTAGTATTTTCAAGACTATGAAAACAGAAGGGAATGCACAATTTAGAGTCAATGTTTATACTCAAGAAGGAGAGACAGACACCGATTGGAGGAAAATCACCTGGTGTTCCAAAATTACTTCAGCCCCCCAATTTATGCATTGTGACAAAAATATGAAGTGTCCAAATTCTTGGCTGTTTAATATGGAAGTCCAAGATTATGTTTTATAAAGGAAAGTTACTATACTAGGCACAAATTTAGGAATGTATTATAGGGGCAGCTTTAACCTTACATTGCTGAAAAGTAGACACCAAGGGCCTGAGTCATTAAGGAGAGCAAAGCATAAAAAAGGAGTAACTTTACACCTGGGCAAATCCATGTTGCTTTGGAATGGGAGGTACATGTAAAATGTGGGGACAGATTTATAGTTGGGGTAGGGAATGTCCTAGATCAACTTTAAATTTCAGGGTAAAAATAAAGCTATGAAGTATTTGTGTGCTACGTGAAAAAACAGACAGTATTTATCTTATGTGCAAAATAATAAACTAATTTTCCACCCTTGCATTGTAACATGGTTTGGCCCAGAGAACATTTACTCCTTTTTTTTGCTTTGCTTTACTCACTGACTCAGGCCCCAAAACTGCTATTAAATCAACTAGTAAATTATTGTACCTCTTACATTTTCAAGTATAACTCTGCCAGAACCTCGCTGTGAATAGTTAGCATTTTCTTCTAATGGCAAATAGTCCACTTCTCATCCATTCAAATAAACAGGAGCACATTCTGAAACAGATGGTTTAAAGAAAACAGCAAACCTGGGGCTTCCTCACAAAGGACCTGATTCATTTGTGATCTTATCTTGTGCAAAAGTTAAGATGCTTATTTTAAGAAGAAACTGGGAGATAAGAGTGAAGTTAAGATGGATTTTCATCTTAACTTAAGAAATTCTTCACTTACGCAGTAGATTTTGCTTCTTATCTCCCTTTTCTGAGCATGCACAGAGTAGATTTGCTTAATATAAGCAAAAAAAACGGCAGCTGAGATCACTAATGAATCAGGCCCACAGTGTTGGGAACTGCACAGTTAAAAAGCATAGTTGACCAAGCACTGGACAACATCTAAAGACACACAAAAATAAGCTACATCTACTACAACCTGACTCTACACTTCTTCTAGGTATTTTGTTTTGCTTTTTCTCCCTCTCAATTTTTTGCACTTTTTTCTTAAGTCCCAATCTTTAACAAATAGTTTTTTCTTGTTATCCTTCCATGCCATTATCTTGAGAATTATATTACCCTTTACCTGCTCTGTAACACACACCTTTATCCACATTGCCCTTCATTACTCCCCTCCCCTCTAACTAACACTCATGACATTTTTTCCTATTTATATTCACTGAACATCCTCACTGTGTCGCCAGAAAATAAAAGGTCTCACTCTTACAATCATCTTTCCTATCTCTCTTTTTCTCTGCTTCTATTAGCTGGTAATATATTAGCTAATCCAGAAGCCCCTTCCCCCTTATATCCCAATTATATGCACGTCAGAATACTACCGAAATCCAGCAAACCTCAAACGCATCACCTGTCTCCCATCTCTCCCAAAGTCCTTTAAATGTGCCCTTTGGAATGCACGCTCTGTTTGTAGCAAACTTACCTCCATACACGACCTCTTCCTCTCAAACAACCTCAACCTTCTGGCAATAACAGAAACATGCCTCACAGAATCAGACACTGCCACACCTGCAGCCCTTTCATATGGTGTCCTCCATTTCACCCACACTACCAGACCTGGAGGCAGACAAGGAGGTGGGGTTGGACTACTTCTTTTCCCATATTGCACATTCACAGTTTTACCAAATGTCCCATCACTTACATTCACACCTTTTGAAGAACATACTATTCCAACTTTTAACCCATTCTCTATGCGTGTTGCTTTGATCTAACATCCACTTGACTGCACCAACATTTTCTTGAACATTTGTCTGCATGGCCACCTCACTTTTTATCTTCCGACATCCCCACCATCATCATCAGTGATTTCAACATTCCCGTTGATAATCAACATTCCACTTGTGCTTCCAAACTACTCCGTCTAGCTTCCTCCATCTGCCTCTCTCAGTGGATTGAATCCTCTACTCAACAGGATAACCATTGCCTTGATCTTGTTTTCTCTAGACTATGCTCAATTTCTGATTTCTTTAACACTCCATTTCCCCTCTCAGATCAACACCTTATGACCTACAATCTCTCCTCGTGTGCTTTAACCTCCCAGCTGTCAAACTCTACCACACCTCCTCATACCCACAGAAATCTTAACTTTATCTATGACCGAAGAGGATTCCTCTGCACAAAGAGGTCAAGCAGTGCACCAGCGAAAGAGGGAATGCAGTTTGCTCTGCAACTCATGAAAACAATGGTCAACGTGATTAGTCCTAAAGATGCTCTCCCTAATTCCTCTGTAGGCAGGAGGGAGAGCAGTAGCTTGTAGAGTTAGCTGTAAAAGTAAGTAAAAGAGGTCTAAGAGGCATGTGGGTTAGGGCTGATTGTCACGTGGAGTAGGTCTAATGGGCATGTAAGAAGGTCTGATGGGCATGTTGGTAGATAGGATGGGCATTTTGAGAGGCCTGGGTGCATGCAGGGAGGACTAAGGGGCAAGTGGGGGAGTTTGGGAGAAAATGTGAGATATGAGGGCCTATGGTGCATTTTTTGGCAAGTGGGAAGCTGAGGGTATGTGGGGATATTTTGGATTAAGTAGAAGGTCTGAGTGGCAAGTGGAATTTATGAGCAAGCGAGGAAGTCTTATCTGGATAAACAACAAGATTAATGTAGGTACTTCAAATGGGTTGTTTAACTGTTGTTTGTAGCCGGTGTTGTTATAGAAAGCTTTTCTTTACAGATAAAATGTAACTATATTTCTTTATATCTCCTGTAGATAATATGTAAAATATTTAAAATATGGGGTTAGTGTACCTTTAAATTGCCTGACCACTTTGTTTTTTAGAACGTGCAAGCCATGGCTTGATTTGTTCTTTATAGTGGCCAAAAATTAGAATCTTACACATCCTCTTTATGTGTATATTGTAGAAGACTTTTCCAGCATCAGCAGAAATAAGGACTGCACCTCTATCAAAGAGCAGTAGACACATTTGTCGATTTTAACAATATATAATAAAGATCAGTATCCTCGGATCAGTACTTTGGCAAAATTTGGCACTTATGAGGAAAATTAACAATGGATCTTTTTTATAAGCACCCTTTTCAGACTTCCTTTGACTTCCTTGTTCCTTATGCTGTAGATAATGGGATTGACCATTGGAGTCACCACCGTATATAGGATAGAAACAGCCCTGTCCTTCTCCGGTGAATAACTGTTTCGAGGACGCATATACATGAAGACAATGGCACCATAGTACAGACAGACCACTGAAAGATGAGAGGTACAAGTGGAAAAAACCTTGTGTCTCCCTTTGTTGGAGCTGATCTTCAGGATAGTGGAGATAATTTGGACATAGGACATGAGTGTCAGCGCAAAAGCGCAGAGGGCGACAAGCCCTCCAGAAACGTATACTGCTATTTCATTCATTAATGTGTCCTTGCAAGACAGGCGGAATAGAGGAGGCATCTCGCAGAAATAATGGTCAACGTGATTGGACCTACAGTAGGGCAACTGGAAAGTAAAGAACGCGTGGGAAATGGAATTTAGAAAATTTGCAAACCAAGTTCCAACTGCCATATGAATACATATTTGTTTGTTCATGATGGTGTTATAACGTAAAGGGTTGCAGATGGCTACATATCTATCATAGGCCATGATTGCCAAAATAATACACTCCGTTCCTCCCAAAGCTAAGTGAAAATACATCTGGGTGGCACATCCTAAGAAGGAAATGCTTTTGTCTTCAGCAAAAGTATTTATTAGGAGTTTTGGCACAATGGTGGAGCAGAAGCATAGATCAATGAATGATAGATTGGTGAGAAAAAAGTACATGGGGGTGTGTAGCTGCTTGTCAATCCTCACTACTACGAGGATCAGAACATTTCCTAGGACGGTGACCATGTACATCACCAAAAAAATAACAAAATATAATTTCTGCAGGCACGGGTTAGTGGAGAGCCCAATGAGGATGAATCTGTGTGCAGATGTTTGGTTCATGTACTCCATAACATTTATCAATATGAACCTAGATCAAAGAGAAAAGCGAGAAAGAGTATGTTAATAATATTATAATAATTACCGCATGTGATATGATCAAAAGTTTTCGGCTCTGAATGGACACTATACATTTAGGTTCTAAGCTTATAAATGGACATACTTCAGTTCAGGCCAGGTCAACCTGTGGCTCTCCAGTTGTTGTGAAACTACAAGCCCCAGCATGCTTTGCCTGTAGATAGCCAGCAAATAGCTGGCAAGGCACCGATTGGTTGCAAACTAGAGCAGGTCTGGCCACCTGTGGCTCTCCAGGTTTTGTGAAACTACAAACCCCAGCATGCCCTAACAGCTATCAGCTTGGTATCTACAGGCAAAGCATGCTGTGACTTGTAGTTTCACAACACCTGGAGAGTCACAGGTTGGCCAGGCCTGCTCTAGTTTAAAAAAATTAGAACTCCTATTTTAGGGTTTATACCTGTATACAAATAACTTTATAGTATTCTAATTTGTGTTAGGACCTGGGTAACAATTGTATTTATGTGATAGATGTATAAAGAGCTTGAACATCGATGGTTCCCCAGAACAATAGAGTCCTTCCATTGAAATCGATCTAAGGATTGTAAGACAGAGGTGGAATTTTTAGTGTATAATGTTAAAAAAAACGCTCTTCTCTTGCAAATCTATATAGTGAGAGAGGTTGGAGGTCAAAGAGTTAGTTCTCAAATAATAGGTTTACAAAGGATGACAATCTAAGTTTTGTGTATAAGATAAAAAAAATGTAAATACCAGGAAATGTATGCAATAAATAATTGTATTTTTCATGATTAATGCATCTGATAAACCTTTAGCCATTAAAGGCATCAATTCCCCAAGAAATTTTCAGTTTTGGGCTTTTATTTCTAACTTCATTATTTAATACAGGCTTCTTGTATATAGGATGTGGTATTATGGGGTACCACCCCATCACTCTTTGCTATTTAATTATCAATAATGTATCTCTCATTAAGGTCTAAAGTTGTATTCAATCTTTCTACTGTATGTATGTTTGTATTGATTAAAGAGTCATGTAATTTTGCCTATTCTCATTTTGCCTATGTACATTATATACAAACTTTATCCAATGTCCTGAATTGATATTGTAGTTTCACTAAGGATTTTTAGATCTCTATACCATTTGGACTTCCATGGGAAGCCAATTATCCTGCCATTATGTCTTTGGACTTTGTACGTTACCAGAGTAGACCCAAGGAAACACCAGGGAGAACATCCAAACACCACACAGATAGTGCCATGGAGTGTGGGAGGAATCCAGAGCACCTGGAGGAAAGCCACGCAAACACGAGGAGAACATACAAACTCCTCACAGATAAGGCCATGGTCGGGAATTGAAATCATGACCCCAGTGCTGTGAGGCAGAAGTGCTAACCACTGAGCCACCGTGCTGCCCTATATCCTTGGAAGTGGTGCAAATCAGCCTTCAGCCTATAATTTGAATGGGATGACATTCCAGGTACATTTTATATGGGGAAGCCTATATCTAGGCATTTTGACCAATCGAATAAAAAACATTGGAATATGCCTAAGCTTAAATGGACACATTTTAACATTTTTCTAATGCCTTCGTTGAACTTCAATCTTCGAACACAGGACTGTTTACTGTTCTAATTTAATACAGATTTTAAAACATTATAAAATTTAGTCATTTAAGCTCGACGAGGCAACCTTTTCTAGTTAGTTGACATTTTTAACATTTTTAATGTGAACCTAAACTGTGAATGGCGAATATGAGTTGCAAATTTTGAACCACAGAATCGAACGTGTGTCTACAGAAGATTCTATTACCAACATAATCCAATTTATGGATTTCAATCAAGACCCGTGAGAGAATAAAAAGGTATATTGTAGAGATGCTCACTGACCCCCTTGAAGTGGTTTTGGTTTTGGATCTGGATTAGCTTTGTGTTTTGGTTTTGGTTTTGGCAAAACCGCCCTCGTGTGTTTTGGTTTTGTATTTTTTAGGAAAACAACTAAAATATGCTATAATCAGATAATTTTGCTCTTTTTTGTTCCTACATTCTTATTGACCTCAATAACACTAATTTCAAGTAATTTGTAGTCAATTTTGACCACCTCACAGGTCACAATATTAATGTCATACACTTTCGGACAAATTCTGCAGCAACCTGGCTGGATGGTAAGCGACAGAGCAATGACACAAACACACGGCAGTTCCTAGCACATCTAGGACACATTGGCACACAGCAGTAGCAGAAAAGAAAAATGGGGGTCCGCCCTCCCTCACACCTACCGTTATGTTGGAGTTTAATAAAGAATCCAAAACTCGCGAGATCAGAGATCCGACGACGTCACAATGACGTTTTACCTCGTTTTCAATACCGAGGGCGCGCGACAGTCCCCTCGGGTCCCCTAAATTCGGGTGTATTCGGTTTCCGAGGAACCGAGCCTGAGCACTATGGTCAGAAATAAGACTTTCTAATTGACATTAAATGTGTGTACTGGTAGATAATGGTAAATGATAGTAGTTTCAGTATAGGGGAGACCGGGGAGCAAGACTCGACTCAGCAGCCTATTAGGAACATTTTAAGGGAATAAAAATACAGGTTGCCCAGTGACACAGCCTAAGGTAGCCCACTATGGGGCTGGCACGTGGGCAGATGCCCCCTGCCCCCCAGCCACGCTAGCCCTTGCTTCAGTACTAGTAAAGTAAATGCACAAAACAGCTCAGCTTTATGTTTTTAGATTTTGCCTCATATTTAAAGTTAATATTCCCTCAAAAACTTATTTCCCCTCATTCCCCCATCTGATAAATATCTTCAGACACTGATATTCGTGATATGTCTAGCAAGAAATGTGACACATTTCTGACACTTCTAACCTCTAAATTTGAAGTGTTTATTGTCATCTGTAACAGGAAATTAATAATTAGTAAAAGTACACTAAAACAATGTAATAGTGCAATTCTGTAGGTCTCTGGCATAATTACGAGTTAGCTTAATAACACAGAAATATGCGTTGTTTGAAAAGTTTTACAGTGTTAACTACTTACATTATAATTCAAATATTGTTATCTATTACTGCAATAGGGAAACAGTCCCTATTTTTAATACCGAGTGCACCTTTATGTAATTATAAACATAATAGTTATAAACATTTTTTAAGTAGTTATAAACTTTTTTGGTATCCTGTGGTCACACCCTTATTGCATCCCAGTTTTAATTTAATGATTGCAGTGGGCACAATATATCCCTATTTTTGCTAAAGTAAAATTGAATTTGTAACCTCCAGCTTGTGACAGCTAAATCTCTTGGGGGGGAAATGTATCAAGCTGAGAGTTTCCGGCGGGTTTGAAAAGTGGAGATGTTGCCTTGCCTATAGCAACCAATCAGATTCTAGTTATCATTTATTGAGTACATTCTAGGAAACGATAGCTAGAATCTGATTGGTTGCTATAGGCAACATCTCCACTTTTCAAACCCGCCGGAAACTCTCAGCTTAATACATTTACTCCTTGGAATTCAAGAAAGTTAATATAGCCTGAGGATACTTGGCTTAAAAAGGCATGCCAATAATTATTTTGAAAATCTGATTGATTTTATGCGTAAATTGAGTGTAGCGACTGGCCAGAAGGGAAAGACTTTGGCACGAGTTGGTCAACTTAAAAAGTATCGCAATATATGGAACTTACATTCCCTGTTGTTAATACAGAGTGGGCCTAGAAGTATCTAGAACAGCATCCTGGATGTCTTATGTAAATGCAGAGAATCAATTTTGTTCTTGTCTATATCCTGGGAAACTCATGCCATTGAAGTGGAGAAATCATCATCTTCATTTATTTATATAGCGCCACCAATTCCGCAGCGCTGTACAGAGAACGCACCCACATCAGTCCCTGCCCCAATAGAGCTTTCAGTCTAAATTCCCTAACACACACACACAAATACTAGGGTCAATTTGATAGCAGCCAATTAACCGTTTAGAATGTTTTTGGAGTGTGGGAGGAAACCGGAGCACCCGGAGGAAACCCACGCAAGCACGGAGAGAACATACAAACTCCACACTGATAATGTCATGGTCAGAAGTCAAACTCATGACCCCAGTGCTGTGAGGCAGATATGTTCAATGTGAGTTTATTTTTTTCCTTTACACTTATTAAAATATTTATTTTCCTATCCCGAGTGGTTTTTTGTAGATAACATCAGTTATCCCCTCCTCGTTCCGCTTTTCCGCTATTTTCCCCTTGCTGTCAAAAACTGACATTATACCATTGCAGACACTAATAGGTTTGTTTACCCAGAATTCTGCTGAGGATTTCAGTCATTACAATCGACTGTGCTCTAATACTTCCAATACCTTTTAAATAGGCAAAATGAGGTAGGCAATTTTGGATGCAGTAACTGGTGATCAGACTTGAAAGTGAAATAAAACACTTATTTAGTCCTGTAAATATAATCACCTTATACTGCTATCTCGTCTATTTCCTTAATCCATGTTCTGTCAAATAAAATGTCAAAAGATAAAAACAAAATGAAGGAGCTTGCTATAGCGGTAATTTAATTACAGTACGGGTGCTCCGGATTCCTCCTACACTCCAAAAACATACTGGTAGGTTAATTGGCTGCAACAAATTGACCGTAGTCTGTGTGTGTGTATATTAGGGAATTTAGACTGTAAGCTCCAATGGGACAGGGACTGATGTGAGTGAGTTCTTTGTACAGTGCTGCGGAATTAGTGGCGCCATATAAATAAATGATGATGATGATGAGTAGTTCAGATATTTGAGGGAAAAAAAGACATTACATGAACAATCTAAACTGTAATGCACGATAAGGTTTATAAAATGTAACAACGTAATACATAGCAGTCATATATTTTGTGTTACTAGCTACATATCCTAACTGATAACTGTCCTGCAGAAGAGAATCTGGAAAATAGTTGGCAAATTCTATCATTTCATAACCTTTATCAGTGTTTCTTACGAATAAATACATCTGATCTGTCTGGTTTGAACTTGGCAGTGCAATGCTTAAGCAATTCAGTTAGGTCGAAACATTTTCAGATGTGTGGGGATAGTCTTACACTGAACTTGTATCAAAAGAGCAAAAAAAATAAATTATTACAACTGTCACTTGGAACAGCAAACCACCAAGCATCGTTAAGACTACATTGTGTTTCCGTGGAAATCATTGTTTGAATAGCACATCAGTTAAACTTACATTAGGGCTCACTGTGTGTCCTATTCGGTTTAGTTCCTCTTCCTATCAAATATCCTGGTAGCAGCAGCTCCCATAGGCTGGAGCAAACGTGAACACTGTAATGTCTAGCCTTAAGTAAAATAGTCTAAACATGCACTGATTGGTCCCAGAAGAAAGTTTCAAAAAACATAGTCCCTGCACAATTATAAGGTTCTAGGCTACAGAGACTATCCCTCTATTGAGCTAGACTTTAGGGTACATCCTATGACTTTGCAGAAATCAAAAATAATACATGGCTGCAAATTCATCCTACATATAGAAATCTATGGGTTTTTTGTACCAATTGTATTTTATTATAAATGTATACTTTTTTTTTTTATAAATGTGGCTTTTATTTGAGTATTATTTTAAAATTTAAGTGGGGCATTTAAATAATCACAGGTGGTTTTAATGTTTAACTGAGGTTGAAAAAGTCTAAAAAGTTTAAGCTATTCTTATAGACAGTAGGACGTCGTCCGCATACAGAGCAATCTTATGAGTAGAGGGGCCCACCTGTATGACCGATATTTCCTGATTGTATCAAATTCTAGTGGCCAGTAGTGGTCAATAACAAGAGCAAATATAAGTGGGGATAGGGGACATCCCTGGCAAGTGCCATTTGTGATCTGAAAGGGCGTCGAGGTCAGGCCATTAGCAGACACAGTAGCTGACGGGGACTGGTAGAGGGCTAAAATACCTGTAAAAATCTGTCTGTGAATCCCATCGCTCGAAGCACACCCTCCATGAATGACCAGGAGATGCAGTCAAATGCCTTTTCAGCGTCGAGCGCCATAATAAGAGAAGGAAGATTATCGTTATTTATTGTATGAATTAGGTCAATAATCCTTCTGGTGTTATCAGGGGCTTGATGCCCTGGAATAAAGCCCACCTGGTCAGGATAGACGAGGCCTGGGAGGAGTGGGTTCAACCTAGAGGCCAGAATCTTAGCAAATATTTTCAGGTCTACATTTAGTAACGAGATGGGCCTGTAACTAGCACAGAGGGAGTGATCTTTTCCCGATTTAGGAATGACAATTATGTTGGCCCTAGTGGTGGTGGAGTAAAAGGAAGCCCCTCCAAGCACCTCGTTGAAAAAGTTTGTCAAGTGAGGGCCAAGGACCTCAGCAAACTTTTTATAGTACTGGGGGGTAAGGCCATATCCGGACCAGGAGCTGAGGAAGACTTCAAGGACTTGACCGCAGCCATGACCTCCGGCTGAGTAATATCTGCATTCAAAAAAGATTGTTGTGTGGTGGTGATTCTAGCAAGGGGTGTAGATGAAAGGTAATCAGATAAAGTGGGGGTCAGGGGATCCCGACGAGGAGGGGGAGCATCAAGATTATAAAGAGAAGAGTAGAAATCCCTAATTTCTCAAACTATCCCCGTGGGTCATAAGTTACATCTCCAAGGGGAGACTGACGTATTTTGTCAATATGTTGCAGGGCTATTTTGTTTCCGGAGCTTTCTGGCTAGTACAGAATCGGCTTTATCCGCTTTGTCTTAGTAACACTGTTGAAGTTTCTGCATGGTGACAGCTGCTCTACGGGAGAGGAGGGTATTTAGTTGACCCTTCAGTGAGGCAATCTTGGCAAGTAGGGCCGGGTCATGGTGAGTTTGATGCTGCGTGAGAAGTGAAGCTAGTTCCAAAGATGATATTTCTTTCTAGCCGCCGCTGATTGACTAATCAGTTGACTTTGTATGGTAGCCTGGTGTGCCTCCCAAACAACTCCTGGGGTTATGTCACAGGTTGAATTATCTAGAAAATAATTGGTAATGGAGGTCACAATGTCTATACAAATAGATCTATTAAGTAAAAGCGAATCATCTAGGCGCCATCTACTGCGCTGGGGAGGCGGTTTGAGAAGATCTACTATGATGGATACGCCCGAATGATCTGTCCAGGAAAGGGGGGTAATGTCTGCCCGCGTAATGTGGTGAGCAAATGAATGCAAAATGCATAACATGTCTATACGTGTGTAAAAGTTGATGAGGGGCTGAGAAGTGAGTATAATCCTTAGCATCCACATTACATAATCTCCAAGAGTCATACATACGATGGTGTATAAGGAGTGTGGACAAGCTGAAAGATTTAGGAGAGGAGGAGATACCCCGCCGGGAGGAGGAAGGGGGGGACCTATCGAGGACCTGATCGAGAGTGACATTAAAGTCACCTCCCATGATAACATGGCCCTGCGCCAACCGCTCAATTTGCTTGCAAATTTTTGTGAAAAAAGGCTTCTGCCTCTGATTCAGGGCGTAGACTGAGACCAGAGCGAAGTGTGCCGTTCACCAGCAGAAAGTGGCCTTCTGGATATGCATGGGTCTTGGAGTGAAGAAAGGGAACCTTACCATGGATTAAGATAGCAACGCCCCATTTCTTACAATCCACTGAGGCAAAGAAGGTCTGGGAAAATTGCTTACCCTGAAGCTGTGTATGGGCTCCCGTAAAGTGAGTCTCTTGAAGAAATACAATATCTGCTTTTTCTCTCCTAAATGCAACCAAGAATATTGTGCGCTTACGAGGCGAGTTGAGGCCGTTCACGTTGACGGAAAAAATCTTCAAAGCCATGGCAACAGTGGGGAGTCAGTCTCCAAAAATAGCACTAGACAGTTAGATAGGGAACAAAACCAGTTAGTTTGTGGGTGGGACAGAAGCTTGAAGAGCCAGTAAGAAAATGGATCAGAGTCACAAAAGAAGGAGAAAGGAGATAGAGAAAGAAGAAGCCCATTGGGCGAAAACCCTGAGTGAAAGGAATCTTATACGAATTCAAAGACATTATCAAAAGATGAGACATAGTAAGATTAACAATGTCAAAGGGTGCATGGGGGGTGGTCCTTAGGTTCACATGACGTTAAGGGCTGCCGAAAGCCTGGGAGACCCACAAATAGAGTATATTAATTAAAAAATTTCAAAATCTAGCCGTAAAATGGTGTGCAAAGTAAACACAACATGTACATTAATCATTTATAACCGTTTAAGGGAAGGGGGGGGGGCAGGGTAGGATAGTGGAGAGGGAAAGGGAAAGAAAAATAGGGGGGGAGGGAGAAAAGGGAAATAAGAGAGATGGGAGGAGGAGGGGGCAAGCGAAAGGACAATTGCTCTCTCTTCAAACAACTGGAATAGGACCTCAATGCAAACAAAATATTAAATAATGCAGTTGAGTATGAGAGTCCTAGTGACCAACAAGAGAGATAAGAGAAAAAACAAGAAAAACAAAAAACATATTATACAAAATACTTGAGACTTTAGGATGGTAATAAGTACCAACTGACGTTGAGAGTCCACCTAAAAAAGAAGAGTCAAAACAGAGAATAAACAAAAAACGGACACAAGAAGAGCCATTCGTACAAAAATAGACAAATCAGGGAGGCTCTGCCTCCCGGGGACGTCGTCTCAAAGACCGGGACCATTCCGGCTGAGGGAGCGCTGGGTCTGGGAAGGAGTAGCCTGAGGGACTGACGACTCCGGGAGGATGCCCAACTTATCCAAGAGACTCTGACCCTGATCCATCGATTTAACAAAGTGGGAGGAGTTGTCAGCAAATACTGGGAGGCACCAATGGTAACGGAAGTTGTGCTGTCGGTTTAAGCTATTCTAAGTACAAGCTGACGAAGAAAAAAAAAATAAAGAAGTGAAGATGGGGTATAGACTCAGAATTTTGAGAATGGAGAGATTAGGAGCCTCTAGACTAGAGGTAGACAGGGCATTCTGGGATATGAACTTTCACAATGACCAGAGAGCCACAGGGTAGCTGTAATCCAATACCGTGCATTTCAGCAATACAGAGACTATGGCACATAAATATATGGACGGAATATCCCATAGTATATATGGTTATGGTTCTGGTCTACGGATCGACCAATTGTAATTTAAGAGGTCACAATACAATTGGTAGATCTTAAACTATGTAAGCAAATTGGAAAAATAAATAATAAAGAATATTGTCAAAAAAATACATATGGTACTAATAGAAGTCTTTCAAATAATACTGGTAAATTAGAATTATTAATGTTGGAGGAGAGTAATGATAAAGTGGGCATATTGGAAATTTGTCTGGATGAGACTCATGACTGTGCAGTGAATTTGTAAGGGTATACCATGTTTAGTAAGGATAAGAAAGATATAAAAGGGGAAGGGATTTTCTATACAGTAAATCCTGCTTATAAGCTCAGTGGTGGAAGGAGAATTAAAATCAGGAGCAAAGGTAGAAATGGAAACACAGGTTGCTAAACATTCAAGCCATCTGCTTAATATTATGTCGGTCCCTCTGGTGTCCCCAAAACATCAAGGCATGGACTGCACAAGACTTCCGAAGATGTCATAAGGTGTCTGGCACCAAAACGTTAGCTGTAGATCTTTTAAGTCCTGCAAGTTGTGAAGTGGGGCTTCCTTGGCTCAGACTTGTTTTTCCATCACATCCCACAGATGCTCGATCAGAATAACATCTGGGGAATGTTGAGGCCAAGTCAACACCTTGATCTCTTTGTCATGTTCCTCAAACCATTCCTGAATATTTTTGCAGTGTGGCAGGGAGCATTATCCTGTGAAGGAGCCCACTGCTATCAGGTAATACTATTGCCATGAAGGGGTGTACTTGGTCTGTAACAATGTTCAGGTAATTGGTATGTGTCAAAGTAACATCCACATGAATGCCAGGACCCAAGGTTTCCCAGCAGAACATTACCCAGAGCATCACACTGCCTCTGCCGGCTTCCCTTCTTCCCATAGTGCATACTGGTGTCATTTCTTCCCCCAGGGAAATGATGCACACACACTCGGCTTTCCACATGATGTAAAAGGAAATGTGATTTCTTCTATTGCTCCATGGTCCAGTTCTGGCACTTACGTGCCCATTATAGGTGCTTTTCAGTGGTGGACAGCGGTCAGCATGGGAACTCTGACCAGTCTGCAGCTATGCAACCCCATATGCAGCAAACTGTGATTCACAATGTGTTCTGACACCTTTCTATCATAGCCAGCATTAACTTTGACAGCAATTTGTGCTATAGTAGCTCTTCTGTGGCATTGGACCAGAAGGGCTAGCCTTTGTTCCCCACACGCCTCAATGAGCCTTTGGTTCCCATGACCCTGCCACCAGGGCAGGTGCTAGGGTTTGTGGCGCCCTAGGCAAAATTTCGCTGCCGCCGCGCCCCCGCCCCCCGAACACACTAAATAAAAAAAGAATTCGATTTTTGCTTACCTTTTTTTCCTCTAGCTGCTCCTCGTGATACATGCTGAGAGGGAAGGGGGCTGTCGGGAACAACTTTATTCATACTGTCTGTCAGTGACAGTGTGATACTTCAGAGGTGCCGCCGGACAGACTATCACATGATCACTGACGTCAGTCAGTGATCATGTGTGAGATGCGCCGCAGACATTGAAAATACGTTCCCGAGCCGCTGAACCGCTGACTAGATTACAAAATCTAGTCAGCGGCGCCCTGCAGCTCCCGGCGCCCTAGGCAACTGCCTAAGGTTGCCTAATGGGAGCGCCGGGCCCGCTTGCCACCGGTTGTCCTTTCTTGGATCATTTTTGGTATATACTAACCACTGCATACCGGGAAGAACTGCCTTTTTGAAGATGGTCTGACCCAGTCATGCTTCCAACACATCAACTTCAACAACTAACTGTTCACTTGATGCCTAATATATCCCACCCCTTGACAGATGCCATTGTAATGAGATAATCAATGTTATTCACCTCACTTTCAGTGGTTTTAATGTTGTCTCTGATTGGTGTAAATTACAGAGTGCATTCTAGTGACATACAATGCAGAGAGCCTCTTAGTTGCTGCCATATAATGCATAGAGTATTCTAGGGACTCTATACAATACACAAAGCATTCTAATAACTGCCGTACAATACAGAGTGCATTCTAGGGACTCTATACAATACACAAAGCATTCTAACACCGCTGTACAATACAGAGAGTATTCTAGGGACTTCTATACAATGCACAAAGCATTCTAACACCGCCGTACAATACAGAAAGTATTCTAGGGACTTCTATACAATGCACAAAGCATTCAAATCAGAAGGCATCTAAGTAACCACAATACATTGCAGTTAAGTTTCCTATAGTCTTAGACACCTTATAAACTTTCTTTGACAAAGTATCTGTATAATACCAGTAAATAAAAGTCCTAATTTCACAATACTGGATAGCAGGTTACATATAATATAACCTGCAGCCACAAAGAAGACTTACAGTAATACTGTTTGGGTAATAATCATTGAGCTTTATGATTATCATAGAAATTACACATATTGTATACTATAGATGGACCAACAAATGATAAAACTCATAGTCTCCGCTGAAGTGCACTTTTCCTCAAGCTACTTACAATCACTGTGTAAATGAAGCTCAACCCCACTGTGCTGACTGGGCGCTGCTCTGAGTGTCCACAGCGATGATCCAGTCCTAGATAGCAAGCCATGGGTTTCAAATAGAGATGCTCACTGACTCCCGTGAAGTGGTTTTGGATCTGGATTAGCTTTGTGCTTTGGTTTTGGATTTTTTAGGAAAAATCATAAAATATGCTAAAATCACATATTTTTGCTCTTTTTTTGTTCCTACATTATTATTAGCCTCAATAACACTAAGTTCAAGTCATTTGCAGTCAAGTTTGACCACCTCACAGATCACAATATTATTTTCATACACTTTTGGACAAATACTTCAGCGACCTGGCTGGATGGTAAGCGACAAAGCAATGACACAGATACCCGGCAGTTCCTAGCACATCTAGGAAACATTGGCACACAGCAGTGGCAGAAAAGAAAAATGGTACAAGATGGAATTGTCCTTTGGTCCGCCCTCCCTCCCTGGAATTGTCCTTGGGTCCACCCTCCCTCCCACCCACCGTTATTTTGGATCCTAAAAAGGAATCCAAAACTTGCGAGATCCGACGACGTCATGATGACGTTTAGCCCCGTTTTCGATTCTGAGGGCGGCTCGGTACTCGGATCCCCTAAGTTCGGGTGTGTTCAGTTCTCGAGGAACCGAGCCTGAGCATCTCTAGTTTCAAATCTCCCACACCTGATGTCACTTCTGATAGACTATTTGGCAGAGTGATTGAGAGGAGATCTGAGTAAGGACATGGGGAAGAGAGTGGAGGTCAAACTAGATCTTAGAGAGAACCTGGAAAAGTCAGTTAGTAAGTGAGGATAGAGGAGATACAATAGAATATATATGAAAGTCAGTCAGTGAAGTAAAAGAGACCTAAATGACAAAGGAAAGAACGTGAGTGAAGAAGAGGGGATTTGAGAGTGGACAAGGAAGAGACGAGTGAGGAAATTAAATAGTTGCAAGAGATGGGGCGATTCAAGAGAAAGGCAATAGTGAGGATACATGGCAACTTTAGACAGGACCAAACCTCACTGTGATGTCCTGTCTGGGCATAGTCCAGTAATATACAGAGGCACTGTGCCGGCAGAAGAGTCGAGAGGCTCTGCCTTCTCCCGCCGAGTGTTTGGAAGTTAGACCCTGCTGAGCTTCTGTACTGTGACTGTGGTAGCAGGGAGTGGGAGGGTAGAATGCATTTAGCTCAGTGCTGATCTGCAGCATTTGCAATAAGGAGGCTGGTCCCTGGGGAGGGGCCAGCCACTAATAAGCAGACCGAATTGGGACCGACTCCGAATAACCCCTATTTGTAATGGGTGGCTTGGACCTGTAGCTCTATCAGGCCCCTTGCTAATCCAGCTCTGTATTAATAGCGATTTTTTAATTCTGCAAATTAGATAGTTGGGTAAGAATAGAGCATATGAAGTTTTGCATAAATAACTAATAATTATTAATTAATGCATTGAATCTGAGATACAAAGGATTTAGGATAGCTAGTACACAGTAAACTGAATAACAGCAATCAGTGTTCAATAGCTACTAAGACTTATACAATCCTGGGAGGCATAAGAGGAGGATACAAGCATAATTTTAACATTTTGTAAGTCATATACCAGACCACATAATCAAATATGGAGTACAGTTTCAGACACTTATCTGCTTGAAGGGCATAGCAGAACTTTAGAAGGTTCACAGACCATGAAACATATAATTTTAGGAAATGTATGAGTAACATTATAAAGAAAGACTTGACAAATTGGTCTTCTTGACATTAGAAATAAGGCTCATTAAGCATATTCTAATTGGCTTCTATAATTGTATCTGAAGTCGGTATAAAGATCTGTTGAATGAGCTTTACATGCTTAGGACTGTGCTGGTGACAAGGGGATATCCACTTCAACTGGATGAAAGACTTTTTAGCATCAGTACAGAAAGGGTTCTTGGCTGTAAGTGTAGTCATACTATAGAACTCTTTTTAACGAGTTGAGTCCTATCCTGCACAGATGAGCACCAAAAAGATAGAAACATTCTGTCTATCTTGGTTCTGTCTTGCTGAATTTGTGACATTTCATATGACACTTCTGATAAAGGGTGGCTTATTTGAACTTTTCCTAAATCTTTTCATTGTTGCATTAAGTTAATTTAATACATCCATGTATTGGTATACATTGGCAGTTTTCCCGCAAAAGCAATCTCTTCTGGATCCGACCACTTACCGCTAAATGCAATTTGTAAATTGCCCATACTTTCAGATATCTGGTGTGCCGAAAGCAGCTGCTCAGTTGTACACAAAAGACAGCAAGAACAGTATGGCCGGAAGCATAGCTACTAAGTAGCCAAGAAAAGACGTTTGATTTGGTTCCATCAGATTAGGGAATCCTCATTATACTGCTGATAAAGAGGATGGTGGATGATAATCAATAATAACTTAAATTAACAATTGAATGAACAGTTTTGAAATTCAAAATTCAAAATGTAACATCTGTGATAGCTATCCATTCTATGGGGGCTTTTGATAATCATTAAAAAAATAATTTCACCTATCAGAGTATTGAGTGCATATCTTGCAGATCAATGAGACACCTCATGTGAATTGGAATTGCATTGCAAATGTTATTAACCTGAGGGACCTACTTCCATTTATTTGAATTCATATGTGCCCTTGTGATGGATACGGATCTATTCGTGAGCAGATGTGCTAACTTTTACAGTATAAGCGTAATTGTGGTTGCTAATAGCTTGACATAGATAGGACCCATTATATAATGAAAGAATTTGCCTGTAAGTTGTTCGTGGTTACCCAGAGGGAACATCCAACTAGTCATATTGATACGTGATTGTATACATCAATATGATAAAAATGTAATAAAATAAATCGCACATACATTATCAGGGAAATTAAGTTTTGTAATAATGTGTTGATTGGATTGCTTCATTCAGTGGGTTTTGGTTTGGAATGGTTGTTCGTTGTATACCCCGTATATTCAAAACATGATTGAAAGAGCCATAATAGATCACATGGTGTTGCATACATAGACATGGTCATGTAACTGACACACCACTATAGCTGTTATCTGATTCCAGCAGTGTGTGTAGGTGGTGTCCATTTGATGCATTACATGAGTAGCAGGTCAACTTTCGATGGACCTGCCGATATCTTGAATATTAGCCATGTGTTCTGTTTGTAGGATAAGCAGGATGTGGGAAATGTTTTTCCTGTCTTGCTAAGAGCAGTCATGTCCCACTGTCTGTATTAGATAATACTATCTGCATCTATGTTGTGGAGCATTCTATCTTATTAATACATTTTATTTGAGCATTATTATTGTTTGCTCCGAGGTGATCGCATGGAGAAGATACGGAAATGAGTGGTCGGTCACTCATATGTGCAGTGGGCATCCAGGCACCGATGGCAAGCAACTGGTCCTCAATTGAGCGTCCCATAGTCATAAGATGGCTAGGTAGGAGGGGATTAAGGTGGTCAGCCCTCATGCCTTTTTTATTATTAGTGGTGGAAAGGCTTATCCCTCTGACATATTGGTCCTTCATTTGGGGGTAATAATCTGGGGAAGCGCAAGTTCCTTGATTTAATTATCTCCATTAGGGAGGATGTCAGACCATCAAGGCACGCTGGCCAGAGGTAACCATATGCTGGTCGGACGTCGTATCTAGGCTTACCTGGAGAGGTCAGATGCTGGCCCCGTAACGCATGGTGTGAGTAAAAAATTGAACAGGTCTACTTGACAAGTGGTCTGGGCGCTAGGAGGTGTATGCATTAATCACCCATTTATACCTCAAAACAGAAACACGTATATACACCTCATGAGAGAGGGTTTATATTTTCTTATAGAGCAGATATACTGGAGATTGGCGGTGGTAGTTCGGTCATTTGGTGGTGGACTGTAGGCCGTTAAAGGATTACAGTTTTGGCAGGAAGGCATTTGTGAGCCGGCGACTAATTCATACGGTGCTTCCGCTGATTGGCTACAGGTCATTGCCCTCTTCAAAGTACTTTGTGAGGGCACGTCATTGTGAGTCCAGAGGAGGTGTAGTCACTCTGACGCCAGATTTAGCACCGGCCAATCGTAAAGGACTTTGGTCCTGGAACTAGTGGTTAATGCCGTATGACCATACACTGTTTGGTTATTGCTATTAGTTGTGCTGACTCGCAATTTGCCTTCTCTGCCACCATATATTATTTTAATAAACTGTGACCTATTAATATGGCAACAAATTCTGATGCCAATGTCATTATTTTATATAAGTTTAGTTGAGACTTAGGGCTAGATTTACTAAGCTGCGGGTTTGAAAAAGTGGGGATGTTGCCTATAGCAACCAATCAGATTCTAGCTATCATTTTGTAGAAGGTACTAAATA
Source organism: Mixophyes fleayi (assembly GCF_038048845.1). Taxonomy (NCBI): domain Eukaryota; kingdom Metazoa; phylum Chordata; class Amphibia; order Anura; family Limnodynastidae; genus Mixophyes; species Mixophyes fleayi. The sequence goes on from NW_027445896.1 coordinate 295,797, forward strand.
AATGAAAGCTAGAATTTGATTGGTTGCTATAGGCAACATCCCCACTTTTTCAAACCTGCAGCTTAGTAAATCTAGCCCTTAAGGTGTGTTTGGGGTTTGTGGCAGCGAAAGTGAAGCATCTTCAATCTGCAGTTTAATGGGGGCAGAGATTGTTTTTTTCTTAATGCCTTAAAATTCCTGTAAATATTCACTGATCTGATCCTGTACGATTTTTTTTCTTTAGCCATTACAGGGGCTAGAAGAGAATCTATTAGTTGCGTTGATACTTGTGGTAAAGGTATTTTACTCCAGAATGAGTGTTTATTACCCTTTTGTATCAGGTCCTGCATGTATAGAGTGCCAGGCTATGTAAAATCTCCTTACTATCGTGTATTGATCACTCCTTAGGGCTGCAATGTTATTGCTTGCATTAGGTAATAATCTTCTTGACTTGTTACCATGTCTATAAAAGCAAAATGTATTATTATTTGTGCGTTTATTTCCCGTGTAGAGGATCACATTATAAATTGCACCTTTCTTTGCTGTGCTTTATTCCTTATTGAGGGACTGGATTTCAATTTGTAAAAGCAGATGCTATTCCTGTGCTTCCATATAGGTTTTAGACTATTTATTGTTAATACTGTCCAACGTAAGATATAACTTCACCTCTAATTACGGCTTTTGCTGTCTCTGTCAAAATAATAAGCTGCTTTCTCTATGTTTTTGTTAGAAAAAGCACATGGATGCATGAATGCCTCCAATATGCTATGGGATCTTGTGGAGTGTGCCAAATAGGCTGGAGACCTCACCCGTTTGCAATTCGACCGCATCGCCCGCATCCGACCCTTCCTCTCACAAGACGCCACCAAAATCATCATCCACGCACTCATCATCTCCCGCCTCGACTACAGCAACCTTCTCCTCACTGGCCTCCCCCTCTCTCATCTCGCCCCCCTCCGCTCTGTACTCAATGTGGCTGCTAGACTCATCTTTCTCTCACGCCGCTTCTCCTCTGCCTCCCCTCTCTGCCATGCCTTACACTGGCTCCCCATCCCCTACAGAAACCTCTTCAAACTCCTAATCACCACTTACAAGGCTCTCTACCAGCCCACTGCCCCTTATATCTCTAACCTCCTCTCCATTCACACTCCTGTCCGATCCCTGCGCTCTGCTAATGACCGTCGCCTCTCCTCCACTCTAGTTACCACTTCCCACTCCAGAATCCAAGACTTCGCCCGAGCTGCCCCCCTGCACTCGAATGACCTCCCTCGTTCCATCCGTCTCGCTCCCAATCTGTGCTCCTTCAAACGAGCACTTAAAACTCACCTGTTCCTCAAAACTTATCAACCATCCACTTAACCCTCATCTACTCTGCTCGCCATTCCCTCTCTCCCCTGGCCCCTTTTACTCTCCCCTGGCATCACCAGCTCCTTCTTGTGCCTGATTTGTCCACCCTCCCTTAGGATGTAAGCTCGTATGAGCAGGGCCCGTCTTCCCTTGTGTCGCCATACCTGTTCTTTTGCTCTGTCCTTACTCCATATGTTTGTCTCGGAGTTACTGAAGCATTGGTACTTTGTGTTTATTGTTCTGTACTGTTTAACCCTGTATGGTCTACTGTTTGTACTATGTACGGCGCTGCGGAAACCTTGTGGCGCCCAACAAATAAATGATAATAATAATTCCCCCAAGTGTATGGATCCCCAGTCTCCAACCAGATCAATGCGTGATCTGATAAACTAATCGTCTCTGTGAGTTTTATCACCCGGGGCGGCAGTGTGAACGCAGTATTAATCTCTTCCCCTGCTCTATTTATATCTCCATTTTGATAGTGTCACATATTTTTCAGAAGTATCTCTCTGAGGCTACACCAGACCCTAGAGTGGTTGTCTTCTGTGAAGATACCAGGTTTACCTGACCAAATGCTGCCCACTTCATGCTCGCTGGCCACCCACGGGTGCCTTCCTATGCCTGGGAAGTTTACCCAGTACTTTCTAGGATTCGTATAGTCACTCAGGCAAATGCAGTTAGAAAGTAAAGGAATACATTTATTGTAATAAAAACAATCACTAGATTATTATGTACACACAGTAAATAAATGCCAGGCAGGTTTACCACATCATCTGTCCCTTACCCCACTAGCTTAAGGAGTTACAGTCACCTGGCTGTCCAGACTTCACGACTCATGGATCTTTCTCAGCTGCATATGTAGACTCTGGTAGAGAACGACAACTCACAACCAGACGTTGCACCTTCCATGAATAAAATCCCAGAATGAACACCTCCCCTGGATTGGCTCCTTATTATCTACGGCCTAATTTCCACAGAGCTTTCCCCTCTCTATCCAAATCCCTGGGCATTTCCTTGTTAAACATTGGTCAGCGCTGGACTAGTGAGGGTTGGCGAGGGGAGTGAAGATGAGCTGTCCTTCCACAGAACATCCCCTGCTAGATGGCCTGTCTGGACTAGTCTGGTGAGAACAATGGACACTAATTAGTTTTCCCCCTCCAGTATATTGCAACCTGATTCCTACCCATAAACCCCTGGCTTCACTTTAAGAACAATGAATAACAACCTCACTGCCACATCACCAATGTACAATACACAATATGTATATTTACAATGAGCTACAATGTCCCCTTATTCACATTAGACTCTGCAGTTGTAGTCTGTTGAGCTGGGGAACAAAAGAAAGTGCTATAAAAAATACTTGCTATAATCCATATTATGTGAGAAATGAGGAACAGGAGGGTTACAGTGTTGTCAAACTTGTTTCGTCACACCTTAAATTGTTGCTAGTCCCTCATAATTAATATGAAGGTCTGGAGCATACACTTTTGAATAATTAATGCAATATGACCGTCAACAAATAACAAATCAGTGAAATAATTATAGTGTTTTTAATAAGGCCTGTAATTTTTAATAATAACCACCGGACGACAGCTTACAACAATTTATAATATAGGTTTTTTTGTATTTCTCTAATATTGATGTTGAAAGTTAGCAATTAGGCAAAACAATAGAGACAGGAATAAGTTGTCACTTGTTTATAAAGCTAATGTTTCAGTTCAAGGGTAGTAAAGGCTGCTTTACTACACTTGTTTTAGTTCATGTCGCTAATATGGCTATTTTATTTTTCTCCTCCAGGGGTTCAAAGAGACCACGTCCTGCCGTTTTCGGGTTCCAAGCCACGAGCCACGCCCCCCCTCCCCCAATATATAGATTTTGATATAGAATTGGACCCACAGACCAGCCTCTAAGCTGCCCCCTCTGGAAACGAGAGCATTTAAAAATGAAACTTGCTAGTTACATTGTTCAGTATTACATTGGACTGCAGATATTCAATGCAGGATGATATCATCATTAAATTAAGCTTTAAACTCTTTTGTTTTTACAGAGCGCTTGGCCGAGAAAGCCACAGAGATTAATTCATATCATATACTGTAGACACTAGGAAAAACAAATACAGCATTGTTTTAAAATGTTTTGTTTATTTGCAGAAACTGTTTTATTTAAGGCTAGTCATCATTTGCATCTAGTGTAATATACTTTTTCTATAATATAACTGTACATCATTTGATTACTTGACATGTTGTTTCTTCCTCTCCATTAAAAGTTACATATTAGTAATTTTTTCTTGGTTGACTAAATTAGCCACAGGGGATATACTGTACTATACAAAACAATTCTCAACAGACCCGTGTGTGTACAGTAGGCAGATGTGATTACGTTTAAATTAGCAGATTAATGAGCACGGGGAGTGAGAAATTATTACATAAACTTTTGCAAGTTTAACCTTTACCGTATCATATTAAGAAAAAAATAATAATTCAAAATGCAAAGCATTCTGCTCTTTCAATAATATTAAATCTGCTAATCTGCATATTTGAGATACTAATTTAAAAACAAAAACAAAATACAAGTGCAGTTTTACAATTATGTGATGTAATATGAATTGCAATTGAACTTTGCAATTTAATTTACCGTAAAAGGATATAGGTTTATTGTACAGGTCTATCATGAGTTATTCCAAAGTGAGTTGTCCCAGATCACTATCTTGGGGATGATAATGGCTGCATCCATACCTATATTTGAGCTCTTTAAAGTATTTTAGTGAGATCACAATGTCCAGGATATACTTTAAAAGTAAGAATAATTTCAAGATATTTGCAGCATATTTTTTTTTAAATAAATGCAAAAAAATATTTGCAAATTCAGATATGAAACAAAGGACATTGACTGCAATTTTTGTAATAATTTTATCACACCAAAATACCCACTTTGGAACTATGAGCCAAACTCTCTGTTGAGCCAGTTGTACCATTAACTTCATAGGCCCTGTTGTAACTTTGATTTATGTTGGGGGCCAGGGGAAGGCTGGCAAATTTTAGCCTGGGGGGCAAGACTCGACTCAGCAGCCTATTTTAAAGGGAAAAAATGCAGGTGGCCCAATGACCCAGGCCAAGATAGCCCACTATGGGACCGGACCAGTGGGCGGATGCCCTCCTGCCCCCCAGCCCAGCCAGCCTCTGGTGGGACCTATCTGTGGACGGGGATGCGGATGCACATAGAACAGCCCAGTAATATTTTCTATTGCTCATACCAGTTATTTGGAGAGGGTTAATGATTCTCACCAGGAGAGGAGCTTGCTGTGAGATAACCCTTAGTTAAAATAGTTTTTATTGGTAAGCACTTACTCAGCCATCACTGGCTAGTTTGCAGCTTTGATCTTCTAGAGACCTCGAATGCTAATCTCATGGCAAACATCCTAATGAGACTGTTAGAAGAATATAAGAATTGAAAGTATTCCATATTTGAGGCACTCTCTATACACTGCTGTCATAACAAAAAAATGTATGTAAAATCATATCTTTATTTATATCATCATCATCAGTTATTTATATAGCGCCACTAATTCCGCAGCATTGTGCAGAGAACTCACTCACATCAGTCCCTGCCCCATCGGAGCTTACAGTCTAAATTCCCTAACATAGACACACAGTCAGAGAGACAGAGACTAGGGTCAATTTTGATAGCAGCCAATTAACCTACCAGTATGTTTTTGGAGTGTGGAAGGAAACCGGAGCACCCTGAGGAAACCCACACAAACACGGGGAGAACATACAAACTCCACAGGGATAAGGCCATGGTCGGGAATCGAACTCATGACCCCAGTGCTGTGAGGCAGAAGTGCTAACCACTGAGCCATTAAAACATTTTTTTATGTGTCGGACTCTTTCTCCTAAGCAAAATATTAAAACTAAAATTTTGTGAACATTTTAAAACAAGTTGAAAAAGCCTCCAACCTTTAAGCCTTCAATACTTTTTTAGTGTATTCTGATCTTCTATTAAAATTAGAGATGGGCGGGTCCGGTTCTCCGAGAACCGAACCCACCCGAACTTTGGGTATCCGAGTACCGAGCTGAGCAGCTCGGTACTCTCCCGCCCATTCCGAATCCAAATCGAGGCCGAACGTCATTGTGACGTCGTCGGATCTCGGGACTCGGTTCTCGCGATACTTCAACTTTATAAATACACGCCTCCACAGCAATCCATCGCCATTTGACAGAGGGAGAGAGCAGGGTGTAGTCATAGGCTAATTAGAGCAGGGACAGAGAATACCATATTGTTCTTGCAATTGCTCTAACCAAAATCGCTAGTGCAGAGAGGAGGATAGAGGTTTATTATTTTTTCTTCATATTTGGCACTCCCCAGCGCTTTTGGGGTGTCCCCCATAATTGTGCATTAATATTTCTGGCTGTCAAAAGTCATATCTGTCAGCAGTATCTACTAAATAATTTGTAGCACACCTCAGTGTTTTTGGGGTGTCCTCCCTAATTGTGCATTAATATTTCTGGCTGTCAAAAGTCATATCTGTCAGCAGTATCTACTCAATAATTTTTAGCACTCCTCAGTGTTTTTGGGGTGTCCTCCCTAATTGTGCATTAATATTTCTGGCTGTCAAAAGTCATATCTGTCAGCAGTATCTACTAAATAATTTGTAGCACACCTCAGTGTTTTTGGGGTGTCCTCCCTAATTGTGCATTAATATTTCTGGCTGTCAAAAGTCATATCTGTCAGCAGTATCTACTCAATAATTTGTAGCACACCTCAGTGTTTTTGGGGTGTCCTCCCTAATTGTGCATTAATATTTCTGGCTGTCAAAAGTCATATCTGTCAGCAGTATCTACTCAATAATTTTTAGCACTCCTCAGTGTTTTTGGGGTGTCCTCCCTAATTGTGCATTAATATTTCTGGCTGTCAAAAGTCATATCTGTCAGCAGTATCTACTCAATAATTTTTAGCACTCCTCAGTGTTTTTGGGGTGTCCTCCCTAATTGTGCATTAATATTTCTGGCTGTCAAAAGTCATATCTGTCAGCAGTATCTACTAAATAATTTGTAGCACACCTCAGTGTTTTTGGGGTGTCCTCCCTAATTGTGCATTAATATTTCTGGCTGTCAAAAGTCATATCTGTCAGCAGTATCTACTCAATAATTTTTAGCACTCCTCAGTGTTTTTGGGGTGTCCTCCCTAATTGTGCATTAATATTTCTGGCTGTCAAAAGTCATATCTGTCAGCAGTATCTACTCAATAATTTTTAGCACTCCTCAGTGTTTTTGGGGTGTCCTCCCTAATTGTGCATTAATATTTCTGGCTGTCAAAAGTCATATCTGTCAGCAGTATCTACTAAATAATTTTTAGCACTCCTCAGTGTTTTTGGGGTGTCCTCCCTAATTGTGCATTAATATTTCTGGCTGTCAAAAGTCATATCTGTCAGCAGTATCTACTAAATAATTTTTAGCACTCCTCAGTGTTTTTGGGGTGTCCTCCCTAATTGTGCATTAATATTTCTGGCTGTCAAAAGTCATATCTGTCAGCAGTATCTACTAAATAATTTTTAGCACTCCTCAGTGTTTTTGGGGTGTCCTCCCTAATTGTGCATTAATATTTCTGGCTGTCAAAAGTCATATCTGTCAGCAGTATCTACTAAATAATTTTTAGCACTCCTCAGTGTTTTTGGGGTGTCCTCCCTAATTGTGCATTAATATTTCTGGCTGTCAAAAGTCATATCTGTCAGCAGTATCTACTAAATAATTTTTAGCACTCCTCAGTGTTTTTGGGGTGTCCTCCCTAATTGTGCATTAATATTTCTGGCTGTCAAAAGTCATATCTGTCAGCAGTATCTACTAAATAATTTTTAGCACTCCTCAGTGCTTTTGGGGTGTCCTCCCTAATTGTGCATTAATATTTCTGGCTGTCAAAAGTCATATCTGTCAGCAGTATCTACTAAATAATTTTTAGCACTCCCCAGTGGTTTGCGCTCAGAATGGATTCAAAGCAGTCCACATATGATCTGAATGAGCAACCAGGTTCTGTCACCAGTCCTGATGTTAGTGTTCCCAGTACGTCATCTGGCCAAGGCGATGTCAAACAACAGAGTGTTTTCAAATTAGTGCAAAAAACAAAAACCCAAAAAAAATTTACTGTATTGAAGCGAAAAAGAAGTGTAACTGAGCAAAAGTTAAGTGACGATAAAAAAAAAATTGCAAGCATGCCATTCTACACACGCAGTGGCAAAGAGAGAATGAGGCCTTCACCTTTGGCTATTAGTGGCAGATCCCAAAAAGTTACCCAGCCTACAATTGGTGCACAACTACTGTTATGCGTCAAAGCCGAGCTGCAAGATAACAGTGAGGCATTACAGGAGAATATTTGCTCTGATTCACAAATGACAACAATCCCTGTGGAGAGTCCATCCAACAGTGGGATGTCTAATCGTGAGCATTCTGCTGATGTGTGCCTTAATAGCCCGAGTGTAGCCGGTGATACCCAAATTGAGGATGCCACTTTGGAATTAGAAGAGGATGAGGGGGAGATTTGTGTAGGCGACGAGGGCGCTAATGATGATGTTGATGATTATGATGCAGACAGATACCAAATTGCCTTTCTCAATTTCTATTTATATTCTAGATTATATAACGGCTGAATAGTTTTCTATTTTACTCCTAGTGGAGAGAGGATCTGATGCAGACAGATACCAAACTGCCTTTGTCCATTTCAATTTATATTGTACAGTATATAACGGCTGAATTTATTAGTATTTTATACAAGTGGAGGGGGGCCTAGAGAGACAGAAACCAAACTGGCTTTCTCCATGTCAATTAATATTGTACAGTCTATAACGGCTGGATTTTTTTGTATTTTATACAAGTGGAGGGGGGCCTAGAGAGACAGAAACCAAACTGTCTTTCTCCATGTCAATTAATATTGTACAGTCTATAATGGCTGAATTTTTTAGTATTTTATACAAGTGGAGGGGGGCCTAGAGAGACAGAAACCAAACTGGCTTTCTCCATGTCAATTAATATTGTACAGTCTATAATGGCTGAATTTTTTGGTATTTTATACAAGTGGAGGGGGGCCTTGAGAGACAGAAACCAAACTGGCTTTTTCCATTTCTTTGCATATTTAACTATAAGTGTAGGGTGTAATATACATTCAAAGACGATGGCTGCATTGCCAATATGCATAGATGGAGAGGAAGACAATCTGTTTTGTGTGTAGAATAGGCCTACCAACGAAGAATTAAACTGTTTTTTTGGATGATTTATTACCTCAACAATTAGATTACTTGTCTCTAAAACAGTTGGAGCACTAAATTGGGTTAATTTAGGCCCAAAAACATGGATTTTCCCAAAAAATAGCAAAACAAAACCAAACAAAACCAAAACCAAAACCAAAACACGCAATGGCGGTTTTGCAAAACCAAAACCAAAACCAAAACACGACGGTAATCCAGATCCAAAACCGAATCCAAAACCAAAACACGGGGGTCAGTGACCATCTCTAATTAAAATTATATGGTTGATATGTCCTTTCCCACCAATAATTTTTTATTTAGTTGTAGAGTTAATTTAATTTCTCTTTTTGACATTTTCTACTATATTATGTAGGAAAATATTTCAACATTATATATAATATTCAATTGATATTTGTATTCTCATTAAAAAATAGGGGACTTATTTCTAAGATTATCATATATATCTATTATTTACTCATCACTGATTGTCATATAAAATTTGCTTATTATCCAATGACAGCATTGCGACTTTTTAAATAACCAGCTTATAGCTGCTTCTATTCCTTCCTCTAATACTTGGAAAGTAGCTGGGGATGTAGATCATATACAAATGTATATATTTTTGGTATTATTGGTAAGACATTGAAGCCTTTTTTCACTTCCAGGTGAATGTATGATAGCTCTATGATATAAGTCATCAGTTAATTTATTTGTTCATCACCAACTTTTATTTATATTATTAACAGCCCTGTATGCCGCTTATTACGCTCTCATAGTGGCTTTTTGCCAATCTGGTTAATTATTACGCTACTATAGTTGAGTAGCTTAAAACCCACTCTACTTCCCCCTCTGGTGGTTAAGAATATGAGTTCTACTCATTTATATGTATGTTAGATTTGTGTAATGAATTTAAAAAAATTAGCATAGAAACATAGAAGTTATAATGACATCGGACACTATTTGATCCTTAGTACTTAGTAAGGATATCCTTATGTCTACTCCAAGCATTTTTAAATCACTCTACTGTATTAGCCTCTACCACTTCTGATGGAGGCTATTTCACTTATCCACTACCCTTTCTGTGAAGTAGTTTTCCTCACATTTCCTCTGAACCTACTTTCCCCCAGTGTCAGTACATGTCCTCGTGTTCTAATACTTCTCTTCCCCCCAGTGTCAGTGCATGTCCTCGTGTTCTAATACTTCTCTTCCCCCCAGTGTCAGTACATGTCCTCGTGTTCTAATACTTCTCTTTTTTTGTAGAATGTTTCCCTCCTGCACCTTGTTATAAGCCTTGATATATATGAAAGTTTCTATCATGTCCCCCCTTTCCCTTCTCTGCTCCAAACTATACATATTAAGATCTTTTAGTTTTTCCAGGTAAGTTTTGTGCTGTAGGCCATGCACCATTTTAGTTGCCCTTCTTTGTACAGTCTCTAATGTATTTATATCCTTCTGGAGATATGGCCTCCAGAACTGAACACGTTATTCTAGATGAGGCCGTGCCAATGACCTATACAGTGGTATTATTACTTCTTCATTGCTTTGTTACATTACTTACCTGCCTTTATGTCACCTGAAGTAGTGACTCCTATATCCCATTCCTCCTCAGTAGCATATATTTCTCTCCCAATCATTCAGGTCCTAATCCATAGGATTAGATTTATTCCGGGAGTCAATGACTAGTAGTCATACTCATGTAATTTTCTTATTTAACACATTTTTGTTTAGTATAAACATCCTAATAAGGCAAGGTTTAATTTTTTTTTAACAAATTGATTAAATCTGTTTAAACTGGTATGGTAAAAGTTAAACCGGTAAATGTTTACATAATAATTCTCGCTCCCCAAACTCATTAACCTGCTAATTTAAGTGTAATCACATCTGCCTACTAAATACACAATAGAAATGTTTGTTGTAGTATTTCCCATGGGGCTGATTTAGTCCACACATCCTTGCCCTTACGGTCTGATAGTAAGTCCCATATGCTGCATTTTACTGACAGGTAATAAGATATTATGATTAGTGACATCTAAAATTTGGAATCCCTTAAATTAACCTGGCTATTCCTACATCTTCCCTGGCTACAATACCTCAACTATTTTTATATATATGGGCAAAGTAGAATAAGTACTTTCTTTTCCTAGATGTGTATATGAAAGCATGAGAAAATATCTGATATAACTATAGAAAATTAGTTCTCTGGTTTACCTAATCAAAGCCCAGTTTGCTATAAACAGATTCTGTTCAGATTTTCCGCTTGTTTTTGGTGTTCACGCAAAGCATTTTCAGACCAGCCAAATAAGCAAATGGGCAGCACGGTGGCTCAGTGGTTAGCACTTCTGTCTCACAGCACTAGGGTCATGAGTTCAATTCCTGACCATGGCCTTATCTGTGTGGAGTTTGTATGTACTCCCCGTGTTTGCCTGGGTTTCCTCCGGGTGCTCCGGTTTCCTCCCACACGCCAAAAACATACTGGTAGGTTAATTGGCTGCTAACAAAATTGACCCTACTCTGTGTGTCTGTGACTGTGTGCGTGTGTTAGGAAGTTTAGACTGTAAGCCCCAATGGGGCAGGGACTGATGTGAGTGAGTTTTCTGTACAGCGCTGTGGAATTATTATTATTATTATTATTAATTTTTATTTATAGGGCGCCACAAAGTATCCGTAGCGCCGTACAAGGACAAACAATGGCACAGTACAATGAGAAACAGCACAGTACAAGTAACAGTAAGCACTATAACTCTGGGGGCTCAGGCACAGCATGAAAGAGAGGGAGGGAGGGGAAAAGTGAGTACAGGCAGGTAACTATGGCCCAAGAGGGTGGGCACAGATGACAGGTTGAGAGTCACTGAGGGGAGCGGAGAGAAGCGAGAGGAGACAGAGGGCAGAGGGACTGAGAGGAGGTGAGCTGAGTAGCTGGAGAGCGCAGTTAAAAGTGATGGAAACAGAAGGTAGGAGAGCCCTGCTCAAAGGAGCGAACAATCTAAAGGGAGGGGAAGACAGACAGACACATGGATGAGACGGAGAGACGGGAGGAAGGGGGAGAAGGGAAGAAGGGATGAGAAAGAGAGGTAGCCGACCGGTGGGAGTTTAGGCATGAGACTGGAAGGCTTTAAGGAAAAGGTGGGTTTTTAATGTTCGTTTGAAAGAGGACAGATTAGGGGAAGTTCTGATGGAGCGGGGGAGCTTGTTCCAATGGAGGGGAGCGGCGCGGGAGAAGTCTTGGATACGTGCGTGAGAGGAGGTAATCAGAGGGGAAGAGAGGCGACGATCTTTGGACGATCGCAGTGAGCGGGAGGGAGTGTGAATAGAGGCGCTGTATAAATAAATGGTAGTAATAATAATAATAACCAATGAAATTGCAAAGCATGTACCAGATTAAGTGAACGAAGCAGTAAATGGCATGATAGTGAAATAAACAAGAATGATACAAAGGTATTAACACAGAACTATATGAATACTTACAGAGAATGTCTTCTACACAGATCCGTTTTGTGGGATGAACCAACATTCCGCTAATAAATTCAATGTAAACTGATGACATCACTGAGGCTTGAAGCAGACGGTGTCTCGGTGATGTCATTAGAACCAGATTGATGTCACTAGATTCATATAGACTGAATTTTCATGACTATTCATTAAGTCTACAAAATCCCTGCTTCCCCCATGTGTGATGGGTCCACTTTAAATGACATCAATACATTATTCCCCCAAATTCTAAAATACCTTTTGGGATTATTACTAAACATTGACACATTCCATTTTTTTAATGTAATTTTATTTGCGTAATTGTAAATAAAAATAGTAAATGTTTTATACAGCTCTGAATACTTTGGTTTCCACATTACACAGAATGTTTTACTATGTGTTACTATGTCAGTATAAGTGTGACTTATAAACATTGACAATGAAAGGAGGATAATTTTGTAACCTTGTTCAACTGTGTGAAACTGCATTAAACTGCACTATAACCATAGATCCAGTGATAGGTCAGCTTTTATTCTGTATAGTACCAAAACAGATTCTGGGGGGTAAATGTATCAAGCCGAGAGTTTTCCGGCATGTTTCAAAAACCAATCAGATTCTAGCTATCACTTATTTAGTGCATTCTACAAAATGAAAGCTAGAATCGGATTGGTTGCTATAGGCAACATCTCCACTTTTCAAACCCGCCGGAAAGCTCTCAGCTTGATACATTTACCCCTGGGAGTCCACTGAGGTTCCTGACTCAAAGGCTATGCCCATCGGGCTTTAAAAACAATGATGCTGCATCTGAAGGCAAGACCTACCTCTGTTTTGGAGAGAAGTGTGAGCTGGGGAGAGGTAGAAGCTTTCAAGGTATAACATGATACAGGAGTAAAGAGTACAGGAAATAAAACTGGAGAGTAGCAGGTTTAAATGAGATGTCAGTAAGAATTACTGAAGGGGTAGTATATAGGTGGACTAACCTACCACAGAGGTGGGACAGGCTAATACTGTAGGAGAATTTAAACAATCTTGCAATAGGCTATCCTGAATATGAAAAATAATTGAGGGATGAAAAAGGACTCAATATTTTAAGGAATAAAAATTGGCAGATTATATGAGCCGTGTGGTTCTGATCTGCTGTCAAATTATATGTTTCTAAGTATTTTGAAAAACTGCGTATTTGCATGCATATTCTTGCATACCAAAATTAAGACATAGGGCAAATATGATACTTTTGATACCTTTTTAGATGCCCTTGTTTATACCGATATTAAAGTTTTGTCTCGAATCAGCTTTAAACTCCACAGCTTTTCTATAGAGAGTGATTTACTAACAAACTCTACAGAGTGCTTTGGGATCTAATGAGGTCAACCAACCTAACTGTAAAAACACAATGGCCCTGACTCATTAAGGAAAGTAAGGCAAAAAAGTGAGTTAGTTTTCTCCTGGACAAACCATGTTGCAAGGGGTGCAAATTAGTTTATTATTTTACACATAAGACAAATACTGGCTGTTTTTTCATGTTGCACACAAATACTTGATAGCTTATATTTACACTGAAATGTAAAGTTGATCTAGGACATGCCCTACCCCAACTATAAATCTGTCCCTGCATTTTATATTTACCACCCCCTCCAATGCAACATGGTTTTGCCAAGGTGCAAAGTTACTCATTTTTTTCCTTTACTTTCCTTAATGAATCAGGCCCACTGTCTCACCAATTATTTTCCTTTTAACTCAATTTCCTTGTCCAATTAGACAGACCTTATCACAGCTCATGGAACCCCAATAAAACAAATGCCATTGTTCTGCTTTGATAACATAATCGCAGAGAGGGCTCCACAAAGCATGGGATAGATATTGACTAGCTATGTCAATGGTATGTATGTTAAATGTAATGACAATTACACTGGGCAGAATAATAAAACAGATTTGCATCACAGGGCACTCAAACGTGACTGTCACTGAATGGGCTATAGAAACTTGAAATGGTTGATCATGGTTTTAATGCTGCATATGTTACCTGAAAAAAGAAAACAAAGATATTATTATTAAATAAATAGATGTAAAACAAACAGCAATATACATGTGGAGTAGACTTTAGTTCACATTAAGCAGTCCACATCCATTAAATTCAATAGAAAATGAGTTATACTGAGCTCTTTAATTGGTGTTAATGAATGAGTTGGGTTAGATCAGTGTATCAAAGAAGGCTTCTCTGTGTGTCCAACAACACCGTATTCAATACAAACAAGAACGTACTGCTGGTCATTTATGACTACAGGATAAATCTTAATATCCCCTCTAATGCACCATTTGTGTCTTTTTTTTCTCGCATACAGTTATTGTTTCCTTAGACCCCATGGGCCTGAGTCATTAAGGAGAGTAAAGCATAAGAAAGGAGTAACTTTGCACCTGGGAAAATCCATGTTGCATTGGAGGGGGGGGGGGGGGCTAAATTTAAAATGTGGGGACAGATTTATAGTTGGGGTTGGGCATGTCCTAGATCAAGTTTACATTTCAGTGTAAAAATAAAGCTATCAAGTATTTGTGTGCTAGATGAAAAAACAGCCAGTATTTATCTTATGAGCAAAATAATAAACTTATATGCACCCCTTGCATTGTGACATGGTTTGTCCCGGAGAACATTTACTCAGTTTTTTTTGCCTTACTTTCCTTAATGATTTAGACCCTATGAGTGCCCATTTTCCTTATATAGAGATATCAGATCTGATCATGGGATAATTCTCCACCTGAACTCCCTTTCCCTTGCAACATCGAACTCTTTCTATATATCGTTTTTGCAGGCTGTCCGAAGTTCTGTGCCAAAAGGAGTGTGGGGCCTATCATTTTGTGGGCAGAGCAATTTCAAACCAAACAAGCTACTTGTGTGAGGCAATACTTGGATATAGATAAGATTTACTGACAGTTATACATTCCACCATGCAAAATTTCAGAAAATATGTGACACAAGTGCTCACTAAATATAAGGATATAATGTACTTAGACCTCTAAGAGTTTTTACAAGCATTTGGCCTGCTGTATAATGTTTTTAGAGGGTGCTCCATCTCCTTCATCATCATCAACATTTATTTATATAACGCAGCAAATTCTGTAGTCTCCTTATAATAGTACACTTCACAGTAAGGAATGCACTAGCCTATAAATATATATATTATTTTAAAGTTATGCCGCTCAATCCCTTTCCCCCTACGTACCGTCTCAGTCTCGGGACTAAATCTCACAGTGCGTTCTAGATATAGATAAAAACAAATATACATACAATGGTTATATACATTGGAACATATGCACGTGGTAGGAAAGATACAGATAAGGAAAACTTTAATTAGAGGGCTAAGGAAGCACAGTTTATACAGCAGTAGAAGAATTATTTCATGTTATCTCTATATATTGCTTTATATTTTATACTTTGCTGTGTTATCTTTATATATTGCTTTATATTTTATACTTTGCTGTGTTATCTTTATATATTGCTTTATATTTTATACTTTGCTGTGTTATCTTTATACATTGCTTTATATTTTAAACTTTGCTGCTGGACATTGATTAAAAGTTAAAAGATGAAACACTATGTCAAAGTAATTTCCAAAAATCATTTGTCTCAACCCTGGACTTATGTATGAAGGTCTCTCGCGTGGAAACCCCATCTTTTGCACCTGTGTGTGATAACATCGGGTTTCCTCAAAGCAGACATTAGGCTGGGTACACACTACAGAAAATTTCTCCCGATGCGATATCGTTAACGATTTTACCAATGACTGAAAGCAGCAGCCGATTCATGTGTACACACTATACACGTCTTACACAATTTACCGTCAGATCTGTGCTCTTCATCTGTCATAATAACCATCGGCTGAAAAGATGGTGACTCTGCACCCTCCATGGAGATCTATGGACACTGCCGGTCCTGAGTGCTTACACACTGCAGGATTGGCCCAACATCGTTCCATCATTTATAGAGATTTTTAGTCTGTTTATAAAATCAAGTAAAACAATATGATGTGCTGTGGAATGATAAAACATGATCGTGGGAGCGTACACACTAATGTGATATCGGACCTAACGTTCGTTTATAGTGTGATTGGGACAATAATTGGGTGAGAATCCTGTAGAGTGTACCCAGCCTTAATGTACAGATGTATGTATAATGCCATGCCATCTCCTTTACCAGCTTATTAGCCAATGTAATAACATTTCCTAGTCCAAGTACTTGCAGTTGCCATGCTGGGACTCAAATAGTACTATGTTAGCTGACCGACATAGGGTACAGTTAATCTGTTGCAAGCTCTGGAGATGGGATCCTCCTCTATTGAGACCCATTTTCATTAGGGTCAAGAATATATAGATGGACAGGTTTATCACATTAAAAACTTCATATAACGTCCAACCATTTAAAGTCACCACTGCAGTGTGGACGAAGTTCTACATGCATCATCATCATTTATTTATATAGCGTCACCAATTCCGCAGCGCTGTACAGAGAACTCACTCACATCAGCCCCTGCCTCATTGGAGCTTACAGTCCAAATTCCCTAACACACACACACAGACACAGACTATGGATAATTATTTCAACAGCCAATTAACCTACTAGTATGTTTTTGGAGTGTGTGAGGAAACCGGAGCACCCAGAGGAAACCCACGCAAACACGGGGAGAACATACAAACTCCACACAGATAAGGCCATGGCCGGGAATTGAACTCATGACCCCAGTGCTGTAAGGCAGAAATGCTAACCACTGAGCCACCGTGCACTTGAGAGCTAATGAGAGTCCTGTCAGTCAAAGAATATTACAAAAAGTGAAAATAGCATAACATGAGAGAATAAGTCAAACATGACAGTAAAATAACACTTTAAGTTAATTAGTTAATGTGTTTTTCTGTCCATATTCAATATAAACATACCACAATGAGCATCAGGACGAACACTAGGACCAGTATCGGTACGAGTGGCACCTTTAGACAAGGCTCGACGTCGACAAGCGAGAATAATCTGGTGTGCGAGCAGGAGGGCGATGCTGACAGCTATTGCCACATACATCACACTATAGCACTCGGTATAGTCCTCTAAAAACAAAACAAAAATTGGAATAAAATAATTTACATATTTTTACTGAAGCCACTTAAAAAATCAACTGATTATAAAAAAGACAAATGTTTTGCACAATTTAATTTTTTCTCTAATATTTGTAATTTTTAAGTCAATATTTCCGTGTTGCCTTCTGAAATATGATTTACGTTTGCCCTGGAGGAAATTATCCTGTATGTATTCCTTACCTTCTTAGAACTTAGAAAGTCAAGGGAGTATACAGTATTTACTAAACTGTAGGTTTGAAAAAAAAAAATGGAGATGTTGCCTATAGCAACCAATCAGATTCTAGCTGTCATTTAGTAGAATGCACTAAATAAATAACAGCTAGAATCTGATTGGTTGCTATAGGCAACATCTCCACTTTTTTAAACCGGCAGTTCAGTAAATCTAGCCCAAGGTCATGACTGAGTTACAGAAGGTTAACATTAATGGAATACACCCAATTGGTTTAGATTAAAGGTATAAACCCAAATGGATTTTTTGTCCATTTCTTCAAACAGCCCTGGGGGTAAATGTATAAAGCTGAGAGTTTTCCACCGTGTTTGAAAATTGGAGCTGTTGCTTATAGCAACCAATCAGATTCTAACTTTCATTTTGTAGAATGTACTAAATAAATGATAACTAGAACCTGTTATTCTGCTATACCGCAAATGGCCATTATTCTCATATATCAACGTAAATGGTATGCAGAACTAATATATATGTATCTAAATGTATTTCAGTACCAAGATGCATGTATCGACTTAGCTATGGCATTGAGCCTAAAGGGTATATTTACTAAACTGTGTGGCTTGAAAAAGTGGAGATGTTGCCTATAGCAACCAATCAGGCTCTAGTTATTATTTATTTAGTCCATTCTACAAAATGACAGCTAAAATCTGATTGGTTGCTATAGGCAACATCTCTACTTTTTCAAACCTGCCGTTTAGTAGATATGCCATGTTTTAGTGGCTATTACAATTTTAATGCTTTATTCTTTGTGTCTGCTGTTAAACACAATGTGATACTGTGTTTTGCTTGTATATTGTAGCTATACTTAGTGAATAATATTATTTCAGTCATTTTTATTATTACTATTATAATTATTATTTCATATTGCATTACAATTAGATGCATCGACTTGAGAACCACATAACTTTTTCCTTTTATACTTCTATTTTAGGTAAGACTACCCCTTCTGGCTTACAGAATCTACCTCTAGTGATCAGGCCATGTCTTCTGTCATAATAAATCCAAATGAAGCCCGTGATTGGTTAGCAGGTTAGGGATGGACTGATCAACAGAGGGAGCTTCAGTAAGCTGAAGAAGGTGAGAAGTTGGACGCATCATGTACCTGGGGTCCTTAAAAAATTTGGTGTTAGGTATTATTTATGGGGTTTGTTAGGAAAACATTTTGCCGTTCAGTTGTTCATCTCTTCTTCTATATTTTGAATACTGCTTTCACCCAAGTGTTAACATAGCTTATATTAATCCCAGATTGTAAATGTACTTGAGTTTATTGGTTGATAGATCAATAGTGCAACATATATTAATTTTTATCCTAATTGATGCATCATCTTTTTTTAAGAAAATACATGTACACAGACCATCAATTTCTACGTGGGCATCAATGCCTGTTCTCTGCTTAGTGCTGAATTCATACATGGGTGATGGCAGAATTTAAAAGACGGATAAATAGTGCTTGTGTACATGGGGCCTGATGGCATTCTTGATAAGGGCCCTTTTCCTTTTTTTTGTGTTTTGTGTACAACCTCTGTACGATCAGGACTCGTGAATAGTATTGATGAACAGGGCCAATGTTGCTCTTAATAAACAGATAGACCTCAAACGACATAGCTGAAACAATCACATTTTATTTCCAATACAGTTTGCTGGTGGACACAGCTAAAATGCCAGTTATTATTAAGCTCTGTAGCAGTCCCTATTTTGGCAGGACATTCCCAATTTAATGTCATCAAAAGGGACATAGGCTAGCCGAAGGAGTGGAGCTTCACGGGGAACAGTGTTGTCCGGGTGGATCTGCACGTGGTCTAATTTTCACCTCTTAATATGGACAACATATTTATCAGAGCGCCCAATTCATAGGCAAACCGAGGGGGGGGGGGGGTTCCTAGTGCCTGGAAACCCCCCTCTAAGCCTGAGTTACTGTATAATTGAGGTGGCTGAACCCTGCTCCCACTTCACACAGCTCTGCTTGAAAAGGGAGAGCTGCGTGCACCTAACAGTAGTGTACGCAGCATTGTCCATGTATATTATGGGGATAGGAAGAGTTGGAAAGCAGCCAAGCACTGTCTAATATTATAGCCACACCCCCATGCATGCTGGTCACACCCACTGGTGGCATGGTGTGGAAACCCCCCTCTACAAATCCTGCATTTGCCCCTGCAATGAACTTTGTAACAACAAATGTTCTAGCTGGGTCCACCAAGTGAATGAGCATCTAACTGCACGGAATGTAAAACACAATTGCTTTGCCAGCTCTGTATGAATGCCTAGCCTTTTTTCAATTTTGGCTACCTGAATCTTGGCTTTCTGTAGGAGTCCTTAAGTGGTCAGAATGGTTAATATTTAGAGATAGCAGCATTAAGACAAAGAGATACTAACACTTGGTTTAACAGAAATAAGATATTGGGTGTCATTTTTTTCCACCCAAAAAAGGAAGTGGCCACAGATACCGTTGCTTGAATCTTATGTCTCCAAAGAACACATTAGTTAAATGAAAACTAAACTTTTTTTTGTAGAGTATATTAAAGGGACATTGAGGGCTATTTACTAACTTTGCTCCGAGAGAAAAAATTTCCGTAAATAAAATCAGACCATTGCTTTCAATATTGCCTTCACTAGACAAAACGAACATTAATTGCTGATTGGCTGCTATGG
The DNA here is from genome assembly GCF_038048845.1 of Mixophyes fleayi. Lineage (NCBI taxonomy): Eukaryota > Metazoa > Chordata > Amphibia > Anura > Limnodynastidae > Mixophyes > Mixophyes fleayi. Next base: position 315,818 of record NW_027445896.1, read on the forward strand.
TTTAGTGCAAATTTGCACATTTGAGCAATGTTAGTAGGTTATTCTCATTAACATAAAAAAAGTTTGTGCCTTTTTATATATATATATATTTTTTCTAATACACATTTGTATTAAATAAAGAACACAGTCTGATATTAATGTTATAATGAAAACATTTCATGTTAATATTTCCTCCTATCTTATTGAATTTGAATCTCTTCTTGTAGGCACATGGCAGAATACATTTACATTTAACTACAATAAAACTCCAATCTAACTGGAATAGCAAAAAAACCCACTTATGCTATATTTAATTTTTATTTTGTCCTAGACAACAAACTGTGTTTATCTGAGCAATTTGTCAGACAGGGGTAACTACTAAACAGACCTCACCCACTTCTGCTGCATCATGAGTACAATGTAGATCAAGTACAATGAAAGGTTCATCTGTCAGTTTTGGAAACTATCTATAATATAAATGCTTAGTGGCGTGTGTTAGTCTGTGTGTGTGTGTGTGTGTGTGTGTAAAAAATAAAACCAAGCTGCAGCGCCACCTGCTGGGCGGAGTTATACACTGACCTACTAAATTCTTAGTGTGTGTGGAAAAAAAAATTCAGAAAGGGCTGAAATTTGGTATACTAAGATGTTTTTAATTTGTTAATTTAATTTGTTAATTGTTAAAAGTGTTTATAAAGATTTAAAAAAAATATATATATATTTCTTGAAGGAGAAGTGACAGTTGGGAGTGGTTGGTGGTTGCCGGGGGTGACAGTAGGGAGTGGTTGGTGGTTGCCGGGGGTGACAGTAGGGAGTGGTTGGTGGTTGCCGGGGGTGACAGTAGGGAGTGGTTGGTGGTTGCCGGGGGTGACAGTGGGGAGTGGTTGGTGGTTGCCGGGGGTGACAGAGTGAGAGGAGTGTGATACTCAGGACCGCTGAGAGAGATCCCTGTGTCTGGATAGACATCTGGATAGATGTGGCGATGAAAATGAAGGATGAGGTGATGGAGAAGAATGATGAGGTGGTGACATGTGGACAAAACCACGTTAAAAAAGACCGCTTGCGTCGGGAAGTAACGCTCTTCCCCTGAGGAGGCCTGGGCTATGGCCCAAATGCATGACTAGAACCTTTTTAACACCTTTAGTAGCTTGATTTGACTAAAATGCATGAGTATCATGCACGGGTTAACTTGTTTCTAGATATGAGGATAAGCTGTCCGTGATATTACTGCTGACATATAACATTTGCTCATTTGATTGTTCTTTTATTGTTTTATTTTTAACCTACAAAAACTGATTATCACCTCTGTCTTATAATAAATTATTGTCTGTTCCCCCCACCCCTCCCAAACTTCCATTTCTATACGCCTGTTCCCTACTGACAACCCTAGTCTTTATTCTCCAGCATTGTATTCTTGTCTCACCCTTTATCTTAGCTTACACTTTTATTACTTTCTATATTCTTGTCCAATAAATAATAAGTAATTCACATTCGAATCGGGCTCCCGTTTCACATTCTTTCATGCTCAAACCTGGAATTCTGTTTGCAATCCCTTTGAGAGAGCATGACAATCATTACTCTTCTGTTTAGTAGCTTTAATTCTTGGATCCATTTTGGGAATTTTTTCCTATCTTTTAAATTGAGCACAACTTTGTCCCAAATTGTCATTTAAAAATAAGCCCTAAAACAAATGTATTAAAAAGTGCCTTAAAAGAAACCCATAAAGTGCACACAAAAAACTAAAAAACGTACTTCCCCCAAGAACACAAAGATCGGCAAAATAGAGGTTGGCCACTCAATACCGGATGGATGCTATGTTGAGCTGTTATTGCATCTTATTTCTTAACAGTCTCCCCTTCTGCACTTTAATCTATCCATAAACGCCTTAATGATTGTTAAGTCTATCAAAATGTGTTATATTCTTACATAGAAAAGTTTATGTTAAAATAGCAAATAAACTAAAGTTAATTTTTCAATAACCCAAAAGACGTATTTTGTACTTACCATTATCAATATCATTACTGATTGCAAGTTTCGATGCAATAATGAAATTCGTAGCAGCAGATTGGTGAGTGGAGGCCAATTGTATATAACATTTTACTTTTGGATCCTGACTGCCGCTTTCTGTAGGTATCACAATCAAGCTTATCAGACTCCCTTCTGAATCCAAAGTTGTCCAATCTTCCGATGTATTCCCATTGATAGACCACCAAATCTGACTCCATTTGTTTGACCAATTATGCGCAACACACAGTAAAGTGGTCCCGGATTCTGCATTTTTTTCCTCCACCGGAGCGAGTATAGATAGGGTGGGATCCACTGGATCACGTTCTGTGGAGAGGTTCACATCCATTTATTTGGGGGGGGAAAAATAATGATTATAGTATTATGAGTTAATTTATTTGATAACATTTTTCTTTTTTGCATGCGGTCTGATAGGACATTATATTGCACATATGGATGTGCCTAACCTGCACCTTGTTTTGTGTGTTAACATTAGAGATGCTCAGGCTCGATTCAAACACACCCGAACCTAGGGGATCCGAGTACCGAGTCGAGCACCCTCGGTATCAAAATCGAGGCAAAGCATCATCGTTACGTCGTTGGATCTCGGATCTCGCGAGTTTTGAATTCCTTTTTAAGATCCAACATAACAGGGGGTGGGAGGGAGGGCGAAACCCCATTTTTCTTTTCTGCCACTGCTGTGTGCCAATGTGTCCTAGATGTGCTAGGAACTGCCGTGTGTTTGTGTCATTGCTCTGTCGCTTACCATCCAGCCAGGTCGCTGCAGTCTTTGTCCGAAAGTGTATGAAAATACTATTGTGACCTGTGAGGTGGTCAAAATTGACTGCAAATGACTTGAAATTAGTGTTATTGAGGTTAGTAATAATGTTGGAACAAAAAAAGAGCAAAAATATGTGATTTTAGCATATTTTAGGATTTTTCCTAAAAAATCCAAAACCAAAACACACGAGGGCGGTTTTGCCAAAACCAAAACCAGTTCACGGGGGTCAGTTAGCATCTCTAGTTAACATACAGCAGGGACGTTTAGGCAGAGCGTACTTACATCCAGATTCAAATTGAAACATATCTTGAGCTTGGATTTGAATGTGGTCAGAACTGGGCTCAAGTTTCGTGCTCGTTTTTTGAACATAAAGTTGCGTGCAGTTTGCGCCTGAACATGAATTAGGCCCTACATCTTCTAATCCACTTATGACCCAAGGTATGGAATACTCACATATAGCATAATATAATATCATGCAGGACATGTTAGATTCTATTACACCTGCATATGAAGACAATGCACCTCAATATTTGTGCCCACAACAGTCACCATACGAGAACTACAAAATGTACTTAAGAAAATGCAGGATTTGTAGAGGGGGGGTTTCCACAGCACGCCGCCAGTGGGCGTGACCAGCATGCATGGGGGCGTGGCTATAATTTTAGACCGTGCTTGGCTGCTCTGCAACTCTTCCTATCCCCATAATATACATGGGCAATGCTGCGTGTACTACTGTTAGGTGCACGCAGCTCTCCCTATTCAAGCAGAGCTGTGTGAAGCGGGAGCAGGATCCAGCCACCTCAATTATACAGTGCCTCAGGCTTAGAGGGGGGTTTCCAGGCACTAGGAAAACCCCCTTGGTTTGCCTATGAGCTGCCATACAGTGTAGGTTTAAAAATGTACTAATAAAATACGTGAAAAGGTAGAAGTTGTGGAAAAATTCAGTTTTCTCTGAACAAAACTTTCTCTCTTTTATTGCAAAATTGTTTTACTTGAAGTGTTTTTTTTAAAAAAAGACAAAATCAAATATTGAAAATTAACTTCACAATTTAATTATTAAAGCTAATTTGTCCATAAAGTTATTATGTGTAACTATTTAAAGTGTTAATCACTGGGAATATTGTAATAACAAAGCACTTCATGATCATGCAGTAGTGTAAATAGTTATATATCCAAAACAAAAATAACAATTAGGAGTCACACAACTATGAGTAAATAACATATTATATATTCTCTCAACATAGTCATTTACCTTATTCAATAAAATAATAGAAAGTTAAAAAGCTTTGCTCCAGAAAAGTACATGGCAAACATTTTCTAAATGTTTTCCTTGTAACAAATTTATCATAGTCACAAAGCAAAAATACATACAGGGGTGTACAAATCATGATGAAAGATAAATAGATTATATTTAAAAATATGGAGGTAACATATTTAAAAATATAATATATGTTGTGATTTTTATTGATTAGAATTAGAACCATCCTAAATTAAAAATTAAATAAATAAAAATGATGAATATGGGATGCCTCCCATCATTGTGTTTTAATTTTTTTTATGTTTTAGAACGTGGCATAATCTATTTCTCATATGTTAAAGTTTCGCTACCAAAGCAATGAATGAAAAATGTGTTACAAAACACATCACTAAAACTCTTTAAAGTTTTCTTATTATTATTATTATTATTAATTTTTATTTATAGGGCGCCACTAGGTGTCCGCGGCGCCGTACAGGGACAGACAAGATTACAATACGAGGTGAGAGCACAGAATAGTAAACAATAATCACAGTAACTCAGTGAGCTCAAGGCACAGCTAGAGGGGAGAGGGGAAGGTTCTTAATTTTTTTATCCATTTTCACAGCGCATATGTGAGAGCTTATACAAGTATAATTCTTCTTTAATATCATTTAAAGGGCAGGATATGAATTCAAATTAGATTTGTTTTATCCTGTATTTTATTTGCACTTATAGCTCCTCCACTTATTTGCACCTTTTGCTAGTTATAAGTTATAATTTAAGTTTATTGCTCAACTTGCGATTTTTTTGTAACACCCTACAGTTATAGGTAAAGCAAAAGCTTTTATCATTTAGATATGAAGATGCTATTAAAACATATAAAGTAAATGTGGTGCAATAAAAATAGCTAATAGGAATAATCAATTCAATAGAAATATAATCACATATATACTACTACGATAAATTCCATCTTTTGTCACATGACAGACAGATCAGTGTTTGTCTTGTACTTTGTGAAACAAACCTTTTTACCCTTTTAATATTGTTACTGTTTTTGATTGTATGTGATCGCTAACAAAGGTATTTGTAAAGCTATGTTATAAACTAATCAAAAGGTTCAATATGAATCAATCTAACGACAAAATATAGTCATTAATGAAGTATAAAATTGTAGCACAAACACTTATTTTTGTGATGTCACTTTTGCACATTTCCCCCCCCAAGTTTTTGGGGGAAACACATGAGTTTGCAGGATAAGGTAGTAGTTAATGTCTGAGGTGGTGCAAAAGTGTACACTGTTTAATGGGCTGAGTGCTGGGTGTGTCATGTGCGGAATGCTGGTTAGTTGCTCAAGCAGTCCTAAATGAAGTGCAGAAACAATGTTGATTATTGCAGGACAGCTTTATTTAAAAGAGATAATTAAGGGTAGAGGACACATTTACAGGGGAGTACCCTGCTTTGCAGGAGACAGCACAGCCTCTTTCTCCCAATAAAAGGACTTTACTTCTTCTCCACCTTTGAGGTCCGTAATACCAGGTCTTGTCCATCTCCTTTTTTTTTTTAAGCACTTGAGACCAATGTTATATTAAGCTTAAAAGCGCAAGTGACAAATGTAATAAGGACAACTTTGCTGTCCTTCCACAATTTAGTTTGTAATAGTCATTTTCTGGTGCATCTACCAAACCACAGAACAAGATTGACTTATTTGACCATGGTGTTTCAGACCAGCAGGTCTGCACATTGCATTATGAATCTTTACAGGCTCCCAAACCACAATGAAAACAGGAACCAATTGTGTACGTAGATAAGACTAGCATGCTTATGAAAAATACACATCAGTTACATCTGCTCAGACAGATCTTAGATTAACATAAATATGCATTAGAAAATCACTGAAAGTCGATATACAATACACCAATTATATTGTAACGTGACTGCTGATATTATCTGCAGGGGACCTTATACCATAGGCACCATAAACTGAACAATATATTCAGTATATCCTATAATAGAGGTCGGCATCTCTGTCTTTACAGCTATTGTGGAACTACAAGTCCCAGGACGCACATTTAGCCTCAGGCTTGTGACTTGAAGCTTCACCACAACGATTTGACGCAGTAGAAACGGAATATGTATCCTTACAATTAGCCCATTAGCATACATGTACACACCTTAATTAATTATTACCTGTAACAACTAATGTGCTGGCTACATAGAAGACTTGGTCCAGTCCTGACACAGAACAGTAATAAACTCCAGAGTCAGATTTTTCCACATTCTCAATTTCCAACGCAGCGATACCTTTTTTTTCACATCTGTCTTTATATTTAATTTTTTTGCTACTTTTCTGTGCCGGACAGACACTGTGGTGCACATTCTCTAATCCACCATCCTTGTTTTCCTTGTACCATTGCAAGTTAGACGCCGCTGTAACCGAAATATTACATGTGATGGTAGCAGTTTCACCAATCTGTGCAAACTCAATGAGTGAGACATTTTGGGTCTTTCCCTCTGCTGTAATACCTGGTGATGGGAGAAAACATGTCGAGTCAGTGTCTCAAACACAAACCTGTTCATTAAATATAAATAGTTGTTAAATCTGTTATATATTTTCTTTTGTATTTAATCATTGGCCTCACTCACAATGTCTTACAATAGTTGCAAAAAAAGTTTAATTATTTTAACAACCAATGTTTGGCACATAATTCATCATCATCATCATCATCATCAACATTTATTTATATAGCGCCAGCAAATTCCGTAGCGCTTTACAATTGGGAACAAACATTAATAAAACAATACTGGGTAATACATACAGACAGAGAGGTAAGGGGGCCCTGCTCGCAAGCTTATAATAACCTTACTGTATAATATATAGTATGAATGAAAGAAGGATTATTCTGGATATTTTAATATGTTAGAGAATTTCAGAATATAACCACAATCAGAATGTAAAAAGAAAACTGGAGAAGGACTGAAACAGGAGGCATAAAATACACATTTGTCAGTAGAGATTGGTGAAATTGAGGAAAAGCAATTTGGACAAATTGAGTTTAGCAGCGGTATAAAATATAGGGGAATTCCGCCTGTAACAGAAATGTTAGGGGTGATTCTACAAGGGACACTTGAGGAAAATCTTGTCTGGAAAATGGTTAGAATTCGGCAGCCAAATGCAAAATGAAAAGAATGTTCTACAGAGAAGTTTTCAAATATGTTCCTAATCTTAATTTGCCAAGAGCAGCTCACGGTTCAATTTAAACTTGGATAAAACATTTGTGTACGCTGTTTTGTACTATTGTATGTTTGGAGACATCCGTGGCTAGTGCATATTTTTGTTCAGTTTTGTGCCTTCACTAGTTTGTTTGTTTTTGGTTGGTCTGTTGCCGGCTTACAGATCATCTCAAAAGTTAAAAATCTGATCATTGCAATTTAGCAATTCTTTGAACTGGATTTTATCATTAACCTCAATGTAACAATCAAAAATTTTAGACACAATCAGAATATACTCAAAATCAGACTAAAGGCACATTAACAAGACAGGCACAATCAGAAAATAGGTGTAAGCAGAATATAGTTACAATAACAATATAGGCACAATCTGTATGCAGTTAGAATCGGAAAAAGGACACAATTAGAAAACAGTTATATATAGAATATAGACACAATCAAAAAACAGTTTATAGAACAAGAATAATAAGTAATATTCAACCTGTCAATTTTTAGGAACTTGTACAGGAGGTCAAAAATGCAAGTTATTTTTAAAAATAGTTTTTTCCTCTATAAAGAACCCACATATAAATCAATCTGTTGCTTCAGTTCCTGTTTTCTGGTTAAACATTTTTTTTATGGATTGTTAGATAAAAGTTACTTTTGTTTTCTAACAGCTTTTTAGCATTGGTACTTTTGGATATGTTGTTAGCATTGTACAACCGTACAAGTTCTGAAAACAGGTGACTGTATTTTGAAGATTTTTTTGAAGATTATTGTAAATTACAAACATCTACAGCAATTCTGGATATTAAGCCTATTCCTTTAAATATGCGTTTAATTTATTTAATCAGAACAATGATCCAGTCCGAATACTAGTCACAATCAGAATACAGTTATCATTAGAATATGGATCCAATCAGAATATAGTCACAATTAAAGTACAGCCACAGTTATAATATAGTCACAATTCGAGCTACAGTCACAATCAGAGTATTTCCACAATCATATTACAGCCATGACATGTATAGTGATTTATAGAGAGAAATTTCTAGGTGCAAACAGCTGGATGAATAAATAGATTACTTACACTGATAATAAGTGAAAAAGACAATTGCTATCCAAACTTTCATGTTCACGCCAATGATTACTACTAACATAGAGCACAATTGATGCTGGTTGTGTATAACTTCCTGTAAAACTCAGCGTGCGGATGCGGCACAGGTCTTGAAAAGACTACTGTAACTCATAGAGGGGCTGGGTATATAAATAGCAATGCATGTTTATTAATAAAGCATTTAGTGTAGAGAAATATGTAAGTTCAGCTCAAGGAGATTTAAACATAAATCAGTGTATTGTGGAATTGAAAGGAGAGTGCAAATCTCTTTCTAGCCACATTAACACTCGGCCTACAAACAAAGTTATTTCTTTTAGGAATACAGACAATGGGCCTGATTCATTAAGGATCTTAACTTGAGAAACTTCTTATTTCAGTCTTCTGGACAAAACCATGTTACAATGCAAGGGGTGCCAATTAGTATTCTGTTTTGCACATAAGTTAAATGCTGACTGTTTTTTCATGTAGCACACAAATACTTTATAGCTTATTTGTACACTGAAATTTAAAGTTGATATTTGTGTGCTACATGAAAAAACAGTCAGTATTTAAGTTATGTGCAAAACAAAATGCTAATTTGCACCCCTTGCATTGTAACATGGTTTTGTCCAGGAGACTGAAATAAGAAGTTTCTCAAGTTAAGATCCTTAATGAATCAGACCCTATGTGCTTTCAATAATACGATTCGAGGGCGCTGCTATATTTATTCTCTACGGTAGATATAGAGATGATATCTTATTCATTTGGAAAGGTATGTCTTTAGATCTCAAGTCTTTCTTCGACTACCTAAAATTCAACTCAATTAATCTGAGGTTCACAGGTGAGTGACAATTTAATAAATTTCCCAGATCCATAAATTAGCATAGAGGATATCATCATTAATACTAACACCAAATAGGTGGATTGCAACATCCTTATCTTTTTTAGCAGAGACCACCATCCAAAGTGGGAAGAAAATAGACCAGGAGGACAGCTTAAATAGAGAAGTCAAACTGTTTCTCTGTATCTAGCTATTAACAATGTTCTTGCTAAGTTCCTACAATAGGATTATAATACCACAGTGGTCACCAAAGCTTTGGAGAAAAACAGGAATTTCAAATTTCTTGCCCATAGACCAAAAATTGAGAAGCAAACCCACAATATATTTTTTTATTACTCATTATAACTAGATATGCTCAGGCTCGGTTTCCTGAGAACTGAATATACCCGAACTTAGCAGATCTGAGTAGCGAGCCGAGCCGGTTCGGTACCTTTGCGCTTTTTCGGATTTGAAAACGAGGCAAAACGTCATTGTTACGTCGTCGGGTCTCGGATCTTGTGATTTTTGTATTCCTATTTAAGATTCAACATAACGGTGGGTGGGAGGGCCCAAGGACAATTCTATTTTGCCCCACTTATCTTTTCTGCCACTGCTGTGTGCCAATGTGTCCTAGATGTGCTAGGAACTGCCGTGTGTTTGTGTCATTGCTCTGTCGCTTACCATCCAGCCAGGTCGCTGCAGTCTTTGGCCTAAAGTGTATGAAAATAATATTGTGATCTGTGAGGTGGTCAAAATTGACTGCAAATGACTTGAAATTAGTGTTATAGAAATTAATAATAATAATGTAGGAACAAAAAAGAGCAAAATGATGTGATTTTAGCATATTTTAGGATTTTTTCTAAAAAATCCAAGATCAAAACACACGAGGGCGGTTTTGCCAAAACCAAAATCAAAACACGAAGGTAATTCAGATTCAAAATCAAAACCAGTTCACGGGGCTCAGTGAGCATCTCTAATTATAACATTTCTTCTAAGCGTTTAGAAGGGATTCTAAGGGAACATAGGGCTAGTCTACTTAGGATATATCGTGAAGAGAACTTTTCAGTCCAAAACCAAAGGAGATGGAGACTAAAGCTCCTAGCTTTAAGCCAGAAATGGTATCCTACTTTGTTTCCCCCCCAAACAAAATCGAAATAAACTTGGTTTGGGCCTCAAAACAATCCAGGTTTCTATTACTGTTATGGGTGCTCAGCTTGTAGGACTATAACCATGTTAACACTTAGCCTACAAACAAAGTTATTTCTTTTAGGAATATAGGCATAGGAAGAAATCCAATTGCCAGTCATGTGGCGCATGGACATTGCCCAGGCACATTGACGGCAATAACCTCTAAAATCTCAGGATAGGAAGCCACAAGGTTCCTTTTTGCAGAGATAATGAATAACTCCCTAAGATGCTGGCTCACTGGTTAGCACTTCTGCCTCACAGCACTGGGGTCATGAGTTCGATTCCCGACCATGGCCTTATCTGTGTGGAGTTTGTATGTTCTCCCTGTGTTTGCGTGGGTTTCCTCCGGGTGCTCCGGTTTCCTCCCACACTGCAAAAACATACTGGTAGGTTAATTGGCTGCTATTAAATTGGCCTTAGTCTCTCTCAGTCTGTGTGTGTATGTTAGGGGATTAGGATTGTAAGCTCCAATGGGGCAGGGACTGATGTGAGTGAGTTCTCTATACAGCGCTATGGAATTAGTGGTGTTATAGTTGATGATGATAATATATTCAATGTTTCTAGTCTAGTATAAAGATTAGTCATTTTTAAAATAATAAGAACAAAACATCTTGTGGTTTTACAGTGCAAAAAGCTTAAATTGTAGTTACGTACACTGTCAGGCCTGATTTATATTTTACGTCTTTACCAATTCATTTTTTAAACTAAAACTATAATAAAACTTACTATTGTTCTTCTATACACATATACTCTTTATTTTTAGAGATTTTTATGACCACACACATTTTCATGCTTCCGAACTCCTCAAAAGGCAGGGAAAGTTTTACATGCCCCCCCACCACTTTAATTTTCCATTGTTTCTACCACCACTGTATTTCACATGTTTAAGATAAATACATTTAAGTTTTTGGTCCCACGGACAAATCCTGCAGTGTGTAAGCACTCAGGACCGGCAGTGACCATAGATCTCTATGGAGTGTGCAGAGTCACCATCTTTTCGGCTAATGGTTATGGCAGATGAAGAGCACAGATCTGAAGGTAAATCTTGTAAAACGTGTACAGTGTGTACACAGGAATCGGCTGCTGATCGGGAGTTTCAGTCGTTGGTAAAATCATTAAACATATCGCATCGGGAGAAATTTTCTGTAGTGTGTACCCAGCTTAAATGTTGGGGCTAGATTTACTAAGCTGCAGGTTTGAAAAAGTGGGGATGTTGCCTATAGCAACCAATCAGATTCTAGCTTTCATTTATTCAGTACCTTCTACAAAATGACAGCTAGAATCTGATTGGTTGCTATAGGCAACATCCCCACTTTTTCAAACCCGCAGCTTAGTAAATCTAGCCCTTGGTCTTTTCATAAATCCAGGCTGAGTTTTCCCAGATCAGGCATGGCTGCAATGCAATTGGCCAGATTAACATTATTATAATTCATTTGTATAGGGCCTACATATTCCACATCACTGTGCAATTAAACTGTTTTATACCTGCACATCGGGCCCTGGCCCAATGCAGCTAACACTCTTATCTCCCCACTACAAACACACTAAAGCTAATTTAGTCAGGAGCCATTTAACCTACCAGAAACACCTGGTGGAAGCCCACGCAAACACTGGGAGGACTTACATGCACCCTGGTCAGAAACAAACCCATGTTGCCAGGGCTGAGGCAACAATGTACCAAGGCATCACCTGTGCCATGTGCTGCCATGGCCAGAATGTATTGTAATTTTGTTTTTTAGACTAACATCTCCTTTCCCAGCCTTCCCATCCTTCTTCCACATTGTCCATTGTAAAAGTCCTGTGTGGAATTCTACTTAACATTTTGTTATGCCCGGACTTCTCCAGCTCACGCTGGGATTTATTTTTAACCCGTTGCGTGGCGGCGGCTGTATTGCCGCCGCTTCCGCTGGCTACCAGCAAAAGGTTTTAGGCTGTTTTGGGAGTGGAGCAGTTGTGGCATAGTTTTAAGCTTTATTGCTGTTTGGAATTTGTTTTAATAAGTGTTTTGTGCCGGGGGGTCCGGCAGCTAAACAGCCACCGGGCCCGCCAGCATTGCTTGTTTAATACCGGCATTGTGACTGTTGACATTACTACCGTCGACAAGCACAATGCTATCCAATCACATTGAGAAATAAATCATTTCATTAAACCCACATGTGGATACATATATTACATTACACAGTTAAGATAAATTAAGAACTATTTTATATCTATTAGGCTAATCCTTTTAAAACAAACAATTGATTAAACAATCGATGGCAGGGTTAAGCTTAAACCCAACAATGTAGTTAAACAGGTTTTTAGAGATGAAAAACAGATGTCAAGAATCGAAGTTAAGAAAACTACTTATGGTATAAACCATTTACATGGGACATATCATATCCAAGATCAATGCCTTAGGGCTAGATTTACTAAGCTGCGGGTTTGAAAAAGTGGGGATGTTGCCTATAGCAACCAATCAGATTTTAGCTTTCATTTATTTAGTACCTTCTAAAAAATGACAACTAGAATCTGATTGATTGCTATAGGCAACATCCCCACTTTTTCAAACCCGCAGCTTAGTAAATCTAGCCCTTAGTGTCCCAATTAGATGTAATAACAATAACTTGCCATAAGGTGGTGCTGTCACTTTGGTTAAAAAAAGTATACATTAATGTACAGAATAGTAGATTACTGTGTTAGCCACTAATAAAAGCAGGGAAAGGTCTATATAAAAAATAATTTTAATGTCTAACTGAAGAGATTTTTGTGACTCCGTAGGTTAATGAGTCAGTGTGCTAACTGGACACACCAATGTAATCTAGAAAGCCTATCCAAAGTCATTACTTTCCAAGTTTTCGGGACGTGATGGCCTGGTGCTTGTGTTCTACCTTCCCCTATTGTGTAATTCTGCTGACGTCATCCAGAATATGTCCCAATATTTGATTCTGTTTACATTGCGAGTTTCAAATCTTGCAGTTAATCATGTGCGAAGTTACTGTGAAATTTTGTGCTGATCGATTTTCGGAAGCATTAGAATCATCGATTTTCGTCATTCTACAGAATGTTTTTTGGAAACTCCAAATACAGCTGAGACAATAATGGTGTCAACTCATTCTGCTCTTGAACCACCTCTGGGAGCTCTCTTCTTTGGCGCTGTTTGGGCAGAGGGTCTGATTTTCAGGTAGACCCCACCTGAGCCTGGGTTAGCCCCATCTCTTGTTGCATCATCACCTATGCTCTACCAAGGGCCAGTCATGGCTGCTAGTTATATGTAAACCAGCTCACAGTTTTCTCCAGATATGTCCTTTTCCACTTAAAATTATAGATTGATTCCCAGTTGAGTGATCCCTCCACCTAATCGCTACATGACGGAGAACTAATTACTTGACATGTCTGAAAGTGGCCAAAACCTTTAGCAGGAGATATAGGATTGAAGATCTTTATCACGGAGGGGATGTCAACTAATCCTTGTCAAAGTACAAATAACTTCAAAATCCCATTCCGAGTGAAATGTTTTCATCCAGCAAAGAATACACATAATCTTGCAAAAAAATTAAATAAAAACATTCTATAGTATATGTAACAAAAAAAGAACAGACCGAAGTTTTCACATATTTAATTAGTTAGTATGTAAGAATGTTTTGTGGTTGATCAATATGACACACACAGCATCATGTCCAGTAATAAAGCACTTCTTACCACTAAGCAGAGTGTTCCGTGGTTTCATGTAGCTTAGTAGTCGAAAACAGGAAAACAGTATCACTTTGAGCCATGGCAGGACCTTATACTATAATTATCTACCACGCCCAATCAGACTTTCTCACAACCTTCAAATTTTTAGACACTTTTGAAAACCCATCTCTTTTTTAGAGCTTATCATATCCCCAATAACACTATTCACACTAATGTACCCTCACAACTGTCCGAATCGCCACATTTACTCCTCTTGTTTCAGCTGTGCACTCTTCCACTTAGAATGTAAGCTCTCTAATGAGTAGGGTCCTCCATACCCTTTGTATTTATGTCTGCATTTATTTTGTCTACCTTTTATGTCCCTGTTTTATGTATGTCCTGTTTTCTCTACTGTACGGCGCTGCGGCGCCTTACAAATCTACAATAATAATAAATAATAATACTATCATTACAAGATCTCTCCTGAGCCTGGAATCGTTATTCTACGCTTCTAAGTTTTTTTTTTTTACATCTCTTTTACTGCCAAATGATGACATTACATTTCAGCAAGATGTAAGTGGAAAAAGCTAAATAATTACCTATTCCTCATTGTGGACTTGATTTTATTTTGTAGAGCAATATTATTAAAATGAGATAAAGGGGTGGATTGTGCTCATTTTTGGGGGTAAGTCTTATTTTGCAGGAAGAAACACAGCAATTTCTGAAACTGCGATTTGTGAAATTTGACTCATTGTGATCAAACTGGTGTTAAAATGCCATAGCCTCCCTTACTGGACCTCCTCATGGGGTCAATATGACATGTATGCCCCATAGTATTGAGTATACCATTGTATTGAGCCTTGAAGGTGGAACGCAGCCCCCTTCTTGCACAAGAAAATTACATAACTAATGCCTGGTGGATGGCAGTGGAAAATGCTCTTGCATGAATTTTTCCAGAATGTTCCATAAATGCTTCATTTGGTTCAGAGCTGGTGACTGAAGATAATATATGGACATATGGATATCATAAGAGTCAAGCCCAGCAATCCATTTGGTGAGCGTACATTATCTGTTGAAGGGGCATTGTCATCTTGAAAAACACCCCTTCTGTCAGTCAAGAAATGCTGCAACATGGGGTGAAGATGATCACTTTATCATTAAATAGCTATCAGCATTGGCTTTGTACCCCACATCATTATGAAATGTCCACATCGTACCTTCACTGTTATTAACGGAGTGGCTATCGACTCTCCGATCCGTTCGAACGTTCTGCTCCAGGTGCATTCAGCTAGCAGTTTGCATTGTGCATAACAGGTTTTATATTATTTCTAATGTGTGAAAATAGAAGAGATACGTTGGATTGCTACTAGAATATTTTCCATTGAATTACAAAAATGTAAGATTTGGGATTGCAAATATAAAACATTTCCTTTGGAGTTTAAAACTTGAAGACATTCCCTTGGATTACATATTTAGGGACCATTGACCATTATATTGAGGTGCACTGAGGTGCAAATTTGCAGCTACAGAGGTTCTGATCTTTTCTTAACCCTGGTCCCCGTAAGCCAAAAGGGCCAGGCTGTTAGCCTCTGGACCCTATTACCACCCAAGCTGTTTGGATGGAACTGGAGAAATAGTAGTCTTGGAAAAGTAAATGTTAAATCGAAGAAGTGCAAGGATAGATACAGGATGTGGTAAAATATTTAAGCAATTGCTAAGAAAAATAAATGTTTTCACGTTTTTCGGGAGAGACATTAGCAAATAGTTTTATTTTGTAGATCAGAAGCACAAAGATAGTTATAATGAATGAGGCAAAGCTTGTGAGATATGTAAATCCACATATAGTTTAGTAGGTCTAATGCCACTTGTTATTTTTTTTATCTTAGGTTTGTAGGCATGTGGTTAGAGCTTCTTTAATCATTAAGTTTTGTAGACTGATTGCGCTCAAAACATTTTCAGTCCCATAATTCCTTGTTCCAGTGCCAACTTTCTTTGCTCTGACTCTAATCAGACATAAGTGATGCTAAGGAGGTGTCATGCACAACAAATCCTGTCAATCTGAATACTTTCATGGGTTGCCTGTATTCAAGTGGCTGGAACTGTTAATAACCCAATTCATGCCAGGAAACCACTGTGAATTGTAGGAAGACTGCAGTCAGGAACAAAATATGGGCTATAGGAAACACTTATTTGGCTTTCGCATACAAGAAATAATATTTTGGTTCAGAGATCAGTTAAATCAGTTTTACCTTACACAAAAAATGCAACTAATCAGTAATATTTAGATTTAATATTAAAATGATTTTAAGTTAAGTTAGTTATACAGAAACCTTCTGCTTGACCAGTAAAAGCAGATATTGTACAGGAAACCTAGTATATGAAGTGTCTTCAATTTGATGGAAACAAGTATTAATATTTTAATTTTATGACTGTATTTGCTGTTTGCAGGTTAACACATTTGCTGAACACACATCTCTATCAACACACAGGATGCCGTGTTAATGTCTCACATTTCAATGGTTACCACCTATTTTTAAAATAGCTTTGAAGTATTGTCTTGTACAGTTAACACACCTAATAAAAGTGTTATCACTATCAAAAGTAGCACTTCTTAGAAAAACAATAAAGGACGGCTATGCTCGCTGATTAAAACAGGATGTTGTCAAGTGCTATGGAATTTGCTGGCGCTATATAAATAAATGATGATGATGATGCTAATGTTGATGTTCTTCGGCTGCCCTCAAAACTTCCATAGAGTAATTGTGACATGGAGATCATCATATTTTAAAAACTTTTTTAAAACTCTTCTTCAGCCTGGTCTGACAAATGAACTTTTATTTTCTGGAAACGGCATAGATTGTGTTATTTTGTAGGCACAATGTTAGCTTATTTTTTTTTCAGTTTTTAAGTTATTGTAACAAGTTCGCCTTCAGCGCCTATGAGATCTGATAGGCGATAAAAATGCTCTCAGCTTAGTTCATAGAGTATATCAACTTATGCACTGATTGAAACCCTATGGTGTTGATTTACTAAAGCTTCTAAGAACGAAAAGTGGAGGTGTTGCCCATAGCAACCAATCAGATTGCAGGTCTCATTAACCAAGTACATTCTAGAATATGATAGATAGAATCTGATTGGTTGCTATGGGCAACACCTCCACTTGTCCTCTTTAGAAACTTTAGTAAGTCTACCCCTATATATCTGTTATGTGACAAAACACAGAGTGAAAGTACAGACATTACCTGCCTAAAAGATGTGGTTTCAGTGAGCACCCATGTGACACACCCCTTGAGTATGAAATGAATACTGACACAGACACATTGTTAGGGGTCATTATTTTTTTCCTATTTTGGGGTAAACAGCGTTATAAAATGAATCATACTTCTGCCCACTTAGCACCAAGATAAATAGTCCCCACTTTTGTGAAATGGAAACTACACTTGTCGATCTCCAATCAACTGGAAAAATACCTGATAGCAGCAATTGGTTAAAACGTTTGGTTGATGGTAAATCAAGCACTAATCTTAGTTATTGTAAAACTTTTGGATGTGTAACACCATTGACTTATCTTTTTTTATTCTCTAGTAAGCAACAATAGTTGTTTAGACATCCTGCAATTTCTTTGTCTCCTTCAACACATCCACTTCAAGGGGTATATTTACTAAACTGCGGGTTTGAAAAAGTGGAGATGTTGCCTATAGCAACCAATCAGATTCTAGTTATTATTTATTTAGTACATTCTACAAAATGACAGCTAGAATCTGATTGGTTGCTATAAGCAACATCTCCACTTTTTCAAACCTGCAGTTTAGCCAATATACCCCTAAGTGTTAGTCTTACTTTCACTCCCTTTGTTTTTTTACTCTCACTAACATATCTAAAGGATATTGTATAACCCTTTTTACTAACTGTACAATCATTTTTTTCTGTCTGTGCTGTATTTTATATTGTGTGTTTGTTCTCTGTTAGCTTGCTTTATATGTTTTTATCCTCCTCTATTTGGGTATTTCTATATTTATTATATGCAATCTTCTTAGCACTGATAACAACTGACACTTCCTTGGAGAATCATATTGACATGTTATTCCTTTTACTAACTTATCTTGTACAACGTTCTGTTTCATTTAATAGTGCATCTCTGCATTTATTCCACAGTTCCTGCACTCCACCTATCAATTCCCACCCAGTCAAAGATTAAGATTAAGTTCTCACTTAACAAAAGTCAACCTTTCTGAAGTGTAAAGCCTTTGTTTATTGCTGCCTGTACCCTAAACCACACTGACCGATGGTTACTAGACCACAAGTTCTCTCCTACAGACCCGAGAAGAAAAGTAGACATAGAGCACAGAAAGAGTGAACTTGACAGTAATTACTTTCATAGCGTGAACAAAATATATTTGTCTGTTGTGCTGTGAGACTGTAAAGTATGTAAGGTTTACAACATAAGGTAGTACTATGACACTATGTATTCAAAAACATTATTAAGCTTAATGTCTCTGAGAGACATTAAGCAAGACAAAATTAAGCAGATAACACTGGAGGAATTGAAAAGAAAGTTGTTTTCGCAATCTTTCAGAAAAAAAAGTATTGCATGCCTGATTGTATGTTATTTACTGACTGTGTTGTTGTGTGCCTCCCCCTTTTTGAACCCCCCTCTCCCCCCTTGATGACTCTCCTCCCTTCTATGTTCCCTATTTTACTTTTTTGTTCTCTCTACCCATTTAACTGAAAAACCATAATAAAAACCATTGTAGGAAAAAAAGTATTACTGTTATTTAGACCTTAGCAAACAAAATTCTACATGTTCTCAGGAAGTAGTAAATGCTGGTCATCCTATCACAGAAGGTGACTTGATATAAAAATGCACATTTAATAGTTTAGGAGGAGTTATGGCCACAAAAAAAGTCTTATAAGATGTCACGTATGACAATACAAATTACTTGCATATCAGAAAATTAATCAGAACAGCTCAAAGCAAAGAGTTCTCAACTCAGTTATTATTCGATGATGACAGCTCTGATGCAAATGACACTGCTAAGTTTTATATATATATATATATCAGATACCTCTTGTCTTTCATAAAATATGAAGCAAAATAGAAGTTTTAGAAGTTACCCACTTATCCAACTGAGCTGACAATATGACAAGTAGTCATCACTTAATAACTGTATAATTGTGGAAAGACACTTATGTTATTAGCCATTAATATTATTATTATGTATAAGGACCACAAAAGGTATGTAGCACCGTACATGAAATTTAGGGTAGTATGCAATACACAGATAGTAGTGATCTATAGTATATTATTAGAAATAAACATAATTATACAAAGATCAGACATCTACTAGTTGACAGATTACACAGATAACTTGGTAATGCATATCAAGTTATTTATGTGATAGGGGGTAAGCGTGATGGTAATGCCAACGTGAAGTGGGTCTGGGCTCCAGGAAACTGGACTTGGGAAGCACTGAACCATTAAATATTTTTATCGACAGGAGTAGATTAATTATTAGATATTATTATTAGATATTTTTTTTATTAGGTCAATTATTATCATATCAAAGGTCACATGACCAGGGGATTTCTCAAACCATGGACTTGGTAGATTAGATTAACATAACGGAGGCTGCCATCACATGATCATGTGATTGTAGCCTCTGTTATCTTTATTCTATTGTCCAATTCGGTCATTTATCTAAGGGGAATTATAAAATTGTATCCTTAATTTAAGAATATTCATATATTCATATAATGTCATTTTTATTTTTTAAGTGCGATTCATCTGTTTACATTATGGAATTTTATATTAAATATGTATGGAGTCATTTATTAACTATTTGGATTTAATTACATGTAAAAGTATGAGTCTACATATTTATAGGTTTATTATGTGTAGTAATTATAATATTAGAGTCTTTAAGAGTAGATTTAATTTATGGGAGGTTATACCATTGTCTGTAATATTCACCTGAAAAAATATAATATTACATACTGTACCATACACATTTTATTTATTTGTTTACATGTCTGGGAGATTTTGATTGAATATAACTACACGGAAAAAAATACTGGATTATTCATGGATTTAATTGACACAGGATTTATAAGAATACAGTTTGTTTTGTCATATAGTGGTACTGTGGTGAATTATATTTATGTTCTTCATTGCTGGGTATAGTGATAACCTTTTATTTCACTTTGTAGGCTGCCAAATATAGGGGAGCGCTCACTTTAAAATTTATGATTGCAGTATAGAGGGAACATTCCAATGATAAATATACCAAACCAAGAACATTCTTGTGAACACTATGCCATATATTCGCCATACATTTCTGGTGGTTTGGCAGTGCAGACCTCTCAAATTTTGGTGGCTATGCAGAACCCATATAACATGGTACCTTTGCAGGTCAACAGGTCTCTCCGGCTCTCCAGTCTTCTTGTGGGCAACTGGATGCTGCTTTCTTATATTAAGATTATCTGCATCCCAAAACTTGTATTTATATCAAAACCAATAAAAACATTATGTTACATTGTATAAAAAGCAACCAACAACATAAACAAAACATAAGAGGCACTATATATCAAAATGGATATATACAATACACATAAAAAATTACAAATTGATAAACTTCACTTCGCAATAATGAGTTTCTCTTCTGGAGGAGATAATGGACATTTGAGAGGTGAACCTTCTTCCCAACAATTCCACATTTCAATGACAGTCAGAATTTAAGGAAGCTAAAAAGGGTGAGGTGTTACTGGAACGGTGCATGGCATTGGTGGGTTGGGGTGTGGTTTGGCCTAATTTGTCCTGATTTTTTCAATCGTGGAATGTTGTGGGGCCAGGATTCCACTGGAACCCAGGGATAGTTGTCAAACGGGAATTTTGTACAGTATGGCAAACAATAAAATCATCAACACATTTAGTAGGTTAAAGTATTAATTATTTATATAAATAAGATAGCAGTATCAATTTACATAAAACAATACATGAACACACAAGCTGTATTTTTATGAAACAATACTAGTCTGGAATATATCTTTTCTGATGAGATGGCTGCTATTCCTAGAATATTGTTGAGTGTCGGAGAACGGGCTACTTCCTGCCCCTGGTGAGATAATACATATCCAAATGTGAATACACGATTCCGTCCTAAAAAATAAATTCAACATCATATTCATGGCGGACTTCCTAAACATTGTGTGCAAGTATACATTAAATATGAGCTTCTGTATCTCCAACATTAATATTCATTATTATTCATAGTTGACAACTGTTAGTAAATTCAAGGGACAGTCCCAGGATTTAGAAGATTTGTCTCTGAAAAATGATGGAAATACTCACAGTGCGATTGCTCTTTTCCTCATATACTTATACTAAATGGAATTCTCATATCATGAAGTTCAGTAACCATAATATGACTGGGATTATAATGCACTGAGGTCCGTCCTAGACAGAACCATGTTAATTTGTGGACCCCTAAACCCCTAAAAAATCATTGTTGGCCACGTAGAGATTTTAAGCTGATTTGGTGATGAGGGAGCAAAATTTGGCTCCAGTGAAATATTGCACATAAAATATTATTTGAGGTGCAACCGCCACCTACACACAATGGAGGTATCCTCATAAGTAACAAAAAATTGTGTATTATGCCTCTTCTATAATATCTTCTGCTTTTATTTATGTTAATTTTTTAACTATTTCCCTTGTTTTTATCTTGGTGCTCAGTGTAACAATGTCTCATGAAATATGAGCTACAGCATATAAAATAAGATAATAATAATAATCAATATAAATCCTCACCTATACACATTATATCAGAATGTAAATAAGAATAGATAGTTTTAGAATTATTCTACCATAAGACAAATTTTAAAATTTTATCCACAATATTTTTGGATACAGGATTTTAGAATATACGTTGCAATAATTATTCAAATTTGCATGCACTCATAAATATATTTACCTCTGTCTCGGTATCCTTATGGTTGGAGCCTGGAGTTTTATTATCTGAAATATAAAAACATAAACATATATATTTAAATTGTCCTTTATGCTTTCTGTTTTTAAGTAAATTAGACAGCATCTCATTTTCCTATAGATGTGTTATTGTTCAGTATGTTACAGCAGACAACCATCTATTATTTTTTTTCTAAAAAACAATAATATAGGGCTAAAGTGTCCAGAAGTAGTGTAGGCTATAACCTCACTATGATACTTACACAGCTCTACAATAATTATTACAGAGCTCCTTTGTTCCAACCTATATCCAGTCCCATCAATATAACAAATACACTCATCCTACTAGTGATTGTGCAGACCTCCAAACATTACAGATAAAATAAAAATATTGGGTTATAATTTGGCCATGTCCCTTATCTGACCAGCCGACGTCTGTCACATTCTGCCAATTCCATTTATGGGTTTTGCTGGCAGGCATAGGTGCCCCAAAACTCCCGCTCCTCTGTAGAAGTTAGATATAAAGTAGAACATAAAAAAAAATATTAATTTAAAAACTTCCAAATGGAGTTGCTCTGCAAATCTGCCCCTCTTGGCCCATGACTGTGAGGCTACTCCTTAAATCCAGGCCTGCTATATAAATTGTTGCCCATGAGATGTGACATATTTATGTTCTACACTGTTATATAATTGAAGGAGTTATATAAGGTTCAGTGTAATACACCTTCCAACATTATTCCCGAGGTAATTGGGACAAATGTAGTTCGCAAAAATGGTCATGATCACACCACGCTAGGAGCATGCCAGGGCAACGGGGGGCTTGCCCATTGTTTCCAAAGCTCTAGAGTCTAGACCTTTACTACCCTAAAAACACCCTTCAGTTATTGTAGGCCCCAGAGACATTTGCCTCTAATGCACACTCACTCTCCATGATGATGGTCACTGACTAACATGCTGGGGTTTCAATAACTACTGGGGAAAAGCTTAGGGTGCCAAACTTGTGTGCCTACAGGTTGCAGATATTTATATTGGGCACTGCACAGGTGCGGTGATGCCATGTTTGTCGTTTCAAAAAATCCTTAAATATGTGTTTGTTACCTGAGTGCTTGTAAGTCCAGATAAGATGAACAGACAGCGCCAACAGCAACAGAAGACCACTAGTCAGGGCAGGAATCAGATATGTTTGACATATGGAGGTAAATCCACTGTGAATTTCACCTATGAAATGACCACAATACATTATTATGTAGCCCAAACACTGATGGCCATGATCATGTTGTATGATCATTCAATAGCTCCATTGTCGCACCCAAACTCACCCCTGAACCCAATAGATCATAATATTACTTTACTATCTTATTTAGAGCGTTAATATGATTGTATTACTATTAAGTTCCTAGTTGTAACCCAGTACTTTAATATTTGTTATATGACATATGCCCTTTCTGTGAAAGCAATGCACTTTCCATTCATTAAAATGTATACTAATGTTGTTTAAGTACTCTGGCATTGTTCATAATAATATCAGAACTGGATGGCAGTATGGCAGTATTGTAGTTGTGTCTTCCACAATGTTCGCACAAGCAATGATGTCAATTCCATCCATATTCTAACCCTAGGAACGCTGTGGACTAGCTGCTGAGGTCTTATAAGACCCAAATTCGATACTTCCTTCAGAAATACAATGGCGATGTTATCACCGTCATCAACGTTGTGTTAGTCAGACTTGGAAGCACCTCCAGTAGCAAAGGACAAAACATTTTTTATGATATCTAGCTATAGTATATGTATAATGTCTTCATATAACAACACCAGTGAATGCAGTGATAGAGGCGGAACACAAAATTGCTGGTTCCCATAGCAAAGTTCAAGTTCCTGCTCTTGTGAGGCACCACTGCCTTGCGATAGTTCCAACACTTTTACAAGATTGCAAGCTACAAACATGGTAAAAAGTTGATTTTTTTCAAGAAGAAATTAGTGTTCACTGCCACACAGAGCTTACAGTCTAATTATTTTTTATTCAAGTTTTTATATCATATTTAAAGTTTGAAACTACTTCCCTTTTCAGGATGCATTGTTACCTCTTTCTGATATTTCCCAGTGGACACAGACAGGAGAGGAATTAAACCAGACTTCACAGGTCACATGGACCCCATGGTCCCAGGTGTTTCTGGGAAGTGAGATGAGGTTCAGGAAAGTCCAGGTCCCACCTGATTCCTCCATGGAGATCATTCTGCCCATGTGATGTATCCCAGAGATGTTCCAGGTTACATGGACTGTGTGACGAGCCCCACGTACCATACAAGCCAGCTGGAGAGTGGTGTTAGGAAGAGGAGGCTGAGCAGGAGCCAGGAGATGGACTGAGCTTCTGGATGTAGAACTGTCTGGGAACATCGGATGGTAACAGTATTAAATAATTGATGCTGTGCTAACGAGATTTAGATGCCCTTACATGTGGGCATTTTGCTAAGTATCAGCCGTGATCTGCACCAGTGACATCTGAATGGATTGTGCACATAATTTTGTGTGATCTGGCCAAACAAGTTTATGTGGACCAAGTCCCGGCAATGCTACATGCAACCTGTTTGGCATATTGTCCTTTTTTCACATACATTCTTATCATATAGGAATAAGTTATCCCTTTTCTGTAAGTTATTACATCTGTAATGAGTTAGGAATGATTACACAGAGAGCACACCCATCCTGATAATAAGTCCTCAAACATCTGAAATTCGTAAAATTCATCTATATGCCTGTCTATCCATGGCCAAGAATAATTAAAAGGGCATATAAAGGATTCTTGGAACCAAGGCGTAAAGCTATGCATTGGGCATAAAAGCAGTCAAACATGTATGATATAACAACTGCTTTTGTTTGTTCATTTGTAAATTAACCTCATACACTTTGGGCCCGATTTATCAAGGTGCGCATTCTGAGAGCAACCCGCGTTCAGTATTATACGCACGTATTTAGGCTTTGTGTACTCCTGAATTTTAAAATCAAGGGCAGGTCTTCTGTGCTCTATTAATACCTATGTGGATCATAAATTTGCAAAAGGATGGAATTTTGAATTAACATCACCTGTTACCAATATTGGCCTTAATCATAAAACAGTTAAAAAAAATGTTTTTCTTTGTTTTTTGTTTCCATGAAATACATTTATAAGAATGTTGTTAATATCTCCAAGCGTAAAAAATGCATTTATACAGTTGCACGTGATTGCAGACACATGTTATAGCATGCATACCAGACTGTCATCACTACTGATCAGGACTTAGACTAGCCCTGTAGCTGGAGTAAGAGATGTGGCAGAAAAACACGTAACTCTGAGATGGACAGAGCTGGATTTGGACATGGCTGCATACGCTCGAGTTTGGCACGCCCCTACTGTACATTGACTATGGCAAAACGCCCCTTCCCTGTCCCATTCACTCCCCGAAAGTATGTTTCCTTTGCCTTCGCAGACGCAGCGTACAATATGCTCAAAGATCGGTAGATACGTGGCTTGATGCATCAGACCCTTCATATTTATATACCTGGAGCGGGTCAGATTCTGAACACTACAACAAACCTTGAATAACTTCTAATCCAGTGACACAGAAAATAATTTATCTTAACAATGTGTTAAATCTAACAAAATCAGATATCTGATAATAGTTAAAACATGCTTATATGATGTCCTGGAGAGTTCATTGTAATAATGCCTCAAACATTACACCTGACTAGGAGACCCTTTGCAGTTCCAGATGGTTCAAAGGGTTGAACAGGAAACAGCAGTTGAATCTAAGCCCCACGGAAGCTAGGAGGTCTGGGCTGTGATACCAGTTGTAGCCAGGTGTGGCAGCAGAAGCGCAGAGCTCAAACCCTTGTCCATTGCTTAGACAACTGACAGAGGACCAATGGATAGATGTGACTGGAGGATCCAGTGCCCAATCAGAACAGAGATACAGTGCTCTGAGCATAGGACTTACCAGAAGGTACCAGATCTGGTGGGGAAATCTGGATTATTTTGGTGTGATGGGTGTCTCAGTCTCTATATAATAGACGTTTCTTCAAATTGAGATACTCAGCAGTAGAAGTTTCTATGCTAGGGGATATATTTGTGCAAGCAGGCATTTGCTGTGTAAGGTGGGTTCACTATGCAAAAAGTGATTACTTGGGGGTCCGGCTCAGATTTTGCATCAAGATACAGGGGCCATTAGCTATGCCACTAAAATGTTTCCTTATCAGTGTACCTCTTGTGTAATATTTAATACAGGAACATTAATGTAGTCTACAATATCTTACCTGCAGCTATTAGAGTCGTCCCATTGCCATGTTTTAGTAAATTAACACCATAAAGAAATGTACAGAAATAAACTCCAGAGTCATTAGTCTGTACATTATGTATCTCCAGTGTAGCCTTGTAATTAGTATTTTTGCAGGTATATTTGTGTGCACCATTATAACAAGATTTAACACGTAGAGGAGCTTCTCCTGTTCTCCAGCTCTTTCGGTACCAGGAGACCTTTGAATTGTCTTCTAGCGATTCATTAGACTCACAGCTGATAACTGTGGTGCCATTAACATCCGCATACACAATGTCCTGAGGCTGGTACAGAACCATCTGAGCAGCAATCACTGCAAAATAAAAGTTCAACATTACATATGAAATACTTCATTAGTGGCCAATCGTGTAGATCTCTTATACATTATATGCATATTTTGTACTATGACTGTCTGAATCCATTGAGTAAAATATCACAGCCAAATTGATAGCAGGTTGGATTTTAAGAGATATTATTCCCTTTTCCAACATGTGTTTTCCAATATATCCCTATTATCCCAGAAATTATTGTAATAAAAGGCAAATTTATCAAACTGCGGGTTTGACAAAGTGGAGGTGTTGCCCATTGCACCCAATCAGATACTACCCATCATTTAACTAGTACATTCTAGAAAAAGATGAATCTAATTGGTTGCTCTGGGCAACGCCTCCACTTGGTAAATCTACTCCTAACTGTCCGCATAAAGGCACTTTCCAAAAATGGAAAATGGGCGTGCATCACTGTAGGTGAAAGGCTGACACATTATTCCACATTTGAAAGTTAACCTCTATGTGCATTTTTACCAGTAGTACAGTAAAAATATTTGCTAATTTTTCGCTCGCAGCTCTACAGGGTGTGAGCAGAAATGAGCAGATATTTCACCTAAAAACATATGCGCTAAGGTTCTGTTTTTCCTTCCTGTTACTCTCTATTGTTCACCTGTTTGGATATATTACAGATAAGTCATGCTCTTATAGCTTATAATGTGCACACGAAATACAGCAAATTCTTGTTTCCCGAGTATATTTCAGCCATTGCAAAGATATACTACAGTAGTAACCAACTGTGGATGTTCAACCTGGAAATGCTTTGATGTAAAGATGACTTGTGGGAAGTACTCAGTACAAAGAGCGCACAGGACAATCCTGAAGACTGGGATGCAAAAATATAAAAACAGGCTAAACCAGTAATCAGCCTGCTAGGGCAAGAGGATCAACTGTTTAGCCACATTAAAAGGTACAAGGTTCAAAGCATGGGTGACCAATGCCAGTCTATCACTGAAACTCATGGCTGCTCTGCCATTATTTATTTCTGGAGCTTGTCCTACCTGGTTTCACGAGACTGATAGGGCCTGAGTCATTAAGGAGAGCAAAGCATAAAAAGGAGTAACTTTGCACCTGGGCAAAACCATGTTGCATTGGAGGGGGAGATAAATTTAAAATGTGGGGACAGATTTATAGTTGGGGTAGGATATGTCCTAGATCAACTTTACATTTTAGTGTAAAAATAAAGCTATCAAGTATTTGTGTGTTACATGAAAAAACAGCCAACATTTAATTTATGTACAAAATAATAAACTAATTTGCACCCCCTGCATTGCAACATGGTTTGCCCAGGAGAAACATACTGGTTTTTTTTTGCCTTACTTTCCTTAATGACTCAGGCCCATAATGTTTAAAATTAAATAAGTAATAATACAAATGGACAGTATGCCCCCCTCCCCAAATCATCATTGCATTCCACCCCCTGTTGGCCATTCTACTCATCACCCCCCAGAGTTGGTTGAGTCTGTCAACTGAATATTTGAATTAAGGGTGGAAAACCTTTTTGTCTATGTAAGAAAAACGTACAGCCAAAGGTCTGTATAACACCTGCACTGCCTTTAAGTGTTGGTATGTGCAACATCTCTTTTAACAGCTATGTCTGAGCACTAAACATCTTTACCACTAAATATTCTGTTCTGTTCCCATATAAGTGCTGTATTCTTGTGACCTACAGATAAGATCTAACTCTCTAACCCACCTAGATATCCTGTGTTGAATCCCGTGTCCTGAGTCAGCACTCTACTCGCTTCCCAGCAGTCCTAATCTAAAGTAGGAAGTGAGGGGGTCCAGCTAGAGTAACCAGCAAAGAGGTGCTGCAGCAGTTACACACACACAGCCCACTAGTAAAGCGTTTCCAGGTGTTGGTAAAGGAGATTGATGTAAACGACGACTCTCCTACAACTGGGGGCATCACAATAGGGCAGTGACTGGTTTGACTAAACGGCAGTTGTAGGAATGGTCAGCAATGGCAAATTACTATTGGCGAGTGAATGCCCAAGCAATCTGTCAACCACTCAACAGTGTGGCAAAGCATTCCATCCTGTTATACCTAGGGCCTGGTTCAAAAGCAACTTGCATGTAGGTTGCATTTTAAACAATAGGATGGAATTTGTGCTCAGTTCTGACCGTGTACAAATCTAAGCATATGTCAAGATGCGTTTTGATTTGAATCTAGGTATAAGCACGCTCTGCCTACATACTTGCTGTACATAGACACACATACAGACCGCAGTATACGCACAACCGTATGTACAATAAAAGGTCACATCAGAACACATAATATTTTTGTATCACTGAAACAATTGTTATCCATATAATCATTTATATCAATTTTCAAATATAATTTTTTTTATTTTTTTTACACTAATTACATAAAAAAAGCTTCCCTTGCATACTGTACAATACGTTTATTTAGTCTATCTTAATTGCAGACAGTTTTTCTGTGATAGCTAATGGCATGCATATGTGTAACTTTTAAAGCAAAGACTTGGCATTTACACCTGCCCTGTAGTAGGTGCAAATATTACAGCTGAAACCAAGCATACTTGCTAGAAACTCAGGGCATGGCCTACGTTAGTCTGCTTCTTCTATGTGACCATCACAGTGGAGGCTGCCCATGGACTGTTGGGTGTCTAGATAAAACCTACCGCCAGTATCTCTTGTATCAGCCCCACTTATGCTTTCTCCAGCCTATGGTGAGACCTGGTTAATGAGCTGCCTAATTGCCCATAAAGTTCTATCTTGTTTCCTACTGAACTTTTCATCAAAGGACTGTTGCACTGACATTAGCTGCTCGATCTGTGAGAATTTGATACCATATACATTTGTCCCAGGACAGCCTGGAATCTATTTTGATTTGTGGGCATCGGAACCAGTGCCTTCTGCCCCACTTTGAAAACTTTGGTGTAGGTACACTAGCCATACCAATCTTCTATTTGGTCTGTGCCTCTAGGAAGTTTACCTGCATGATCCCCTCAAAACGGTTTATGAGCCACAGTAAGTTATACACCATAAAAGTCTCCTGTATAGCCAGTTCCACCTCCATCCCTCCATCACATCTATTGGCTGATTGTAATGAGACTATTATGGGCTAATGCACATTGCATTTTTGCACAGTGTAACTAACTGTCACTTACGGATAATTACTCAACTTATACAAATGTGCAAATCTGCACTAAATCACAGCAACCAATCAGCAATTCGATTTTACTGTATTTAATTAGACAATGGAAACGAACCTGATTGGTTCCATGACTTAGTGCAGATTTCCAATTTTGAGCAATGATATTAAACAAATCTCAGTGTCCCTAGATATGATATAAAAATGCCAACTATAATACGTTTCATCATCTGTTTGTACATGAAAAAAACAGTGTATATTGATTCGTAGATTTAAATATTTAGATAGAAACTATAATCCTGTTGTCGCCCTGAGGACATTTAATTGGGCAGAAACAACAGAGCAGGAACTGAGGATACGATGCTGGTAAACGGAACATGCAGTGTCAAATGGGGGTGCTGTATATGAAAGCCCCCAATTGTGTGAGCAAATGCTAATGGCTATTTGGATCATTGGGACCAATGAGCTTGAGGCTAGGTACACGCTGGAGAATTCTACAATGATTGTACCTACGACTAAAGGTCTGACTGGTTGGGCAATCCATACATACACATTACACACGATTTACCTTCATATCTGTGCTCTTTATCTGGTCCTATAGTCGTTTAGAGAATGACACAATATGCATTAATTCATTCATTCCTGTTACACTGATTAATCGCTTCGCTATAGCTATCCACATGTCATAACGAGTTTCGGTAGCTTCTGTTACTCTGAAACAAAATATTCAGTCTCAGAACTAACAAACAAATTAATTAATTTACAGCACTCTCTACATTTAGTCACCAGGGGTCTGATTCATTAAGGATCTTAACTTAAGAAACTTCTTATTTCAGTCTCCTGGACAAAATGTAGCACACAAATATCAACTTTAAATTTCAGTGTACAAATAAGCTATCAAGTATTTGTGTGCTACATGAAAAAACAGTCAGTATTTAACTTATGTGCAAAACAGAATACTAATTTTGCACCCCTTGCATTGTAACATGATTTTGTCCAGAAGACTGAAATAAGAAGTTTCTTAAGTTAAGATCCTTAATGAATCAGGCCCCAGGACATGTTCATTGCCGGTACTGGCTGAAAAGAACACGACTCTGTAAACTTTATAACGAGATTATTAAACAGAAGGAGCAACCAAAATAAATCACAATCAGCACTTTGGAACAACTGTCTAAGTATAAACATTAACAGGTTACGTAGCCGAGCGGTCGTATGTCGGGTGATTGGCCCGATAATTGTCTGAAAAACCTCCAGTGCGTACTTAGCCTTATTCCCATAACCGGTTACAAACTTTTACAAACGGCCTAAACAAGATTGTACAAACATTTTTCTTTTCAATGTTTTTTGTAAATATTGTAGTTTACAAACCTTGGTAGGACGACAGTGTACATTCTCCAGTGATTTGAGTATTATTTGTCAACATTTACAAGATTTAGGCCAGAAGATTTTTAACATAATTGAAACATTTTGGCACTTTAGATATTCAACCTAAAATGCTACTAAATTTCTCCTTTTCCTTTATGGAATAATAAAAAAAAAACATAAAATGAGATTTTTTTCATGTTTGGAAAGCACCAGCTAAAGTCCAGGACATGAATACTAGCTAACTAGCTTAGTTATATACCAAGATGAGCACTTGTATCTATTTTGAAATATACTGTAGGTGTTTTATCATGTTTTCTTATCCAAGAGCGTGGAGGAGACTGTTTTATTTTTCACCCCTGAGCTGGGTGTTTGGTTGTCTTTTAATGCTCATTTTATGTTTCTTAGAATTAAATTCCAGTTAATGTATAAATACATTAGAGTTTTCCTGTATAGTTACATTTTTATTGTTTTAGGCATTTTGATCTCATTGGATTATTCTCCTTTGGTACATTTTGCGCTATGAAAATTTCCATGCTACACTCCTGTACTTTTCGAGCACGTTACTGTAACCTTTTCTAAGTATGTAAAATGTAACAGGTAGAATTAATTTGCTCTCACTGGAGGTATATTTACTAAACTGCGTATTTGAAAAAATGGAAATGTTGCTTATAGCAACCAATCAGATTCTATTTATCATTTATTTAGTACATTCTACAAAATGACAGCTAGAGTCTGATTGGTTGCTATAGGCAACATCTCCACTTTTTCAAATCCGCAGTTTAGTAAATATACCCCTTGGACTTTTAATATGCATAATGCTGGATATGATGTATGTAGAGTCTTTTGTATAAGATATGTATACTTCAATAGAGAAGCCAAGATAATTTCTTTAGGCTTTAAAAAAATATAATAAAATGTATAGTACATTTAGTAAAAACACTTGATATTTTCCAATACAATCTGCATAAAATTAACAAAATTATAGCAAAAACCAGGTAAAAAAGCTGTTTCATATTAGCTGTTTCTTCTCTGTTACAGAGAATTTCTGATATGAATTGGTACTAGGTATTAATTAACAATTAAATGAGTTTCCACCTTTTCCACATTTAATTCCGAACCTTCCCAATAATATCCACTTTGGTCATTTCTGGGTCCTCCACCGTTCACTATTTAGACAGAGTCCTCACACCTACAGCCAATGGTAGGTGTTGCAAAGTAGGGACCCTCTATAATGGACTATTATTAGGAAAGGATTTAGTTAAATTGATATTGAAGTGAAAAACTCCTTTAACTATGAAACATGACTATGAAAGTTTTTCAATTATACTAGTGGAGCATCGTAAAATCTGGGTATATTTAATGGTTTGATGCATCCATTAGTTATCACATTACTGTAAATTAATAAGATGCCAATATTGTCTGAAACTTAGTGGAATATATATTTTACAGTGACAATAATCATTTGTCATCTTTCAATAATTAGATAATATTATGCTGTAATACGAGTCAAAATCCACAGCATAACTGATACAAAAGTTTTTTAAAATAGAACCAAATAACTAGTAGTTACATATATTCCGTTTATTTGGTGTATGTAGTTAATGTTCAGCTTTTTGTAGTTGTTTTTTCCAATTAAATAATTCAAACACTGAGAGAAGAGGTGTTATATTGATTAAAAGAAAAAATAATTTCCTTACCTTCAGAAAACAGGAGTAAGTTAAATAGATTCATGTCTGTTCACCAGTCCAGGTGTCCTTGAATTATTTTACAATACTTCACACTGTTTGCTTCGTTCTTATTTCCCGGAAACAACCAGATCTAAAAGACTGGAACCCCTCCCTCTTTAGTACAATGATACCACCAAAAAGGCACAGTGTTCTTTTAAGAGACTAACTGAAGTGTTTGTAATAATAAATTAGATAGAAATCTAGATTTTTGCTAAATAGCAAAAAACATTCTAATTTTCCATTTGTATCATTACATAGGGTTGACAGCATTTAAAATTGTAATTTGTTTTTTATTAATGTTTACTGGGGAAATGAAGCAAAGAATACTTTACAATAAAAAAACCTGTAACAAAATTATTTTAAAATTATACTTATAATAAAAAAGAAAGAAGGGAAGGGGAAGGACAGAGAAGAAGGGGGAAAAGGATGGGGCGGTGTAAGGTACAATTAAGTTGGCTAAATAATATACATTACCAGGTACATTACAATAAAAAAGGTTATCTTAATTCAGAAGGCAAAAAGACTAGGTTAGGAAGCGGATCCTGAAGAAGGGAAGCAGATTCTGAAATTACGGTAGGGGAATTTCTTTTCAAAACTCAATGGACAGAGACCATCCTAGAGGGGAACTTCTTTGAGTGAAGGACCAAGGGGTCCATATGTTGATACAATTGATATGATTTAGTATATAAGAAAAATGTTATTTTCTCCATGCACACAATGCGCCAGACCACAATGAAGGGGGGGTCTGGTTGCTTTCAACTCTTATCTCTCAGCACTTTAGCTGCTGCCATAGCTGCGTAGTCAAAAAGAATAGAACAATTTTTGGCTTCGTATATCAACATCCAGCGGAGGTTGAGACAGTAGAAAGCACTAGGGATATTTCGGTAAATGTTGTTCTAGAATTTCATTGATGATGGAGAGTACACTGTCCCAGAAAGGAACTATTTGGGGAGTCCACCAGATGTGAAACATGTGGCCACATTCACACCAGAAATTGGGGATAGCTGTTGGAAACATTTTAGAGAGTCTGTCAGGGGTATAATACCACCTGTAGTAGATTTTGTGGTTGATTTCTTTGATACGGGTGGAAATGGGGCATGTGGCAATACCCTCTCTTGCTTCCTCCCGTTATGATTCATCAGACAGGGGGCCCAAATATCTCTCCCACTGTCTCTCATGACAGTGGGTAATGTCAATTACAGTTTATACAGGGATAAGATCATATCAGCGATGGCTGCATAGCTAGTGTGCATAGTTCTAAGTCTATAGTTACAAGTGTAAACAATGTAAATAGCATAATTCAGAGTTATACCGGAGTTAAACAGGTGAAAACAGGAGAAGAACATTCTGCCTTTTACCACAGCAACACAAGGACAACAGTCAGTATTTACCTGAAACTCCATATTCTACTCCTGATGTTTCCATCTCTCCCTGGCTACAAGCTTCACACCACAGGAAGACTGTTTTGGAGTCTGTTCTTATTTTCTGCTCAGCTCATGAAAGTTTGTTTTATCTGTCAGTTTATTTTCCCTGCAACATCCATTCTGTTTAATCAGCCTGCTGTACTACTTGTTCAGCCACTCCCTACCCATGCTACAGCTGTTTCAGTCCTCTATCTCATCATTACACTTTCAATTCTACTTAAGGCTTTGTCTGCCATCAAAAGTAGAAAGAAATTAAACTGAGTTTGAGCCACTCTCCTCTCTCATGACTCTGCAATAACTCAGCTACTACATCACCTGTTCTTTGTTACTGTTCATTCAACACTTCCAACCACTCCTCCACATGGCTCCCCACATCAGTACTCCATGTTAACCAGACATCCAGGATTGAACTACATCTACTGCAGCCTCACTCTGCACTACTTCTCTGATTGCACAGGATATTGCAACTAGGCAATTCTTTAAATTCCCTCATTTTTTTGCTAATTTACTCATAAACACCAATACTTGCCAAATTACTTTTCGTTCTCTCATTTCATGGCATTATGTTTAGGACTATATCTTCCCTCACCCATACTGCAACACACACCTCTGTCCACATTGCCCCTTCATTACTTTACTCACCTATACTTAACTCTCATGAACTCTTTTCTTATTTAAATTCAATAACTTTACCAGCCTCACCGTATCGCCAGAAACTAAAAGAACACACATCTTACAGCCGTCTTTCCTACCTTTCTTCCTCCCTGCTTCTATTAGCTGGGGATATATCACCTAATCCAGGTCCCCCACTGTTCTCCCATACACATATATCTGAATGCTACAGAAAACCAGAAAACCTCAAATGCATCTCCTGTCTCCCCTTTCTTCCAAAGTCCTTTAAATGTGCCCATTGGAATGCACTCTCTGTTTGTAACAAACTTACCTCCGTACACGATGTCTTCCTCTCAAACAACCTAATCCTTCTAGCAATAACAGAAACATGGCTCACGCATTCAGACACTGCCTCACCTGCAGCCCTTTCACATGGTGTTCTCCATTTCACACACACCCCCAAACCTGGAGGCAGACAAGGAGGGGGGGCTTGACTACTTCTCTCCCCACAGTGCACGTTCACAGTTCTACCAAGTGTCCCATCACTCAAGTTCACATCTTTTGAAGTACATACTGTTAGGATTTTTAACCCATTCTCTATGCGTGTTGCTGTCATCTATCGCCCCCCTGGTCCACACCAACAATTTCTTGAACACTTCTCTGCATGGCTCCCTCACTTCTTATCCTCTGACATCCCCACCATCATCATGGGTGATTTCAACATCCCTATTGCTAACCCACATTCCAATGCTGCTTCAAACTACTCTCTCTAACATCCTCACTTGACCTCTCCCAGTGGATTGAATCTGCTACTCATCAGGATGGCCACTGCCTTGATCTTGTTTTCTCTAGACTATGCTCAGTTTCTCATTTCCTTAACACTCCTTCCTCCCTCTCAGATCATCACCTTTTTAGCTACTCGCTCACCCCCAGTTCTTTACCCTCCCCAGTGTCAAACTCTCCCAAGCCTCCTCACAACCACAGGAATACCAACTCTATTGATCTTTACCAGTTTTCCACCTCTCTTCAATACCTTCTCTCCCCAATTTCTACATTCTCCTCCCTTGATCAGGCAGTACCCCATTTTCATCAAACCCTAGCAAATGCCCTTGATCAAGTGGCTCCAAAGACTCTACATACTCAGCGTAGACTTTGTTGCCAAATGTGGCACACTAAAGTAACACAAACCCTACAAAAACTTTGTTGTAAAGCAGAATGTCATTGGCGTAAATCTTGTACCTCTAATGATTTCATCACATTTACTGGTATCTACCACTCCTATAGAAATACTCTGGACACTGCAAAACAAACATACTTCCAATCTTTCATCTATGTTCAGGCTTCTAACCCCAAATGTCTTTTTAACACATTTAAATCTCTTCTCAATCCTCCCACCCCAAACCCACTGACTACCATCAGTGCCCAGGATCTTGCTTCCTATTTCAAGGATAAAATAGATAAGATCAGATTTGCATTGGCATCATCTCCTTCGACAAGCAATCAGCTCAATTTCTTTGTAGTACCCCCTGACACTCTGTCTTCATTTGATCCCACAAATGAAGAGGAAGTTTATACTTTCTTTTCATCTTCCTACTCTACCTCCTGTCCTCTTGATCCCATACCCTGACTTATTGGTTGGTCCCTCTGTTCTGTGCTCATTCCACCTCTTACTAAAATCTGTAATCTCTCACTGTCTACTGGTATTTTTCCATCACTATTCAAGCATGCAGTGATTACTCCTATTTTGAAAAAACAAAATTCTGACCCAAACTCTCTCTCAAATTACCGACCCATCTCTCAGCTCCCATGCCCCTCCAAGCTTCTCGAGAGAATTGCCTACACTCTCCTCACACACTTTCTTACAGCAAACAACTACTGGATTCTCTTCAGTCAGGCTTTCACTCTCAACACTCCACAGAGCCTGCGCTGGCCAAGGTTGTCAATGATTTTGACCACAGCCAAAACTGAAGGCCATTACTCTCTTCTAATTCTCCTGAATCTCTCTGATGCATTTGACACTGTTGACCACTCTCTCCTCATACTAACGCTACAATCACTAGGTCTTGAAGGCACTGTCGATTCTGGTTCTCATCCTACCTATCTAATCGCTCTTTCAGTGTTAATTTCTCTGGATCCACCTCTTCTCCACTTCCTTTTCAGTTGGAGTACCACAAGTGTCAGTCCTAGGTCCTCTGCTTTTCTCTATCTACACCACTTCTCTTGAAAAACTAATAAGCTCCTTTGGATTTCAGTATCATCTCTATACGGATTATACACAAATCTACCTATCCTCTCCTGATTTCTCACCATCTGTGTTGTCTCGCGTTACTGACTGTCTTTCTGCCATTTCATCTTGGATGTCTTCTCGTCAACTCAAACTCAATCTTTCAAAAACTGAATTATTAATATTTCCACCCAAAAACAAAAGTTTCCTGCCTGACACTTCTATTTCTGTTGATAACATGACCATAAATCCCACCCTGCAAGCTCGCTGCCTAGGTGTAATCCTTGATTCACAACTTTCCATTGTTCCCCACATCGACTCTATATGTAAATTATGTTGCATACATCTAAAGAACATTTCCAGAATAAGCACATATCTCACACAAGACACTGCAAAAACCTTAATTCATGCACTCATTATCTCCCGCATTAACGATTGCAATTCCCTCCTTACTGGTCTTCCCAAAATCAGACTTGAACCTCTACAATCTATTTTGCTCTCAGCGACTAGATTGATTTTCTTTGCAAACCGTTTTTCCTCTGCTGAGCCACTCTGTCAGTCTCTACATTGTTTGCCTGTTTTTCAACTAATCCAATATAAAATTCTTCTTCTAACATACAAGGCGGTCAACAAAATTGCACCAACATACATCTTCTCACTTGTCTCAAAATTTCTCCCAACTTGACACCTCCCCTCTGCACAAGATCTGCGTCTCTCTTCCACTCTCATCACATCCTCCCATTCCCGGTTACAGGACTTTTCTCGGGCTGCACCAACTCTGTGGAATTCCCTCCCTCGCACAGTAAGACTTTCCTCTAGTCTTTAAACCTTCAAGCATTCTCTGAAAACCCACCTCTTCAGACAAGCTTATGGTATTGCTCAACCTATTACCACCCTCTACACAGCTAACACAAGACAACAACCCTCTGACCAACATTGCCACACACACAGCCCACTCAGTACTTTTACCTTTGCATTCCAACTGATCCAATATGATGTAGCACGTGCCCTTGTGTTTCAAACTCCCATTGTCCCATAGATTGTAAGCTTGTGAACAGGGCCCTCTTACTCTCGCTCTGTATGTATTACCCAGTATTGTTTTATTAGTGTTTGTTTCCAATTGTTAAACACTACGGAATTTGCTGGCACTATATAAATAAATGTTGATGATGATGATGATATCTTTCCCCAGTGTTGACTTCAGACAGATACCTCAATTAGAGTTTTCTCTTGTAGAACAACTACTGAGGGGAGAGACAAGAAGGAAATGTCTCATGTAAAAAATGTTAAAAAACAAATAGGTGTTAAGGAGGGGAACTTCTGATGAATATCTTGGAGAGATGCCCAATGTATCTAGACAGCTAAGACATTGATACATTTAGAGTGTGTCTGTTTCCAGAGGTTAAAATGGGGGGCTGACAGATCCAATGGGAAATCTGTAGTGTTCTAGATCGGGACCATAGGTGAGGTCCCAGAGGTGAGCTTGAATTGGGTCTTAGAGAAAATACAAATATTTAAAGATAATTTGAGAAAAGGTACAAGATCCTGTTGGGGGCCCTCCTGGTTTTAGGTAATCCACCTAGATATGCAACAAAGTTTAGATTGAGGTAATGCTTTCAATATATAGCCAAGGAATTGTGTCATGAGGGGTAACGGAAGCCAAAACTTGTTCCCTTCTATCACCACCTTTTTATATCTATGTGGGTCTCTACCAGGGCTGTAAGCAAAGCTATTGGCTAAACAGGGGGCTGAGCATAACCAACTGTCCTCTACCCATCCCACCTCAATCATACCTTCTTTTTCCACTGATATTTGGAGGGGGATTGCATATGGCAAAGGTGTCGTAGAATATTAATTATT
The DNA here is from genome assembly GCF_038048845.1 of Mixophyes fleayi. Classification (NCBI taxonomy): domain Eukaryota; kingdom Metazoa; phylum Chordata; class Amphibia; order Anura; family Limnodynastidae; genus Mixophyes; species Mixophyes fleayi. Next base: position 354,707 of record NW_027445896.1, read on the forward strand.
AAAGATGCAAATGGGATTTTCAGGTATGCCATTATACTATTATATCTTGTTACATGAAACATCACATTTTTGACATATGTATAGCATACAAATAAAATATCCACACATTATATATTTATGATCCCTGACCTTGTATAGTGGGCAAGCTATATTGTATAATAAAAATAATGTTTCAAATCTGGGGGGTTCATCACTACCAGCTATAAAATGTTCTTATCTCGTTAAATGGTTTCATTCAGACATTTAGTAAAAATGTTATTTCATCACCAAGCTCTGAATCTTTATTTTCATTCGTGTTAGATACAAATTTTAGATTTTGCTTTCTGTATATTCTCCTCTACTCCGGGATGAAACATTCTTGGGCAGGTGTAGCTTTCCCAACCTTTCATTAAAGGATAACTGCAAATAATATTTGTAATAAAGTGCCCAAAACATGTTTATTTTTGTTTCATTCTTATGCCCCTTTTGAATGAACTCCACACAACAGTTTTCCGACTTTGTACCTTTTTAAAGTGCAATCCTCATAGGGATAGGGCAGCCTGCAGTGATTATACAGTGTGATTATGATATAAAACTACGTCTACCATAAAGCAAAGCAGTAGCACTAAACAGTATCTGTTCATACCCAGTGACATCATCATCCAACTGTCTGTAGCCTTGGATTAGCTAATGAGTGAATCATGCCTGCTCAGTGTTTAAGAGTTGCAGAGAAGGTAACAAGAAGGTAAATGATGTGTAAATGGGAGGGGGCATTCTACACAATCCTAAGGCTTCATAGTATTATTTACAATAAGCATAAAACTAAAGAGGACTGCACGTAGTGATGCATCTTTTACCACTTGTTTTATAGTTCTTTAAACTTTACCCATGCCCTGCAAAAAAAATATTGCAGGTCTCCCAGCAAAGCAAAAACATCAATTTGTGAACTTTAATTACTGTCATCATATTCAACCAATGTTAACCTCAACTGATTCAGGGCCTGGCTAGTATGAAATAAACAGCCTTTAGTATCCAAAATCTAGTATACCATACCTCTGTGTATTTATCACAGATGTATGTATGATGCTAATTGGTCAGATAACTAATATTTGCTGCCTATAGTAACTGTCAGTTTTATAAAATTTGACACACACTGTATCTAACAGTTCTCTCAGCAGAATTTTTAAAGCCAGCTATAGCTATGTACTAAATACAAGCATTTATAGCAAAGTCTGATTTAGAATATTTTTACACATTAAATATATAAAATGACCACGTTACAGATGTATTATTGTGCTGTAATAAATTGATGATGATGAAGATGTTTATTAATAATAATAATAATAATAATAATTATAATAATAATTTTCTATAGTATTATTTAAAGAGCACCACAATATTCTGCAGAAATATACACTGGGGATATAAAATAAAACGATTACAGTACAGGAGCATAAATTGACACAAAGTAACTGAAAAACCAATCTTGCACTAGCTGTCAATCTAATAAAAAAAGCTATTGCAATGTAATAAAGCTATTGTATGTATTTTTTTCAATTTTGGTAAAATTTTACCTTTAATCCTTCACTATTCACTGCAATACACCCGACTCCATTTGTACAGCATAGCAAAGCAAAGAGTATGATTCACTATAAGTAAATGATCAATTATTCAACAGAAATGAATATATATTTTAATCAGTTACTTTTAAACAACATTGGAAAGAACTATTAAGAGCAGAGTAGTGTGAATAGCACTCACATTGTGCAATTTAGTATTAAGTCTTTGAATTTCTAAAATGATTGTAGTAGGTATAAAAGCATAGACACATAACTAGCCTAGACCCATAAAGGCAAATACTGCAAATGAACCTGTGTATAAAAGGTATAGAAAGTGGTCATTAACTGTGATAGTTGATGGAAACATCTATGCAAGTAAATATGTCTCTATTTCCATGTCTACTGGTTTTTGGTTAACACTTACTGTACATTTATCTAATAAACAGGAAACTGTGTTAACGTCCAGTGTTTTCACCCACAGACCCTTAAAACATTTCAAAATGAGTCTGAGAAGAAACTTTAAATGCGATGGCTCACACAGCAGATGTTTATTAGTAGAATCCTATTTCCACCAGTTTGCTCTAATATGGACACAAGTTCATGAATTACACAACATTTGCAAATCGTGCATTCTACAGAAATGTGAATTGCAAGTTGCCCCACCCAGTTTTAGAAATTTCCCTATCATGTTTACTGATTAGAAATTACTGTGTGCTCTTCTGCAAATTAAGGAACACCCCCAAAATGCACTCTTCCCAAAACCCGTTGCTCTTTTGAATAATCTCGTTTTGGAAAAACCAAGTATCATTTTTGAATGGGTCTACGACACTAGGCTTTCTACACACTTGGCAAAGTACACCCCTTACTCCTCCCATCTACCGGTGCAAACGTCGACAACTTGCCCGGCAAGATACTGTGAAATCTAGGTTCTCCACAGTTTCTACTCTTGAAGAGTAGCTTGCGATTACTGACCTATGTGTCCAAGCCAATATATCTCAAGAGGGTTATGCGGAAAAATTAAACAATGAAACATTTGTATTTGCAGTTTAATATCACATTCAGTCTACTCTGTACTTGTTGAGGAATATTTCTTTTCAAAATCGATATACAATACATTTGTGACATGGCACACCAGTTCTTGTGAACCTTGTGTAGTTGGGCTCAGTTTGTATGTTTTAAATTGCTGATTTGTTTCCACATTTTAGGGGTTGCAATTCCACTGGCAACAATGAACGGATAGTCAGACAACACATTAGAAAATGTACAGGAAAGCGTTTCCATGACAAATTTGATCATTTTGAGCCACTGGTGGAAGTACGATAAGGACAATCCAGGTATGCTTGCGAAATCTTCTGTCTGTATAATGGAGCAGTGGGTGGCTTTCATCCTCTGTTTCAAACAACACATAAAGTTATCTTAAATAGAATTATTTAATGAGATGATAAAATTTATGCCAATATAGGACCTGATTTAGAGAAAAAAATACGGCCACAAATTTGTGAGTGTAAGATATATGTAACTTGTATATATACATCCATTTCACAGATGTGGCCAACATGATCAGGCAAAACGGAAAATTATACCATGAAATGCCAAGTCAAAATGGGATGCATCCTTAAGAGGCATGATTGATTTACATCTTCATACTCTTACTGTACTCAACTTACATGTGAGCAGGGCCGCAACAAGGGTGGTGGCGATGGTGTAGCTGCCCAGGGCTCAAGGATGAAGGGGGGCCGTACTTAAGAGGCCCTCCGCCAGCTAGAAAGCTAATTCAGCAGCCTGGACATTGGAAGAGTACATTAGTGGTGCCTGTTCAGCACAGCATTCTCCTCTGCACGGTCAATAGCCCGACCACCAGCTTATCCATGATTTTTGAATGACACGAGAAGAAAATAGAGAACACAGCTCATGTCTTTATCATCTTGATTTGTTCCTCCTCTACCTAGGGGACTATGTGTGAGCCTGCCTTCCACCTATTTCTCTATGTGACAGCTGTTTCACGTGGGGCACGCACTACATGACAGGTGTGCCGTCCCACATGTGTAGGCAGCAAGAGTGGCAGACAGAAGTGTCTGTTTCTCTAACACAGAGTCGCATGGAAAAGGTAAGTGTGGGGAGAGACTCTTAATGTAATGTGAGTGGTGGGAAGGCTATTAATGTAATTGTGGGGTGAGGTAGGGGCTAATCATTTAGTGGTGGGTGGGGGGTATTCATTTATTTGTGGGATGATGGTAGGGGTTATTTAATTTAATAGTGGGTTTCTTGCTCGGGCTCATTAATTTAAGGTGGAGTGATGGGACCTTTTAATTTAATGCTTGGATGGTTTGGGCTATTAATTGAATATGGGGCTGTGTTTGGGGAGAAGGAGGGCCATTTATTCAATGTGAATATAAATTACTTAATGTTGTGGGAAATTGGTCTATTTAGTAATATAAAAGCTACTTTGTAGCTATATGGGGGGAGGAAAATAAGGTTTATTTATTAAAGGTGAATACAATTAATTTAATCTCAGGTCGTGATGGAGGGAAATAAGTCTAATAATTAAATGTAATTGCTATTTTCGGTTAGAGCTGATCTCAAGGAGGGAGGCCTAATTATTAAATGTGGATGCTATTGATTTAACGCTGAGTCTAGTTGGGGCTTTTCATATTTCATGTACCTATGTTTTTTGCAAACAGGGCCCCAACATTCCAGGATCCAGCAGCAGGTAGCTTATAACATCAACAGCAGCCGGAAGTAAATGCTTCAAGATCAGGTAGGAGAGAGCAGTACAGTCTACCAACTGTCCTGGTTCTGGTAGGACAGTCCCAATTTTGGGTGACTGTCCCGCTTAGTCAAGGACAGTGGGGAGTCATGTCTGCTTTACACTGAGCTGCTCATGCTGGGAGAGCTGTGAGCACCTAACAGTAGAGTCTTGTTTAAAATTAAAGCCACATCCGTTGCATGTCGGTCATGCCCATTCTGGGGTTGTTTGGAAACCCTCTATAGAAATCCTGCATTTGCCCTGCTACTGTATGTATAAAGAAATAAAGTAAAAGGAAAAGTAATCTAAAATAAGATGTTTTTTTGTAAATAAAAATGTTTTTTTTTCTCAAGTTTACTTGAGTGTGGTTAACTGTAAGGGCTGTATGTTATTAAGTGGTAGAAAGAACTAGCATGTGCGTTGTTATAAACAGTGTGAACATTTTGCTATTTCTTAACAAAGCTATAAAGAAAGAGAATAACACATAGTGACATTATATACCACTGTAATTTAACATCATATTATATGATGATTATATAATAATATTATGTTTATAATTCATAAACATAATTGCATTCCTTTTTGAAGAAGATTTGCATTTGTCTGGTGCTATAAAGATGATGTATATATGAATAATCTGCAACCACACTTGGTACAGTCAGGCATGCACTTAAGGGGGTTTCCTGTTTCCCAGAAACCATTTACTCCAGATTAGCCTCATGTTAGTCATGACAATAGTATTTGTGTTCAAGCACACTGCAAGCCATACATAATTCTTCAATAGAGCTTTATAGACAAGCTTCCATAGAGCTCTGTTCAAGCACTGTGGTCCGTCTACTCTGAGAGCCATGGTGACGGCAGACTAATGTGGGGGGCAGGATTGGTTAACAAAGGGTTGTACAAAGTGGACAGCCTAATAAACTGCAATTTTAGAATCCCAGATTTTAATTGTCTTTAGATAAAATCAATTTTTTACTTTTTTATTCAACCCCCCTTTACTTCTGCCTCACAGTGCTGGGGTCATGAGTTCAATTCCCAACCATGGCCTTAACTGTGTGGAGTTTGCATGTTCTCCCCGTGTTTGCGTGGGTTTCCTCTGGGTGCTCCGGTTTCCTCCCACACTCCAAAATCATACTAGTAGGTTAATTGGCTGCTATCAAAATTGACCCTAGTCTCTCTTTGTCTCTGTCTGTGTGTATGTTAGGGAATTTAGACCGTAAACTCCAATGGGGCAGCGACTCTGTACAGAGTTCTCTGTACAGCGCTACGGAATCAGTGGCACTAAATGATGATGATGATGACCTGTTTTTTGAGTGCAAACCAATGAAAGATGATCAGCTTGGTGCCTAAATGGCGCTTTGTGACTTTGGTTACATTTTTTTTTTAAAAAAATAAAGTGTAAAGAAAAATTATTATTTTTTCCAATTAATCATTTGATCGTGTCAGTTATGATGGCATTAGAGCAACTGCTCATACTTATCGATATAGTTTATCCTCATCGTTACTTCCATTTACTAATTTACCTGACAGCATCTTCAATCATTTTAAATATTTTATTTTTTTTGTTTCAACTGTTTTTATTGAAAGTATATATGGAATATAGAAACAATTGTATTGATAAATATAAATATAATTTGTTTTCCAATATAACTTATGACAGATTTTTAAGGGTTAATATATACAAGGAGCAAATGGTGGGAGTGAATGGAAAAAGATTTTAATTTTAAATATGTTTAAATTGTGGCGTGAATTATATGTATTACTTCATCATGTGTACCCTTAATGAATAAATATTGATTGATGATCTCTTTGTGGTATGGTGTTGTAGGTTCTGTGGAAGAAGTTGGATAGCAGAATGTGGAACACACACAAAATCACCCTTTCTGTGAAATATTAAGATATTAGAAGTTATCAAGGAGTTCAGTGTCTATATACAATAAAAGGCCACAGACAAAGTTATTATACAGGCATAGAACTCTAAGGAGACTTCTGGAATCTTTATATTGTACAGCAGGGGGTGCGTTTGTCCTTATAATACTTGAGTAATACTTTTTAGCAAAAAATGTAATGTTATAGTATTTTAATCACCTTTGTAAAACATTTTGTTTTGTTATACTTAACTTTTGTTTAATTACGTATTTTTTCAAAAAAGTGAAAGGAAATGTCTCAGCCTGTCCCATAGCTGTGTCCTATGCCAGGATACTGTGGCCGGTTGCCACACAAAAGCTGTGGTGAGGTCTGGCGCAGGATATGTGCTGTGTCTATTTCATGCAGTGCAGTGTCGTGCAACTATACGTTTGAAAGGGTAAGAAACAAATGAGGCAAAGAAGCTGCAAGTATTGGTCTGACAGTATCTAAACAAATGTGAAGTATATGATCTTTGTCACAGTCTGGGATGGGTGAGGTATATCTAGAAATGTCCATAACCGTGAACAATATTTCTATAATCAATAGTAATGTAGATGATGACGAAGATAAGGATGTTTTTCAATTATTATTAAAATTATATTCACACCACTCACATCATGGAATTTTTTTTATTTTTATTTGTTGTATCAAACTTTTATTAAACAGTACAAAGTAAAGAAAATGAAATAATCTCCAATGGATTGTATAATAGATTTCAGGTTCAGAAGTACTTCATGGTGACTCCGGCAAAAATTGAAAATTCATATACTGAAATAATGCTTTAGTAATTCACCCAGTTAACAGAATTAATATTAATACATGTAATCCATCAGGAAAGATGTTAGACTACTAACATCTCTCTAAACCTTAACCTTACTGCATACATAGAATTTGACAGCAGATAAGAACCCCTTGGCCCATCTAGTCTGCCCATTTTTTAACCTATGGTAACCTCAAACTTTACTTGATCCTTAGTTCTTTGTAAAGATATTCTTATATCTATCCCAAGCATGTTTAATTTTCTCTTCTGTATTAGCCTCTACCACCTCTGATGGGAGACTATTCCACTTACCCACTACTCTTTCTGTGAAGTAATTTGTCCTCAGATTTCCTCTGAATCTACTTCCCCCCCAGTGTCAGTGCATGTCCTCGTGTTCTAATACTTCTCTTCCCCCCCAGTGTCAGTACATGTCCTCGTGTTCTAATACTTCTCTTCCCCCCAGTGTCAGTACATGTCCTCGTGTTCTAATACTTCTCTTCCCCCCAGTGTCAGTACATGTCCTCGTGTTCTAATACTTCTCTTCCTCCCAGTGTCAGTACATGTCCTCGTGTTCTAATACTTCTCTTCCTATGTAGAATGTTTCCCTCCTGTACCTTGTTATAACTCTTGATATATTTGAAAGTTTCTATTATGTCCTCCTGTTTCCTTATCTGCTCCAAACTATACATAAGTTTTTGTCTTTCTGGGTAAGTTTTGTGCTGTAGGCCATGCACAATTTTAGTTGCCCTTCTTTGTACAGTCTCTAATGTATTTATATCCTTCTGGAACTATGGCCTCCAGAACTAAACACAGTTTTCTAAATGAGGCCGTACCAATGATCTATACAGTGGTATTAATACTTCTTTCTTTCTGCTATTGATTCCTCTCCCTATACAACCAAGCATCTGACTTCTCCTTGCTTTATGACATTGCTTGATTTGTATTTTTTAGCATTAAACTATAGTTGCCACTCTCTTGACCATTCCTGTAGTCTACCTAGATCATCAATCATTTGTTTTACCCTTCTTGGTGTGTCTACCCTGCTGCATATCTTTGTGTCATCTGCAAAAAGGCATATTTTCCCTTCAATACCATTTTCAATGTTACCAATAAAGATATTAAAAAGCACTGGTCCAAGTCCAGATTCTTGGGGTACTCCACTGGTAACCTTTCCCTCCTGTGAATGCTCTTAATTTACTATAACTCTCTGTTTTCTATCCTGCAACCAAGATCTTATCCATTTAACCATTTTATAATCCAATCCCAATCCACACCTTTCGAGATTATTTATCAATCTGCAAAGTGGAACAGTGTCCAACAGTGTCAAAAGCCTTATTAAAGTCTATATAAACTACATCACAGCCCCCCTCCATCCCTTTAATCTAATTACTTTAGTCACCCATTCAAAAAAGTCATAAGATTTGTTTGACATGATCTCCCCCAGTAAATCCATGCTGTTCGGGATCCTGTAAATTACTGGATTTCAGATATTCTACAACTCTTTATTTTAAGAGTGTTTCCACAAATTTCCCCACTACTGATGTAGGACTCACTGGTCTGTAGTTGCTGCATCTTCTTGCTTCCACTTTTGTGCAGTGGGACTACATCTACTCTTCTCCAGTCCTCTGGATTTACTCCTGTGCTAGTGACTAGAGATGTGCACCGGCGACTTTTGGTGTCTCGTGTTTTGTGTTTTGGATTCGGATTTCCGCGATGTTTTGGGTTCGGATTTGTTTTGCAAAACACCTGCCGAAAGGTTTTGGTTCGGATTTAAGGTTTTGGATTCAGATTTTTTTTGAAAAAAGCATAAAAAGTTCAAAAATCAAGTTTTTGGGCTTATTTTCACTCCTACGCTATTATTAACCTCAATAACATTCAATAACAGGCATTTCCACTAATTTACCGTGTATTCTGAACACCTCACAATATAGTTATTAGTCCAAAACGTTGCAACAAGGTATCTTTCTGGACTGCGTAGTGGAGTGGTCCCCACAATATAATAAGAAAACCATCAACTGGTATGAATCGCACCAAAAAATGTACCTGGACTGCGTAGAGGAGTGGGTCACCACAATATAAATTAAAAACCCTGAACTAGTATGATTCACACCAATAATGTACCTGGACTGCGTAGAGGAGTGGGTCACCACAATATAAATTAAAAACCCTGAACTTGTATGATTCGCACCAATAATGTACCTGGACTGCGTAGAGGAGTGGGTCACCACAATATATATAATAAGAAAACCATCAACTGGTATGAATCGCACCGAATAATGTACCTGGACTGCGTAGAGGAGTGGGTCACCACAATATAAATTAAAAACCCTGAACTTGTGTGATTCGCACCAATAATGTACCTGGACTGCGTAGAGGAGTGGGTCACCACAATATATATAATAAGAAAACCATCAAATGGTATGAATCGCACCGAATAATGTACCTGGACTGCGTAGAGGAGTGGGTCACCACAATATAAATTAAAAACACTAAACTTGTATGATTCGCACCAATAATATACCTGGACTGCAAGGAGGAGTGGGTCACCACAATATAAATAATAAGAAAACCATCAACTGGTATGAATCACACCGAATAATGTACCTGGACTGCGTAGAGGAGTGGGTCACCACAATATAAATTTAAAACCCTGAACTTGTATGATTCACACCAATAATGTACCTGGACTGCATAGAGAAGTGGGTCACCACAATATAAATTAAAAACCTTGAACTTGTATGATTCACACCAATAATGTACCTGGACTGCGTAGAGGAGTGGGTCACCACAATTTATATAATAAGAAAACCATCAACTGGTATGAATCGCACCGAATAATGTACCTGGACTGCGTAGAGGAGTGGGTCACCACAATATATATAATAAGAAAACCATCAACTGGTATGAATCGCACCGAATAATGTACCTGGACTGCGTAGAGGAGTGGGTCACCACAATATAATTAAAAAACCCTCCACGGGTCTGAATTCCCAAAAAAAAGGTTCTGGACTGCGTAGTGGGGTGGCCCCGGTACACAATTTTTTACCGGGGCCACAATATTATTAAAAAACCCTACACGGGTCTGAATTCCACCCAAAAAGTTTATGGACTGCGTAGTGTAGTGTTCCCCACAATATTATTTAAATATTATTTTAAAAAAAAGTCAACGTTGTTTAATATCTGATACACCTCTATCTGGACTGCATAGTGGAGTGGCCCCGGTACCCAATTTGGTACCGGGGCCACAATACCTCCTCCAACCATGGTACAGACCATTCTTCATTGAGATCCCATAAAGTATGTTAGAGACAGACAGGGTCGAAGTGTTATTGGTTGACTTTGTAAACCAAAAAACTGTCCCTGTTGCACATAGTCGTGCAATGAAGACTGACTTTTTCATTTAAAGGCACCATCTTTCAAGTGTAGTGTTTGTAAGTCATATTATACTTTTGGTAAAATTTGTTTAATTTGTTCCTCTTTATGGTAACTACTAATAGAAATAAAGTATTAAATAGAAGCGGCAGTTCCTCTTTATGGGAATTAGTAATAGAATTAAAGTATTAAATAGAATTAAAGTATTAAATAGAGTGGTATAGAGTGGTAGTGTGGAATAGAGTGGTCCGCACAATATAATAATAAAACCCTCAACTGGTCAGAATTCCACCAAACAAGTATCTGGACTGCGTAGTGGGGTGGCCCCGGTACCCAATTTGATACCGGGGCCACAATAAAATAAATACACCCTCAACTGATCAGAATTCCACCAAACAAGTATCTGGACTGTGTAGTGGGGTGGCCCCGGTACCCAATTTGATACCGGGGCCACAATACCTCCTCCAAGTTCCAAGTGTAGTGTTTATAACATCTTAACACTACACTAATTCTAGCACGTCAAAACCTCTTGTTTTAAATAATGACAGGGCATTTAACTTTTGATTTAATTTATTGAATTTGTTGGCATTTTCTTTTACTTTTTGAACATGGCAAACAACTATTGAATGGTCACATAATGCCAAAAAAATAGTTGCAAGATGGAATTGTCTTTGGGTCCTCCCACCCACCCTTATGTTGTTGAAATAGGACATGCACACTTTAACAAACCAATCATTTCAGCGACAGGGCCTACCAAACAACTGTGGCTGAAATGATTGGTTTGTTTGGGCCCCCACACCAATAAAACAATTCATCTCTCCCTGTACAAACTAAACAGGCTCTACTGAGGAAAGATGTCGTCCTCATCCTCAACCTCTGATTCCTCTCCCCCTACAGTGTGTACTTCCTCCTCCTCACACATTATCAATTCGTCCCCGCTGGACTCCACAACCACAGGTCCCTCTGTACTGTCTGGAGGGCAGTGCTGTACTTCATTGAGGAATTGATTATTCATTTTTATAAACATCATTTTTTCAACGTTGTGAGGAAGCAACCTCCTTTGCCGCTCACTGACCAGGTTCCCCGCTGCACTAAAAACTCTTTCCGAGTACACACTGGAGGGGAGACAACTGAGTTAAAAAATAGAGCCAGTTTGTACAGGGGCTTCCAAACTGCCTTTTGGAGTTCTACCACGTCACTACCTCTAGTTAATTTAGATTGCAAGGCTTGTAAACATAAATACTTTGAAGATAAAAAAAAGCAGGCTGCACAGACTGTGGAGCTAGAAAGTGAAATTAAATGGACCACGTTACTTTGGTGGCTATCCATGCCCCCCCCTCCTCCCCGCCCTACACTTGTAGTTGAATATAAATAAAGCAGCCTGCATAGACTGTAGAACTAGAAATTCAAATATACAAAGAAATGGACAAAGGCAGTTTGGTATCTATCTGCATCAGATCCCCTCTCCACTAGGAGTAAAACAGAAAACTATTCAGCCGTTATATAATCTAGAATATAAATATAAATTGAGAAAGGCAATTTGGTATCTGTCTGCATCATAATCATCAACATCCTCCTCAGCGCCAGCTACATAAATATCCTCCTCCCGGTGTACAACATTCACACCTTCATTAGCCAAATCTGTAACTGGACTGTGGGTGATCCTTCCAGCATATGCAGAGGGCGTGCTGCAAATGCTGGATGGAGTCACCTCTTCCCGTACAGTGATGGGAAGGTCAGGTTTCACAACCAACAACACCCTTGGACTCGCCTTGGGGATTTGTGATGTCATCTGTTTAGAAGGCAGAGTTCTTTGCTGTTTTGTTGTTGTTGCTGACAGCATAACTCTCTTAATTTTTTTGTAGGGGGGGAGGAGGAGGGCTTAGATCCTTGGGTGAAGCTGGACCACTAGTCATGAACACGGGCCAGGGCCTAAGCCGTTCCTTGCCACTACGTGTCGTGATTGGCATATTGCCAACTTTACGTTTCTCCTCAGATGATTTTAAGTTTCTCTTTTTGCTATTTTTTGAGAACTTGGGCTTTTTGGATTTTACATGCCCTGTTGTAGGAGATTGGGCATCGGGCTTGCCAGACGACGTTGATGGCATTTCATCGTCTATGTCATGACTAGTGGCAGCAGCTTCAGCATTAGGAGGAAGTGGGTCTTGATCTTTCCCTACTTTATCCTCCAAATTTTTGTTTTCTATTATATGTAGCACAAGAGAGCGTACCCCTAAGCCACACACACTCGGCAAAGCCTTTAAAAATTATATGTGGCACAGGAGAGTAGCACTGGACTTATACTGCTGAATCAGTGGACTTTGTAATAGCAGTACCACTGGACTTATACTGCTGAATCAGTGAACTTGTAATAGCAGTACCACTGGACTTATACACTGCTGAATCAGTGAACTTTGTAATAGCAGTACCACTGGACTTACACTGCTGAATCAGTAAACTTTGTAATAGCAGTACCACTGGACATATACACTGCTGAATCAGTGAACTTTGTAATAGCAGTACCACTGGACTTATACTGCTGAATCAGTGAACTTTGTAATAGCAGTACCACTGGACTTATACTCCTGAATCAGTGAACTTTGTAATAGCAGTACCACTGGACTTATACTGCTGAATCAGTGAACTTTGTAATAGCAGTACCACCAGACTTATACTGCTGAATCAGTGAACTTTGTAATAGCAGTACCACTAGACTTATACTGCTGAATCAGTGAACTTTGTAATAGCAGTACCACTGGACTTATACAGTGCTGAATCAGTGAACTTTGTAATAGCAGTACCACTGGACTTATACTCCTGAATCAGTGAACTTTGTAATAGCAGTACCACTGGACTTACACTGCTGAATCAGTGAACTTTGTAATAGCAGTACCACTGGACTTATACACTGCTGAATCAGTGAACTTTGTAATAGCAGTACCACTGGACTTATACACTGCTGAATCAGTGAACTTTGTAATAGCAGTACCACTGGACTTATACACTGCTGAATCAGTGAACTTTGTAATAGCAGTACCACTGGACTTATACTGCTGAATCAGTGAACTTTGTAATATATCAGTACCACTGGACTTATACTGCTGAATCAGTGAATTTTGTAATATCAGTACCACTGGACTTATACTGCTGAATCAGTGAACTTTGTAATAGCAGTACTACTGGACTTATACTGCTGAATCAGTGAACTTGGTAATATAATATTGCAGTACCAATGGGCTTATACTGCAGGATTGGTTTTACAAATTTTGTTGTAATTAATATTTTTTGTAATTATTTTTTTTTATTTTTTTTTATAACTTTTTTTTATATTTTTAAAATACTTGGGAATAATGGGGAAATAACTATGCCCTTAGAAGCACAGAGCACAGGACACAGCACCACTGGACTGAACAGGACACAGCACAGGACCCAGCAGCACCACTGAACTCAAAATTGACAGAGCACAGCACACAGCACCACTGGACTTTTACTGTTGAATGTGTGAACTTGGTAATATTGCAGTACCAATGGGCTTATACTGCAGGATTGGTTTTGCAAATTTTGTTGTGATTAATTTTTTTGTAATTATTTTTTTGTATTTTTTTTTATAACTTTTTTTTATTTTTTAAAACACTTGGGAATAATGGGGAAATAACTATGCCCTTAGAAGCACAGAGCACAGGACACAGCACCACTGGACTGAACAGGACACAGCACAGGACCCAGCAGCACCACTGAACTCAAAATTGACAGAGCACAGCATACAGCACCACTGGACTGATACTGCAGAACACAGCACAGCACAGAACTAAACAGCACAGCACAGAACTAAACAGCACAGCACGAGATCTACCAGGACAGAGGACCACCTAACACACCCTCCCTTTACCCTGTTCAATGCCCGAGTGAAGATGGCGGCGACTAGCGGGGAATTTATAGGATCCGAGTATCGCGAGATCCGACAGCGAAATTATGACTCAGAGCCTTGGTTTCAAGTTTTCATTTGGCACCAATACCCGGATCTGTCTCGGATCCGACTCGGATCGGAAAGGTTCGGGTGGGCTCGGATTCACAAAATCCGAGTGCGCTCATCTCTACTAGTGACTGATTGAATAATTCTGTTAATGGTGTCACCAGCACCCCCTTATGCTCTTTTAGTAACCTTGGCTGTACCCCTCCTGTTCCCATTGATTTATCCACTTTCAGTTTTGAGAGCTCTTCTAAGACCTTCTCCTTTGTAAATGTACTTGTATCTACCTCATTCTGTCTTTAGTCTTATTATTCCTCCTTTTGTTTTTCTCCTTCCATTTATATATCTAAAAAAAAGTTTTGCCCCCTTTACCTACTGACTGGGCCACTTTCTCTTCAGCTTGTGCCATGGGATTACCTTCTTAGTCTCCTTCTGTATAACAAAGGTTTGTGTTTGTCATACTGACTTAAGGGAGAGGGAACTGTGAAAGCCTGACTACTGTCCTCTCATACTCACTTGAAAAATGTCAGCTAAATCCTCCTTTTCTACAATCATGACCCCCATAAATTAAATTTTTGACCATGGCCTTATCTGTGTGGAGTTTGTCTGTTCTCCCCATGTTGGCGTGGGTTTCCTTCGGGTGCTCTGGTTTCCTCCGGGTTCTCTGGTTTCCTCCCACACTCCAAAAACATACTGACAGGTTAATTGGCTGTTGTGTCTTTGTGTATGAGTTGTGTTAGGGAATTTTGAATGGAAGCTTGGGAACAATGTGAATATCATCATCAACAGCAGCAGCAAATATTCCTTGTACAGCGTTGTCTCTTTGTTGGTGCTACATAAACAAATAAGTTATAATAGTACTTTCAATATTCTCATTAAAACCCTCCATTTGTAAGATTCTTAATTGTAAGATCCATCATCTATGGACAATTCTTCTCCTTGGTGATCACCAACAAGCCATAAAATAAGATAAAAAGTAAAGTCATCTAAATCTATCACCATCTCCAGTGGTCAGAAAGGTATATTATAATCCGACTGATTGGGCTCACCATTATGATGTGAGTTGACATGTTTCAGAATACTATGTGTAGGAAGGATATTTATTCCAAAAGTTTCCACTATGTTCCAAAAACCGACATTTCAAAGTTCTAATTCTCCCACCCACTCATATTGGAGGCAGCGTGGATATTCAATCAAATATATAAAATGTAGTTTCACGTTTAATGAAAATCTTTACATAAAACACTTCTCCTTTGAACTTTGATTTGAATTTCATTGTAAATCAAGCCCATATCTAATATCTGTCTATTGGACTTCAACCAAATTTCAATAGATTTCATAACATGGTTAGTGGAATTTCTCAAATACAGATTTGGTGCTAGCTTATTCTTTAGGCTTTAATACTACTACTACTACTACTACTACTACTACTACTACTACTACTACTACTATTACTAATAATAATAATAATAATAATTTTTATGAGTAAAGATATATTTTTATGCTTTCATTTTCTTATACACATTGGGGTTTATGAATTAAGGTAAATATTTCCACTCTTTCCTCCATATTTGCTTCCAGGCTGCCACTTTGTGTGGCTCCCAGTGGTGGGTTGGGGGTGCCTGGTGGAGGAGCCGGGGTGGAGCGTAGATGTAACAGGAGAGAAAAAAATCAACAGTGATTCTGTCAATGATGTTCACTGATGACCGCAAACATGTCTTTTACACAGAAGGGGAGGGATTGGGCGGATGCCATACATTGGGATTTAAACTGGGAGGGCAAATGGTTATAAGTAAAGATCCTATATTAAATTAGACATTTTAATCATTAATTTGAAGACAATATTTGTGGAATGGTTATTATTAGGGGACAGAATATTAAAGCTGATCAATGTACATTTGCCTTTAGTATTAAAACATGTTTTGTTTCTGCAGTGAAGCCTTTGGTGATAGGAAATTAGGAAATTCCAAGCAGTATCCAGTGTACACTCCCGCGCCCACTACACCAGTCAGACTCAAGAATTTCTGCATTCCGGCAGGGCCAAAAAGATCTTAGAGACTGTTCATGAATTTGTTAAAGTGGGAGTGTTTTGACCAAAGATTATCCCATGCATTGCTCCATACTTTGTTGTAAAGAAATCAGACGGTTCATGGCCGGTGATTGTCAACTCTCAAAAGGGTGGTTTGTCCTTTGCCGGATGTAGTCACTTTAGTGTTGAATTCAACACAAAAAGCTGGAGAGTGGCGTACAGTAGTGAATGTGGCACATGTATTTTTCTCCATAACTATTGCCCCTGAATCTCAGGTCTAGTTTGCATTCACCTGTGATGGACCCAATAAAATCTCCACTCTCCATATGTCGTGGAGCGGGATTCTCTCTCGCTGTCTCAACAATAGAAACTCTTCTATTGTCCAATTTTATCAATAAAGTTTCACCAAGACAGCTGAGCGATGCAAAGAGGAGTCTACCGCTCGCCAGACCAGTGCTGGGTCTCTCCGTGCATCCTCAATCCGTTGGAAACTGTAATTGTAGCTGGATTTAGGGTTCTTCACCCATTGACAAATAAATCAGTAAACTCAGCTGGATTTGACATCAGCAGTGTTTCACTATATCTATGACATTATTATGTTGGCTGATTCTAAAGAACAAATTGAGACTTGACCTGGCCTCATTTCATACATGGAAGGATATGTTTGGGTCATAAGTAGGTACTAGGTGCAGGTCTTTGATGCTGTTGGCTACTATACCTATATGCTGATTTCATAGCCAAAATTACATAAAACATTTATTATAACCGCTGGTGTGTGGTCATATTTTGCACACACGATAATGAGATCAATCATTCCCTGCACCAAAACCATCCGTCACGTCCGAGTTGTCTTAGGTCAGCTCTGCTCCTTTTTTTCAGTAGAGTTGTGTTTTGTATGTAACAACTATGGTATCACTTTACTCCAAAAATGGTGCAGCAGAGTTCTCTGTACATTATTACATAGAACCCATTGCTATTATTATCTTTGCAGCCTACAGTGTTGCAAGTAAGGCTGGGTACACACTACAGATAATTTCTCCCAATGCAATATCGTTAACGATTTTACCAATGACTGAAATAAAAAAAAAGAAGTCCCGATCAGCAGCCGATTCCTGTGCACACACTATACACGTTTTACCAGATTTACCTTCAGATCTGTGCTCTTCATCTGTCATAACCATCGGCTGCAAGGATGGTGACTCTGCACACTCCATAGAGATCTATGGACACTGACGGTCCTGAGTGCTTACACACTGCAGGATTGAACCGACATTGTTCCATCGTTGAACAAAATTTTTAGTCCAGTTTAAAAATCAAACTAAACAATACAACGTCCTTTGGAACGATAACCATTCATCGTTGGAGCATACGCACTAATGCGATTACGGGCCAAGCAGTTGTTTATCGTGTGATTGGCCCGATCTTCGGCTGATAAACATGTAGTGTGTACCCAGCCTAACAGAATAGAATTGTATCCAATCAAATTCATATCCAACTGATAATTTGCCAATCATTTTAATTGCTGCTGTTGATGGCAGAAATATAGTATTTAAACGTATCCGCATACTATTAATTGTGTCCCAGAATGTACCAGTGGTTCAACAGCTGTCTGAGTTAGAAGGAGTTGGGTCTGTCACACTGTAGAGGGACTATTGTCTTCTCAGAGCCATTTAAAAAATCTTTCTCCTCTCCTGCAGACAATCAGATGTACAATTACTTCTGAAAGACAATCATAGGTACAATTACTTTAATAAATGAATAAACAAATTGTATAAACTAAGAACATCTCACTTACATGTGATCCTATGATCGTCCAATCCAGAGGGTCCTGTAATGTATCTAACGGTCCAAGCAGGAGATCTCTTGGCCAGACGATATTCAATCTGCTCCCAGTATTCTGAAGGCTCCTCCCACTGCGAACTTCCCATTCATCCTAATGGGAGCTCATGAGAAAGAGGTCACGACTTTTTAGAAGTTTGAGAAAACCTTCTCCAAACAGTGGATCTCCTGCTTGGGATCATTAGAAACATCATGGAACCTGCCACATTGGAGGATAAGTGCAGGTAAAAGAGTTTTTTTTTTTCTTATTTTAATTATCTCACATCTCACATTTTGATTCAAATCAAAATCACTGTTTTCATTTTGTATGGTGCGATCATTTACAGGGGTTGGGCCACCTCTTAGTGAGTCAGGTGTAATTGATAATTGATAGAACCACCACAAAAGGTAGACAATAGATTGGAAGTGAGTTAGATGTGGCATCACATGATTGGAGATCTGCAGCTTATGATTGGGTGGTCTTCTGTCCAAAATCCCTGGCTCTTTTCAAGTTACACCCAGGCCGTTTGCTGCAAAAACAATGATTATCTTGCATGCTGGGAGTTGGCTCAGCACCCTAAAGCAAGAAGTGATTGTCATTAATTAACTAGTGGTTTTTAGGCAATTTTAGTTAACTATTAATGTTTACGCAAGGGGGAATGGTCATAAAACCATTGCTATTCTGCATTTTAAGTGCCATTATGCCAGAAAATTGTGACTGACATGTACACATATATACTTGGTGTTGGAAGGTACATTGGTAATAGATATCTTAAGACAATTGTATTTTAATACAAATTCAGAAACATTTTTCCAAATATTCTAGGATACAGGATTTTAATATGTTCTTTAATATAATAATATATGTTTGTCAACTTTTTATGCACTCATAAATATATTTACCTCAGTCACAGAATCCTTCTATTTTGAGTCTTCATTATCTGAAATATAAAAACATAAACATAGAGGACCTGATTCATTAAGAATTCATTAAGGAAAGTAAAGAAAAAAAAATTAGCAACTTTGAACCTTGGCAAAACCATGTTACAATGCAAAGGGTGCAAATTAGTTTATTATTTTGCACATAAGGAAAATACTGGCTGTTTTTTCATGTAGCACACTTGATAACTTTATTTTTGCACTGACATTAAAAGTTGATCTAGGACATGCCCTACCCCAACTATAAATCTGTCCTCACATTTTAAATGTACCTCCCCCTCCAATGCAACATGGTTTTGCCCAGGTGCAAAGTTACTCTTTTTTTTTTGCTTTACTTTCCTTAATGACTCAGGCCCAAACATTTTTGACCCCTTTGTTGTTAATTTTTTCACCCCTGTCCGAAGCCTATTTTGGCACTTTTTCTTTATAACCCAAGACTAACATGCCCAGCTGTTTTTAGAAAATGGTACAATAGTGGAAATACATACCTTTCTGAATTACTGCAGGTCTACCTATTTGTATGGGTTGAATTAGTAATTAACAATAAGTGGCGGCATTAGTGCAAGTCTCTAACGACCACATTTTGTGGGATTTTTTTTTTTCAAATCTGAGATGGGAGCATATTAAAGGTCGAGGGGGAACAAAAAAATGTAAATAAAAAAGGAATACAGTTTAGAAATAGACAGTCTACTGCATCATGTGAGGGGGCAGTTACATTTTTAGCCTAATCCTGGAAAGCAGAATAGGTAGGTAGTTATATTATTTTGACATGATCATTTATTCACAAGTTGGGCTAATAAAGAGGCACTGTTAGACCCTTCTGAATAGCTGCTGGTCTTCGGCCAAAAACGGTGGCCAATTTGTGTTGGTTGATTTAGTGACAGGAGTACAAATATGCACCCCCCACTTTTTAATTGACGTTTTGCATGATTTACCGTCAGATCTGTGCTCTTCATCTGTCATAACCATCGGCTTTGGAACAATAATTGTTCTTCGCTGCAGTGTACACACTAATGTGTTATCAGGCCAATCGGTCGTTTATCATGTGATTGGCCCGATAATCATCTGAAAACACTATAGTATGTACCCAACCTTATGAACAGGAGTGATCAACAGGAAATAGATAAAAAGGGGCTCCTTTGTTTGAAAGCGTACTCTGTCAAATGTGGGCGCCCCCATGTATTTTGCAAATGGGGGAGAAAATGGGGGAGCAATTTTGCTTTTTAAGAGCCCCCCTCCACTTGGATATTTTTTCAGAAGGCAAAAAACAAAAAAAGGGCATCCAGGTTTGAAAGAGGAGACTCCAGCCTTCTAGTTAAAGATATTTTTTCAATTAAAAAATTATCCTGTCCAAAATTAGGCCAGGTTTGCATTAATTATTTGTTTGTTACCTGTTTGCTTGTAAGTACAGATTAGGTGAACAGTCAGAGCCAGCAGCAGTAGAACAACTCCGGTCCGGACAAGTATCAGGTAGCTTTGACATTTGGAAGTCAAAGATGTCATTTGGTGGGGTCCATCTATAAAATGATTAGAATATATTACTGTACAGACCAAACTCTGATTGTCATAAACATAATTTAAGGTTATCCAAAAGCCCAGTGCTCAAACCAAAGTCATCCCAGAAATAAAATAGATCATATTATTACTTTAGAGCTTACTTTATAGTTTGTTATTACTTTAGTAACTTATTTAGGGTGTTAATAAGATTGCATTACTCTATGTTAAGTCACTAGTTTTGTACTTAAAGAGGTGTCATATGAAAACTAGCTTTCCTTTAAAGGCAATGGATTTTGAAGTGAGTAAAAAATCATTGATTGGTAATGCTATGTAAGTATTCAGCCGTTGTTCATGATAAATTTTGCCACTGGATGGCGCTGTTTTATATGTGTCTTCTGTAATTTTTATACTAGCATTGTAGCAGTTTCTATTTATATTTTAACACTAGAGACACTGTTGCATATAGTTTTATCATATGCAGAGACCTGCAGGATTTCAATTTACACACAAGGAAGTAAATAATATAAAGTAGATACTATATGGGAATATGTTTGTCAGTAACAAGAGGAAATTGGAGTTCCCTGACAATGAGTCTCAATCTTTGAATGGTGTTTATTTAAGTTTTTGTACCACACTTAAACATTTTGAAAAAACATTTCGCTCCCAGGATGCATTGTTACCTCTTTCTGATATTTCCCAGTGGACACGGACAGGAGAGGAATTAAACCACACCTCACAGGTCACATGCTCCACATGGCCCCAGGTGGTTCTGGGAAGTGAGATGAGGTTCAGGAAAGTCCAGGTCCCACCTGGTTCCTCCATAGAGGTCATCCTGCCCTTGTGATGTGTCCCAGAGATGCTCCAAGTTATATGGATTGTGTGACGAACAACACGTACCACACAAGCCAGCTGGACACCGGTGCTAGGAAGCGGAAGCTGAGCAGGAGCCAGAAGATGGACTGAGCTTCTGGATGTGGAACTGTCTGGGAACATCAGATGGGAGCAGCGTTGAATAATTATACTGTGCTAATGAAGTTTATACAGGATTAATAACAATATGCCCTTTCATGCGGGCATTTTGCTAAATATCAGCTGTGTTCTGCCCAGTAACATCTGAATGAATTGCACACATCATATTTCAAGTAACTACATGAACATTAAGTTATAATGGACCATGTTCCGGCAATACCATTTGAAATTTGGTTCACTATGCAAGAAGGATAACTAAGGGGGCTCGGCTCATAGTTTGCATCAGGATCCAGGGGCCTATAGATAACTCACTAAAATGTTTCTTTATCAGTGTACCTATTGTGTAATATTTAATACAGGAACATTAATGTAGTCTACAATATCTTACCTGCAGCTATTAGTGTTGTCCCATTGCCATATTTTAGTAAATTAACACCATAAAGAAATGTACAGAAATAAACTCCAGAGTCATTAGTCTGTACATTATGTATCTCCAGTGTAGCCTTGTACTTATTATTTTTGCAGGTATATTTGTGTGCACCATTATAACAAGATTTAACACGTAGAGGAGCTTCTCCTGTTCTCCAGCTCTTTCGGTACCAGGAGACCTTTGATTTGTCTTCTAGCGATTCATTAGACTCACAGCTGATAACTGTGGTGCCATTAACATCCGCATACACAATGTCCTGAGGCTGGTACAGAACCATCTGAGCAACAATCACTGCAAAATATAAGCTCAAAATTACATGTGAAATACTTTATTAGTGGCCAATCGTGTAGATCCCTAATACATTGTACACATATTGTTGCTACTTTTACAATCGGAATGCTGAGAGTAAAAGCTAATACAAAAGTATGACATAATAAGAAGGATGTCTGATAAGGACTGTGTAGCCTGCACAGCCATATGCTTATTCAAACAAATTATCATAATTTATTTATATAGCGTCACTAATTTCGCAGCGCTGTACAGAGAGCTCACTCACAAGTTAGGAAGGATTTCAGGGTTTCTTTCACCAGTAAATCGATTTGCGTCATAGCTTACAAACGGTTTATGCTATGCTATCTTTTGACACTTTAGATTAGAGATGCTCAGGCTCGGTTCCTCGAGAACCGAATACACCCGAACTTAGGGGATCCTGTGAGGTGGTCTAAATTGACTGAAAATGACTTGAAATTAGTGTTATTGAGGTTAATAATAATGTAGGAACAAAAAAGAGCAATAGTATGTGATTTTAGCATATTTTAGGATGTTTTCTAAAAAATCAAAAACCAAAACACACAAGGGCGGTTTTGCCAAAACCAAAACACAAAGCTAATCTAGATCCAAAACCAAAACCAGTACACGGGAGTCAGTGAGCATCTCTACTTTAGATATGTGTCTAAAATGCTCAAAAAAATGCCAACTTATTCACTTCAAAAGAATAAGAAAAATACATTTGGGAATGGGGTTTGTTTGTTAACAAATGAGAAATTGCCAACTAGCATATTTATACAATAAAACTATGTCCAGATTGGCACTTGGCCTACTTAAAAAAAAATCTATAGGTGTTTTATCAAATTACCTTGCCTAGGAGAGTGACGGAGGAGGTTCTAATTTTTCACCCATGAACCTGGTGCTTTCTTAAAACAAAAATGATTTGAAAATACACAGGTGCTCATGAATCATGTGAGCTTTTTGGAATTCCATTAATTAGTCTATAAATGTGTTAAACATCTGTCTTTAAAAAAAGGACATAACTATGGCACATCGTAGCGGCACAGTGATTAGCCATGGTTTCAACTGTGTGTGGAGTTTGTATGTTCTCCCTGTGTTTGCATGGGTCCCCTCCAATTGCTCCAGTTTCCTCCCAGGGTCCAGAAACATATATTCTACCCTCCTAAGAATAATACTTTGGTCCATCCATCGAGACCTCCATCATTTGTTGTGTTTAGTAGAGTCCTAGCACTTAAATACAGCCAGGATCTCTGACATTTACCCTTGGAGCTACGTAGATCCTCTCTCCATAGTAAGAAGATATAACATAGTGGCTCTAGGGCTTTCAATTGACAATGTTGCGTCGGATCTCTCCTGCTGGGGGGACAACCAAACACTGAAACAGATCTAAAGAGGTTCTGACTGATGTGAATGAGTTCTCTGTACAGCGCTGCGGAATCAGTGGCGCTATATAAATAAATGGTGATGATGATGGTGATGTAAGTCCTGCTAAACACAGCTAATTGTTTGAGTAGGGACCTTCATCAAAGTATTAGAGATTTTGTAAAATTCATATTTAAAGGGGAAACCCCTACTATGAAACCGGGGGGTAAATGTATCCAACTGAGAGTGTTGTGGCGGGTTTGAAAAAACCCATCAGATTCTAGCTATCATTTATTTAGTACATTATACAAAATGACAGCTAGAATCTGATTGGTTGCTATAGGCAACATCTCCACTTTTCAAACCCGCCGGAAAACTCTCAGCTTGATACATTTACCCCCTGGTTTCAATGGTCTTTTGTCACATTGTCAAACAGGAATAACTACTACTGTATATATCTATTGCTTTTATACAGATTACTATAATTGCATTAAATGTCAATATTTTCTGAAATTTACTGACACACACCACACAAATATTTGAATATAGATATACTGTATATGTGTGTAATTTTATACTGTCATATGGGTCTAAATACTTAGCAAAAGTAATACAAAAACATTGTAAATTAGATCCAAAAAACAAGAGGTACAAATGCTCAGCGAGATCCTTGTTGTATACTTAGTTAATGTTCAACTTTTTATAACTTGGTCAATCACTGTGTGACATTGATTAAAATAAAAAAATAAGTTTCTTACCTTCAGAAAACAGGAGTAAGTGAAGTAGATCCATATCTGCTCACCAATACAGATGTCCCTAATATACTGTATAATACACTTTACACTGTTAAGTTCTTCTTTGCCAGAAACGGCCAAATCCACAGGGGCTGGAATCCCTCCCTCTTTAGTGTTATGATGAAACCAATAAGCCACACTGCTCTTTTTAGACACTCACTGAAATTTAGTAATACAAATTTGTGATGAAGTTTTTTTTCCAAAATAATAATTTATCAGTGTTGACAGCATTTAAATTTGGGATTGTTACATGCTGCAGCGTTAAAGTTTAGAAATAATTGTTCTACGTCGTCTGCTCTCTATGTTCTTAAATATTTGTCTTTTGGTATAAAATATTCAGAATATGTAGTCGGTGACAATAGATATAACGTAATAAGTGCTGCACTGGTCCTTTACATTATTTGCAGCGGAGTGAACATTATTTTGTCAGATATACTGTCACAATCAGTGGTTGAAGTAGAAATTTAGAGGTGGGGGTATGGAAAATGTAATGGGAATGTAAGTGGCGGTGAGAGATACCCCTGTATACACACCACTTCCATCACTGTGTATATATATATATATATATATATATATATATATATATATATATATATATATATATATATATATATATACTCTATAATATAAAAGCCTAGTGGCGTGTTTCTGTGTGTGAAAAAAACAAAACAAGCTGCAGCGCCACCTGCTGGGTGAAGTTATACACTGACCTACTAAATTCTTAGTGTGTGTGAAAGAAAAAAAACTCAGAAAGGGCTGAAATTTGCTGCAGCGCCACCTGCTGGGCGGAGTTATACACTGACCTACTAAATTCTTAGTGTGTGTGGAAAAAAAAAACTCAGAAAGGGCTGAAATTTGGTATACTAAGATGTTTTTAATTTGTTAATTTAATTTGTTAATTGTTAAAAGTGTTTATAAAGATTTAAAAAAATATATATATATATTTCTTGAAGGAGAAGTGACAGTTGGGAGTGGTTGGTGGTTGCCGGGGGTGACAGTGGGGAGTGGTTGGTGGTTGCCGGGGGTGACAGAGCGAGAGGAGTGTGATACTCAGGACCACGGAGAGAGATCCCTGTGTCTGGATAGACATCTGGATAGATGTGGCGATAAAGATGAAGGATGAGGTGATGGAGAAAAATGATGAGGTGGTGACATGTGGACAAAACCACGTTAAAAAGGGCGCTTGCATCGGGAAGTAACGCTCTTCCCCTGAGGAGGCCTGGGCTAGGCCCAAATGCATGACAAGAACCTTTTTAACACCTTAAGTAGCTTGATTTGACTAGAATGCATGAGTATCATGCACGGGTTAACTTGTATGTATATATATATATATATATATATATATAATGTGAGTGACTGGAATGTGATAGTGTTACAATGACGGCAGTCGGAGAAGTGGCGGTATATCATACCACTGTATACACCTCCCACTTCCACCACTGGTCACAAAACCTTTTGTTTTAAAACATTACAAACACATGATATAATTGTGCACCCACTCCACGGCAGTTTCATTTTACAATAGAATTCTAATGTCCAAGTAGTGAGTGACGGGATCCTTTTCCAGATGGACCACATACGGGCTAAGATCTGGAGCCTACCAGTGAGATTGGTGGATGACCATAGACATAGGCTCATAACTGACCAGGTTTAGTATCTTCCTTGAAAATGAATTAATCCTTCTCAGACATCGCACTCGATTTGCTGACAGGAACATGAGAATATCAGGCCAATTTGCTGATGTCATCCCCAGGTTTATTGTATGTGTGACCATCATTATAAAGTAGTGTGAGGCAGAAGTGCTAACCACTGAGCCACCTTGCTGCCCAGCAAAATGCTTCGTATATGCAAGGTCCTAGCCACCCACCCTGCTACGAAGTGTAATTTCTGTAGGTCAACTCTTCACCAGCACGATGAAATGTCCACGCTAATCTCTCTGTTTCCGAACTGCTTTCTATAAACCTACAGAGGCTCTTGTTAAGTTAGACGCAAATTGTTTTTGAAGTATAATACAATTTTTTTTTTACATCTGATCAAGCGCACAAACCGCTGGCTTTGAAACTAGTGCTCTGGTTGCTTGCACAGAATGAAAAAAAGTATTATACGCAGAAAATGCAATTTGCGCTCAACTTGAGCCACACAGTACGTAACAGTACATCTACCTACCCTATGAAAAGGTGGGAGCTTAGATCTACTAGTAGTAGCAGAGAGACATTCGTCATTTATATTGTTTCAATGTGTCCTCTATGGAGCACAACATTGAGAATACATGTTACATAAACTGGTGGATCCAGGATGGGTCTTGTACACAGCTTAGACTCAGGAATACTCGTTTGCACCTGTTGCACCAATGGTAGTTCCGCCACTGGCTTCACAGAAGGAAGGCCAAATATCAAACCTTTCTCTAAAGATTGGGTCAAATTAGGCACTAAAATTCATTATGTCTGTAGGACACTGGAAGTACAACCATCCTTCCGTATGGATAGATACCCAAATAGCTCTCACTCCTATAGCTAAATGGAAGAAGCTGGGTAATCTTTGCTACAGTTTTCGTATTCACAACTCCACACCCCAGACCTGGATCACACTGCATTATTATTTTTTTTTATTATTATTATTGTTATTATTACTATTAGTATTAGTATTATTATTATTAGTAGTAGTATTATTATTATAAGTAGTAGTAGTATTATTATTATTAATAATGATAATAGTAGTTATAATAATAATAATAAAATTGATTTGTGAGGCATCACATTGCTCCTCAGTGCCGGACTATGGAGAAAATAGGACATATATAAAAACAGGGATATACATGGTAAACATAATAAATTGAGACATGAAAACAAAGGTGTACTGAGGGTCCTACTCATAGGAGAGCGTACATTCTAATTGGAAGAGGGTCCAGCTTAAACAAGAGGAACAAGTGTGGCTCAGACTAGTCATTGGGGCAGCTGTAAGGGTGCATTAGTGTGAGCAGTAGAGGTGGGAGTGTGATAAGCTCTAATAAAGAGTTGGAGTATTACAGAATTGGAGAGCTGGCACTGTGCTGGTGTTGCATTAAAACTGTATGCACAATAAGGGCAGATTTTAATGTGATGGTAAACTTTGTAAAGGCCCAGTCTTAAAAATAATGGTGCTGTCTTACTAAAGTTCAGAGTGCCTTGTACAAACCAGTAACAAGTCTATCTAATTCTAAAATGACTGTAGTAGTTTAAACAAGCATAACTGGCTTAGACACACAAAGGGTAAAATTGTAAATGAGCCTGTGTATAAGAAGTAGACAAAGTGGTCACCCGGAAGGAGTTTGGCTGTGATAGTTGATCGGTAGTGTCATGCATGCATTACCATTTCTATTTTAAGACTATACCCACTGTTTTAGGTTAACACCTCTGTTGATCTCTTACATGTATTTAAAAACAGGAAGCATTGTCAATGTCCAGTGTCTCCATCCTTCAACCACAGGCAGGTACCTGGTTCTAACATTTCAACAGCAGTTTTGAACGTGACGCTTTGTTAAGCAAAGTTGCATTACTAAACATTTATGAAACTCCAGAAATTAAGCAAATTGTGGGTCACAATTTGTCTTCTCAGCCAGTTTTCAAAATTCAAGTTTTATGGAGTGGATATATCTGTGCACCCTTCTGCAAAACAATGAACACTCCTAATAATGTACACTATCCACCCCTCTTCTCCTCTTTGCAAAACAAAATCTAATTTTGGCATGGGTCTCCAAAACTAGCAATGAACACGTTCACTCCACCCAACTCCTCCCATCATGCAGACACCACTAATGTGCCCTGCATTCCAATGCACTTTGCCGAACAAGTAGACATACTAGAGGACCATTTCTTTACTAAAGAAGATTTTGTACTGTTAATCTACAGTTTTCCCATTTTAGCTGACCTAGAAGTTCAAGCCAACATATCGCAAGAGGGTTGTGCAGAAAAATCTAATGATTACATTGAAACAGTGCATTTGCAGTGAAATGTCTTAAGCAATATGCTTTTACACTTATTGTGGAATTAATCATAAATCATCTTAGTGGGTAAAAATAGCTAAATCTACAGTTCATTAACTGCTGTGACATCACTGGCCTGTCCCTTTGTATGAATCAAGCAAGTGTGCAATGCATTTCTGCATGGCAAGACTGAAAGCCTGACACTTACACACAGCCTGCTGAAACAGGGCATAACTTACCCCTAAAACTGCAACCTACTATAGAGGGGTGAATGTCAATGCTGTATATTGAGTGAAGTATAAAAACTATGGGGGTGATACTGAGTTGGACTCCAATGTAATAAAAAGTCACACTTAAAAAAAAAATTCATGTAAATAACAATGTATTTATGCCCATATACTGGGGTGTACACTTAGCAAGATATATTCAGCTTGACACAAACAGCTTACGTCAGGCGTACATCAGATACACTTATATCTAAAGCAACCCTGGACACACAAGTGTGTCTAGTATAGTGTATGCTCAGTTGTGACTATAGAGTGCAGCATGCGTCAAATTTCTGAATTAACACTGCTCGCAATTAGTAAAGAACCCCATACATCCCCATTAGAAGCAATTTGGGTTTATTTGGAAGATGTTTATTTCTACCTATTATGTATGTATTGACCACAGTGTTTTCTGCCTGCTCTATTTAAAACCAATAAATACGTCTGCACCTTCACTATTAACTCCTTATTAGGTATATATTGCACTGTCACTACAAAATTAATAGATCATATTAATCATTGTTTCATTACTAATACATTCACTTAATTTAAATAAAAGCATCCAAACGATGTTCAATGAAACAACGAGATTTGAATAAAAATAAAATCTTTATTTAGAATTTTTTTTTACATTTCTATGGTTGTAATAATGCAAATGTTTTTTTTTCAAGCAAATCTAAATATTCAAGAATATGTCCTAGGCAATTCTACATGATTCCTATTTGATGAAATAGACCATCTCGATGTGCCAGGGTCATTTCCAGGATTTCCCCGCCAGCAGCATCTGTGGATGATAAAAAGGGAACATATTAGTGTTGCAATATTCATTTTAAATATTCCCTAAATACACAGTACATACGTTTTTTAATAATTATTGTCAAAGCAGAATGGCCTGTAAGATATATGTTATTATCGGTCCTAGATAGTCTTGTTAATCACCCACACACTATTCAAACTTTTCCCTTTAAGCCATGCCTACTCCAGTCTTTCCACCTCGTCAAATAATCTAAAACCGTCACAGATGTCTCTATGCAATAATTACTGTAGTTACTGCCACCACCAGGGTCCTGCAGTGACACCTAGAACTACTTACCTCTGGGTGTTGTACATAGCTGCTGCAGCTCATATTTGGTGGTGACTGTGGTTGGTGCTTCCTGAATGCTTACTCTAGATCAGGACTACAGAGTACCCGCTGGAATGTAGAACCCTGGGTTCAACACAGGACAGCTGGAGAACAGATTAGACGTTTCTTATGTGTAAATCACAGGATTACAGCAGGTAGTAGGTGTTATGCAGAATCTTGTAAGCACAATGGTGTTTATTGCTCATAAGTAGTCCTTACAAGGACTGTTACACAGCAGTATGTGGTACTGATGATTCATTCAGAAGTATAATAATGTGCCCGTGTTACATAGGGCTCCACTGCAATTTATATACAGTGTTTACACAAATGATGGTAAGGGTAATGTAACCCCTGCTCTTTTAACCAATCCAAGCTGATTCACTTGGCTACATAGCAGCATCGTTCTTAGTGACAGGGGGGGTGGGTTTTTCACTCCTGCCCATGCAATGATAGGGTGAGGCAAGGCGATGCTAGAGGGTTTCGGGCTTCAGTGTGGTGCTTGTGTTTCCTGGTTCAACATATATGATATAATATCTGTATGTAGGTCCATTAACTACTATTAATGTCATCATAAATGTGTATAAGTACCTTCCTCGCATATGTGTGTATATCCCAGATTCCATTATAATTCCCACATTAGCAACATTTACTCAGCAATCAGCGATATTCTAGTATATACAGCTTGACACCACCACTGCTTCCAGTGTAGTTACATACACCACCAATACCACTTCTCAACTATGCATCGCACAACCTCTCAGCTATGAACTGCACAACATTTCTGCTAAGTACAGCAATCCATGTCATCGCGTTAACACACAACACAAACTGTCTTCTATGCATAGTACAACCTCCCTGCTAAGTTCAACTTCCATTGTTTTCAGCATAAACTATGCACACTACAACTTTACTCTGTTCCAAAAATCATCCATATTACACTGCTGTCCCAATTATCCATACCTCACATCACTTCAATATGAATATAAGCCACTAATTCAATAGCGATGGTACTACATGCCGGCACTTCACTTTGACTTCAGAAAACAGAGCGACGTTGAGATTTCTACGTATAAAGCGGACCAGGCAAGAATTTTGAGGCACAATATTTTCGAGGGTGCAAAATTGTAACAGGGAGAGGGATAAACTGAAACTCATTTTAAAATGTAAAAGAATAGTTGTTCAACAAGGTCAAAAATAAACATGAAAGTAAAATGTAGTAAGGTTTTAAGCTTCACATATTACAATGGTAGAGGCGGAAGACATTAAGTCATCCTCAGGTGTGTATAGGATAGACTTCATCCATTCACACCTCTATCCATTCTTTGCATCACAAATTAATAATTTAATCTTGAAATAAAGTAAATATTGGTGGGGGTTGAAGGATTTTAAATTAAGGATGAGTTCCTTTATGCCTTTCTCCTATCTCCTAGCGTGTAAGGGGGCACTATGAGCGTTTTAGCCTGGGGTGACCTGAAGCTTTAACTAGGCCCTAATTTCTATCACCTTACACAGACTACTGGGAGAGAAAGATTAAAAACGTATAAGAATGGCAGCTTATCTCCTAGGTGTCTCTATTATTATGGGACTTTCTTGAATGCATCCAGCGACATTTTGGCTCCTAGTTGATAAAATGATTTGTGACTTTCCTCCTTTTTTTCTGGCCTCTGTGTTTTTTTAAATCCCCTTTTTTAGGACACCCTTGAATGTAACAGTTAACCTATCATTTGCTATTTCACCTCACTCTGCGTTAAAACAAATCTCAGAACAGAAAAAGCAACAGTAAAATACACATCATTGTTGAAGCTAATGTCTCAATGGTTATAATCCGTAAAACTAATACATTGTAAAGTAAGAAAACAAATAAAGTATTACTGTATCAAAATGTGCTTACTTTTAACACCTTTATGTTACAATAAAATATAACCAGCCAAGTGCACTGTGCATATATTGTCTTTTTTAACATCATTTTTTTAAATCTTGCTTCAAGTATGTCAATAGTACTTCTTGTCTTTAATATACTTGATATTTCTACGCATGGTAATCGAGTTATCGGTGCTGTAAACTCCGACACTGTTTACGACTACATAATTATTCCGATAGTGAACAGAGCGACATAGAAAAAATAACTACTTACCAGTAAAGAGACACAGAGGAAATACGATGAGAGGACATCGCGACACTTCCAAATGACGTCAGTTGCGTGCGCGACTTGGAAATTTCGACTTTTAAAGTGGCAACGCAAAGACCTAGATAAGTATTACCGTTGGGTTAGGCGCTAGGGTTAAGGGTTAGGGTTTGGGGTTAGGATTATGGCATGGGGTTAGGGTTAGGAATAAAATTAATATTACTATAGTCCGTGCATTGCTGCTTTAAAAAAACAAAAAAAACAAAGTCGTGTGTGACATATCCTATGTAATCCAAGTGAGTGAACTTCATCCCTCAATAATATTTTTAACCTAGCATGCCAAGCCATAAGGTCAACAATTGACTCTATTATTAGACAGACAGCTATTTGCTGCATTGTTCAAAGAAGGGCACTTATCTAGTTACCCGAGAAGTTAATTATCGGCATTTGCAGACTAGCAAGGGAGCCAATAACTGCTGTGTTAAAGGAGGGCATATCAATCTATTTTAGATTGTTGAGCAGGAATATCGGCATTCGCAGAT
Organism: Mixophyes fleayi; assembly: GCF_038048845.1. NCBI lineage: Eukaryota > Metazoa > Chordata > Amphibia > Anura > Limnodynastidae > Mixophyes > Mixophyes fleayi. The sequence goes on from NW_027445896.1 coordinate 387,144, forward strand.
TATTATAAGTGTATATCAGAGCCGTAAGGAGGCAGGTGCGGGCGGTGCCGTCGCCCAGGGCGCAAGCCAAAGGGGGCTCAGCAGCCGTCCGCTACCTGGCTCTTTCTGCAGGCTTTTACTTACCCGCAGTGGAACGCATTAGGTTGGCCACACCCACTTGTCAAATGCCACTCCCACTTAGATGGGGTGCACCAGTGCCCTGTCTTGCCCAGGGCACTAAAATGTCTAGTTATGGCCCTGGTGTATATATCTTACATTACTCAGCTGCCTAACAGTTAGCAAATCCTCCGTCCATCTTCTATGTCGTAGCAGCACCAAAGGGATTATCTCTAATCATTTATAGCTATCTTGAAAAGCTGGCAGCTATAAACAGTTACAAATCTATCCAGTTGAACCTTTTGTAACTAATATAGTTACAATTGTAATAACATTATTCAGGGATTTATAAAAGACATATTATATTGACAGTCTTTCCCTCATTTATTATTTATATATACCAACCTATTTATTAATCAGGGAATTAGTCACACACAGCATTTTTACATTTTATTCTTACAAATATCACTTATATTTCACTGTTTTTATACAATATATTAGTACATTATTATTTTACTCAATTCTAATAAAAGTTAAGTTTTAACAATTACATTTTAATCTCTCAAACTTATCTGTTAGAATGTTGGGACTTTAAGAGTGCACCAGATAAAATCATAGTGAGCCTGATTCATTAAGGATCTTAACTTAAGAAACTTCTTATTTAAGTCTCCTGGACAAAACCATGTTACAATGCAAGGGGTGCAAATTAGTATTCTGTTTTGCACATAAGTTAAGTACTGACTGTTTTTTTATGTAGCACACAAATACTTGATAGCTTATTTGTAAACTGAAATTTAAAGTTGATATTTAAAGCTGATGGTGGCACCCTCCTATTTATTCAATAATATTAAAATCTTGGATATAGAATAAATGAATTAATATTGGGAGTATTTAAAGTTTCTTTATATATAAAAAATGACAATAATACACAATTTTTTTTTTACTAGTGCGACATAATCTTTTTTTTTGTATCCTTTATGAATACTTGCCAGCTTTATGACTGTGACTTTTTGTCTATGTGCATGATTATTATTGAATTTTATTGCTTGATAGAGATCAAAAGAGTTTTCAATCTCCACACTTTACACTGCTCTATAAGTATACTGTTGTGAGAAAATATTTCTGTTATTTATGAGTATGCCATTATGAATGTCGCACTGAGCTTGATACTCACTGTATAATAAACATATTGTGCCTGATTCTTCAAGATACGTATTCTGAGCGTATTATACACACGTATTTAGACTTTGCATCTGGCCTGAATTCCTCAATGCACGGATCTCCTGATACGTGCACTTTTGAAATTGGGGACAGGTCTACATGGGACGCAGCAGGATGCGTCCAATACCTATGTGAATTATAAATTCGCAAAAGAACACAAAGTAAAAAAATGAAATGACTTAATTAATGTCACCTCTTATTGAAATAGGCGTTAATGATAATAGCGATAAAACAGTGAAGAAAAAAATGTCTATGAAATACATTTATTAGGATGTTGTTAATGTCTACTGAGCATAAAATACATTTTTACAGTTGCTCCTGATTACAAACACATGTTATAGCATGCATACCAGAATGTCATCACTACTGATCAGGACTTGCACTAGCCCTGTAGCTGGAGCAAGAGATACGTCAGAAAGACAAGTACCTTTGAGACACTCAGAGCTGGATTTGGACGAGGCTGCGTGCACTTGAGTTTGGCACGCCTTTACTGTACATTGACTACAGATGAGCGCCCCTTCCCGCCCTGTTCACTCCCCAAAATTTTAGGCTGTAGTAAGTGTCCTTTGAATTCTAAGACAGCGCGTTCAGAGCTGCATTCACATTGGTGTTCACTGCCGTATCTCCAGTTCTGGGCTTGTGCAGAGTGATTTTGCTTACGATACACTCAATATTGGCAGATACGTACCTGGATGAATCAGGCCTATTATACACGCCATATGCACAAATCTTCCAATCAGACATTTAGGGGTATATTTACTAAACGGCGGGTTTAATGAAGTGGAGATGTTGCCTATAGCAACCAATCAGATTCTAGCTGTCATTTATTTAGTGCATTCTACAAAGTGACAGCTAGAATCTGATTGGTTGCTATAGGCAACAACTCCACTTCTTCAAACCCGCAGTTTAGTAAATATAGCCCTTAGTGAGGTGTGGATCAGTTGTCCACTGGAAGTTAGGGATAGTTGTCAATCAGGGGTTTTGTACATCATATCAATCATTAAAAAGCAGCAACACATTTTGTAGGTTAACATATAACTTGCATATGACAAAAAAACACAAATATTTACAGAAAAACACATTTACATATTAACTGTATTTTTCTTATTAAGTAAGAACAGTTTTCAGGAATATCTCTTTCTTCATGATAGGGCTTTAATCCATATACTGTTGCTCAGTGTCCCAGAAAGAGTTATTTTCTGTCTCGTGTGAGATAATACATATCCAGTTGTGAGTACACAATCCCATCCTAAAAGAAATAATACAAAACATATTCATTTACGGGCTTCCCAAAAAATTGTGACTTTAAATTGAATGTGGGTTTTTATATCTCTACTAGTATATACCAATTGGGACCTGTAGTGCCATTTGGGAAATAGCAGAATCTCCTGCTTGGGATTGGTAGAGACATAATGGGGCTCACTAGATTGGAGGATTGTGGGAGCACAGGTGATAGTTTTTTTATTATTTAAATTTCCTCACATTAGTTCACCCAAAGTTACATATTTTTGGATGAATTTATCAATTTTAAAACGGCTGTGTCGATGTTTTGCTAGAAAGCTGTGTTTGAGAAATACTGGTAGTGGTTGAAAAATGGAAATGCCAATATAAAGTTGTTTACTCGGGTGTTGGGCATGCTCATGCGGCTAAAAGCAGGAGAGATGCAGCTCCATTCGTCAGTCAGTCACATGACCCCTTTTTGATGCTAGCAGAAAACACTGTTTCAGTCGTCATTCCAGAACCTCCCAATTGGGTTTAGATTTGGTTCAGAACTGGCGACTGGCTGAGAAGGCCACAACAAATGGATAATATTAGTGTCATGCTCATTAAACCATTGTGTGAACATATTACTTCCACAGTATTATGGAACCATCAGAACCCTTCACTATTAGATACAAGCACTAAGGGCTGTAGAATTCTTCTTATGTTGGTGTCACATGTGAATTTTGATGATTTATCTGAGTAAAACACTTTCCTCCATTGCTCGGTAGTACATTGTCTGCGCTCGTTGCATCACAGAACTTGCTAATGTACATTGGCAGGTGTAATGAGCGATTAATGCACTACAAAATGACTACAATATCCCTTTCTCCTTAGAACACTTTTGATGTACTGCACGCTCACACCAAAGGTTGACATTGGCAATTGATCTGCGCTTAATCACCTGTTTTGCTTTACCCTGTGAACTTACGTACAGGTATCACAATCTTGGATTATGTCTTGGTCCCACTGTTGCCCTTTGATGGTGATATTTTGCCCTCAGAGCAATTGATCTTGTGTTGGTCACTGAAGCACCTGTCAAATACCCTCTAACAATGACCCAACTTTCAAAGTTGCCTCTTACAACTGTAATAGTCATAGCTATAGGCATGGCTGCCAAGAGGAATTCAGGGCTCCGGTACAGCAACTTCATGGGGCCCCCCTTATAGTTGAGAATGTAAAAAGTTTTGTTCCTCGCTGAATGCCGGGCGTGACGTGATGACGTCACGCCCGACATTCAGTGTGAACGGAGCAGAAAAGACGTAAGAGGGACACTGGCGTCGCGATCATGTTATGTGAGTATTATTTTTTTTCAAATAGCCGGCACCCCCCACCAACAAAGGGGGCGGAGCCACTCCCCTGGATAAAAAATATTAAAAAAAAATAAAAATTTAAGTTTAAAAAAAAAAGAAAGAAAAAAAAGGGGAAAAAAAAAGTCGTCAGTGAGGGTCCAGACCAGGTAATTAGTAGCCGCCCCCCCTCTCGGGGGCCCTGGTTATAGGCAACAGGGGCAGTCCAATATATTTATACATGACGCAGACCATTCTAGGATGTTAGGAAGCTTGCTTACAATATGCTTATTCTCCGTCATTTACCCAGGTGGTTGCATATTTTTTGTCCAGATCTGTATTTGAAACAAATGTTGTTCTGGCAACAGAGAGATATACCTGGTGGTAAATGTATCAAGCTGAGAGTTTTCCGGCCGGTTTGAAAAGCCAATCAGATTCTAGCTATCATTTATTTAGTACATTCTACAAAATGACAGCTAGAATCCGATTGGTTGCTATAAGCAACATCTCCACTTTTAAAGCCTGCTGTAAAACTCTCAGCTTGATACAGTTACATGGAAGTTGAGTCAGCGTTGGTGGGGCATGATTGGCAGCTCACATCTAATCCTGGGCCACCCTTATTATCCCAAAAATGACTCATTCTTTTCAAATTTCACCCTGGCCCATTGAAAAATAATGACAGTCTTTAACGCTGGTAGGTTGTCCCAACACCTTTAAGAAACAAGCAATTAATATTTTCTTTTCTTATTAATAATCTGTGCTTCTGCAAGGGGATTGGGGACACAAATATTGCTAAACTGCATTTTAAGTATCATTAAATCCAAAATGATGGCCTTAAGCAGATAACTTTGATGGAAATACTCACACATACACATTGCATTGGAATATAAATAAAAATTGATATTTCTGGGACAATTGTAAAAAATTTAGAAACATTCTTCCAATGTCATGTATAAATATATCTACCTCAGTGACAGAATCCTTGTACTTGGAGCCTCGAGTTTTATTACCTGAAATACACAAACATAAAGGTATTTAAATAATCCTAAGTTTTCTTACAGTTTTTGCTTTAAATTATCTAATAAGAAACTGGGAGTATAGATCACTTTGCTAATTAATTCTAGTGAGAGAGAGAGAGAGGAGGGAGAGAGAGAGGGGGAGAGAGAGGGGGGGAGAGGGGGGAGGGAGAGAGAGGGGGAGGAGATAGAGAGAGAGAGAGAGGAGGGGGAGAGAGAGAGAGAGGAGGGGGAGAGAGAGAGAGAGGAGGGGGAGAGAGAGAGAGAGGAGGGAGAGAGAGAGAGAGGAGGGGGAGAGAGAGAGAGGAGGGGGAGAGGGGGGAGGGGGAGGAGAGAGAGAGAGAGGAGGGGGAGAGAGGAGGGAGAGAGAGAGGGGGAGAGAGAGGGGGGAGAGGGGGGAGGGAGAGAGAGGGGGAGGAGATAGAGAGAGAGAGAGGAGGGGGAGAGAGAGGGGGGGAGAGGGGGGAGGAGATAGAGAGAGAGAGAGGAGGGGGAGAGAAAGAAGGGGGATGTGAGAGAGAGAGAAGGGGGATGTGAGAGAGAGAGGAGGGGGAGAGAGGAGGGAGAGAGAGTGGGGGAGAGAGAGGGGGGGAGAGGGGGGAGGGAGAGAGAGGGGGAGGAGATAGAGAGAGAGAGAGGAGGGGGAGAGAGAGGGGGGGGAGAGGGGGGAGGGAAAGAGAGGGGGAGGAGATAGAGAGAGAGAGGAGGGGGAGAGAAAGAAGGGGGATGTGAGAGAGAGAGAAGGGGGATGTGAGAGAGAGAGGAGGGGGAGAGAGAGAGACAGAGAGGAGGGGGAGCGGGAGAGAGAGAAAGGAGGGGGAGAGAGAGAGGAGGGGGAGAGAGAGAGGAGGGTGAGAGAGAGAGAGAGAGAGAGGAGGGTAGGAGGGAGAGAGAGAGGAGGGAGAGAGAGGAGGGGGGGTGAGAGAGAGAGAGAGGAGGGGGAGAGAGAGAGAGAGAGAGAGAGAGAGAGAGAGAGGTCTCTCCCATATTCTGCCGAAGCAAAAGTCACTTAGTTGCTCCTTTTTTTGGGAAGTGAGACTTGGGGCTTTACCACAAAACTCCTGACTATTGAGTGGTATGTTTGTAGACTATGCCGGCTGGCACGTGTGCCCCGACACACCCACTTACCTACCCTCAGTAATAGTACAGTTATTAAACAGAATATTAAAATATATTGAACTGCAAACCATAAGGGCCACTTTTAGCCGAGGCCTGTGTGACCTTTCCATAAATCCAGCCCCAATGTATAAACTTTTGCTCATAATGATGTCCTGCTCTCTAATACAACTGGACAAGTTACATTTTTACAAGGTTCAGCATAAAAGGTTCAAACAATTTATGGGGTGCCAAGGTTTGTGTGCCTACAGGTTTTATATATGTAAATGTGCCCCTTTATATGTGTAGTGCTGTTTGGCTGTCCAGGTTTTGCTGTTTCAAAAATGTGTTTGTTACCTGTTTGAGTGTAAGTCCAGATGAGGTGAATAAACAGCGTCAATAGCAGTAGAAAAACCGCAGTCACGGCAGGTATCAGATATCGCTGACATTTTTGGATAAATTCACGGAGGGGCTCATCTATAAAATGATCACAATACATTATTATGCTGAAAAACCTTGGTGGTCACAAGCATACTGTATGACCATCCAATAGCTCGATTATTCAATCCAGAGCCCCAAAGGTCATATTATTAAGCTAATTTTTAAGGAATTAATTTTATTACACTATTGTATGTAAAGTTCCTAGTTTTGACTCAGTACTTTAATAGGTGTCATATGAGACCTGTCCTACCTTTAGAAGCAATGCATCTTCAAGTGATTAAAACATTAGCAAGTTATAACGTCAAGTACGTATTCTGGCATTTTTCACGATAGTATTGCCACTAGATGTCAGTGTTGTACTTGTGTCTTCTGAAATGTGCACAAAGGATGTGGCTATTTGCATCAATATTCTAACACTAGGGGGTGCTGTGGAATAGCTGCTGTGATCTTATAAAACCCATATTCTCTACTTCCATCAGGGAAACACCACTGAAGACATCACTGGTAATGTAAGTATAGTTAGTACATGTACAGTTTCTTCACATAGCACCCATGTTGTATGCAGCACCTTACAACATTACAAGTATCAATTTGACCTACAGTGACAAGAGGAAATTGGTACTCCCTCGTCCAGCTTACAGTATGCACAGTGTTTATTCAAATGTTTGCACTAAACATTTTTAAAATAATCCCCTTCTATATAATGCAGACTTCACAGTTCACATGCTCCAAATGGTCCCAGGTGTCTCTGGGAAGTGAGATGAGGTTCAGGGAAGTCCTGGTACCATCTGGTTCCTCCAAAAACATACTGGTAGGTTAATTGGCTGCTAACAAATTGACGTGTGTGTGTGTGTGTGTGTGTGTGTGTGTGTGTTAGGGAATTTAGACTGTAAGCCCCAATGGGGCTGATGTGAGTGAGTTCTCTGTACAGCGCTACGAAATTAGTGGCGCTATATAAATAAATGATGATGATAGAGATCATTATGCCCTTGTGGTGTGTCCTCAAGGAGCTTACAGTCTTAATCACTATTATTCAATTTATTACATCATACTTAAGCATTTTGAAATCAGATTCCCATTTCAGGATTGTTACCTCTTTCTGGTATTTCCCAGTGGACATGGACAGGAGAGGAATTAAACCAGACTTCACAGGTCACATGTTCCCCATGGCCCCAGGTGCTTCTGGGAAGTGAGATGAGGTTCAGGAATGTCCAGGTCCCACCTGATTCCTCCATGGAGATCATTCTGCCCTTGTGATGTGTCCCAGAGATGTTCCAAGTTACATGGACTGTGTGACGAGCCCCACGTACCACACAAGCCAGCTGGAGAATGGTCTGAAGAAGAGGAGGCTGAGTAGGAGCCAGAAGATGGACTGAGCTTCTGGATGTGGAACTGTCTGGGAACATCAGATGGGATCAGTTTTGAATGAACTATGCCATGCTATTTAAGTTTATACAGTCTTAATAACCTAATGCTTACTTTTGCAATGTATCCATATTGTTGTACACCAAAGAAAGATGAATTTGTTGTACATATGATTAGGTGTGATTTAACAACATTGGCACACGTGGCACTGGACCATGTAAGAACATTGCTACATACAGCTTCTTTGATATATCATCCTTTTTTGAAAACATTCTTGTCGCAAACAGCACTAAACTGAGCCCGCGTGATATGTATGTGACAAGGGGTTAATCACTACCTGGTCTGTCAAACAATGATTACAAACACCTGAAAACTATACTTCACACTCTGTATTAATCCAAAACTGCCACCACCAAGATCTATTTTCAAAGATCCCACTTTGAGTTTGTCTTAGGTTACTCCCCTGAACTGAAAATACCATCACAACTTATATACTACAATACAATTTAAAAGAAACAGTGTTTAATGTTTAATATAGAAATAAAGCACCAATGTTTAATGTATGAAAAATAAGATAACAAAATAGCACACAGTAATATAACATTATGCAAGCTAGTTTCTTTAAAAATGAAAAGTAGAGATAGAAAATTCACATGATTTATTGATTTCTGTGCTTGGAAAAGCAGATAGTTGCATAGAACTTCACTAATCAAGTGATCCCATTAGTCTAACCAGGTATAATAGTTTTGAAGTCCTTTCTCCCTCAGTTCCCTACCTTATGAAGTCATAAAGGCAGTGTATATGCTATAGGGGGGCGGGGGGCATAATCCACGGTTGTGTCTAAATCCCAGTATATCAAAAATAGCCAGAAATTCTTATACAGGCCATAAGTTTCCTCTTGAACATTACAGAATCATAGTGATACATTCAATCAGCAGTGTATTATTTATACCTATGTATAGACATGAAACATCACTATAAAACATTGATTATTTGGGACAATACTCTGTTCTGTTATTTCCCTGCAGGTAAAACTTTCTAGTTGACGTATTTGATGTAGTTAACTTTCCTAAGTATTAATATGCACATGGGATTGCTCATGTAAAAATGTTGTTAAAAATTACTTTGATGTAAACATTTATTATGGTGTAGGTCAAATGTCTCATATATATGGGACATTTGCACTACACCGTTATCTTTTAAGTTAACCTCATAGACTTCCTATTTGTGAACCTGATAGAGTGTCAATTTCTGAGCATTGTGTAGCAATCCCACATAGCTTATTTTATTTAAATAGCAGGTTAAGTACCTTTTAAGCATGCATCTGATTTTCCTTAACTGTCTTCCTATAAATCATTATCTCTTTTTCAAAAGCTCTCTTGTTGGCAAATTAAATTGGCTGCCAAACACAGCCAGTCTGCCACAAAGACACAGAGGTCTCAACATGTCATGTCATGGCAGAGGGGTTAGAAGGAGACTATCACAGTGCAGACAAAGCTCAGAAGAGCCTTCCACAGCATCTTTGGTCAGTACATCAGATGACTAGTTGCCATGATAGACTAGAATCATAAATCATTAGTAGCAGCCTGAAAAACAAAACAAGCAGAATGGTAAATGCCAACATTCCTCATAAAGCCTGCCACAGTGATTTATGTTAAACAACAGACCTGATCTGTTTAATGCAATTGCTGTTATAAACCTTCTATTCCAGTTACACAAACTGTGCAATGTACCTTTTGCATTTTTAAATAAATTATTTTAACTTTGTGTTAATGTAATTCAAACATAGATATGTAACAATTTAATACATGTTCACAAAATGTCCTGGGCAGATCACTGTAAAAGTGTCTGTGTCTGCACTCACACTCCACTCTTTTTGCACCTGACTAGAAGGTCTTTTGTAATGAGGCTGGTTCAAACACGGGGACATGAAGGCAATCCTAAATGCAGCCATTATTCAATGTATAGTAATGTAGGTGCTGAGCATGCTTACCAACAACTGCACCATCACAGCTCATTACTTGTAACCGAATCCTTCTTCACTACCTAGTCCACTGTCAGGGTGCCAGCGGTGGGATATCCTCTGTGCCTGGGACTTCCATGTAACTGGAGGTTCCAGGGCCCATTCTGAACAGAGAACCTGATGATGCTACAAGCATCTTCCTGATCATTGAGCTGCTTACAGCACTTCTGTATGTCTGCAATCAGAGTGACTCTTTGATCATAGAGACACATATAGGATGAGCCAAAAAGACACAGCACTAGTATGGGCGATCTGTGCAATAAAGGTTTTTTTTTTTTTTTAAAAAAAAGGTGGAGCAGAGATTGTGCATTGTGTCTCCTTTTGCAAATTGTGGTGGTTTTTGTGGGGATGGTATTATGCAGTGGGGTCTCTGTCACTATGCAATCGGTTGTGTCTCAGGGAATCTGGGTCAGAGTTTGCATCAGGGCCCAGGGGCCTGTAGCTATGTCACTGAAGGATTCCCTGGTCAGGTATACCTCTTATGGAATAGGTAATACATAAACATCAATGTCTTGTCCAATATCTTACCTGCAGCAATTAGTGTCGTTCCATTGCCAAATTTTAGGGACCAAAGATTAAAATAAGTACAGTAATACATTCCAGAATCAGTAGTCTGTATATTGTATATTTCCAGTTTAGCCATGTGATTATCATTTTTGCAGGAATATTTCTGTATATTATTATTAAATAAACAAGATGTAACACGTAGAGGAGCTTCTCCTGTTCTCCTGCTCTTTCGGTACCAGAAGATAATAGTTCCATTTTCTAGTGGTTCATTAGACACACAACTGATAACTGTGGTGTTATTAACATCCGCATACACAATGTCCTGATGCTGGTACAGAACCATCTGAGCAACAATCACTGCAAAATAAAAGTTCAACATTACATAATAAATATTTTAATTACTGGTAAACGGTTTGTAGCACTAATACATTATATACTTGTTTTTCTACTATGACAATCTGATTGCAGTGAGGAAAAATGTCAGATAAATCATATGGAAAAAAGAATAATGCAGGAAAAGCTAAATAAAAGATAAAAATGCAAAAGTCTTAGTTGCACACATTTGCAAATGTATGTTGAAGCCACCCACCACTCCACGGCGCTTTTGCTAATAGGGTGGTCCTAACTCTAAACAGTGAGAGTCCCGTATTGGTGGGCCATACATGTTGATGTCACTAGCTGAGGGGGAATACTGGCACTGAATTGCTTTTTGGAGGCTGCAGGGGTACCTCTTTGATAAGTTAGCTCTCAATTTAAAAACACATATGTATGGCCCAAATATATGGGGCTCTCATTGTTTAGAGTTAGGACCATTTTCTTCTAAGGATATTAATGATGTTATTGATGTCAATTTCTATTTAAATAGTGAATGCAATGTTTATATTGTTTTTATTAGTTTTTAATCATTGTATTTGTTACAATAATTTATTTTGTTATACAATTGTATGTATAGTTTTTCAATGCTATTTACGTTGCCATTCCTTTTATTGTTTGATAAATCATCAGTTAATTATAATTATTCTGTCATGTGACTTTTAAGATAATATTTAATTAACATTTTACCAAACCTTTACAAAGTCAGTAGAAGAGATCATTTTCTCAAAGCACGTTTGATTTGCATTCTCCTGATCGATCATGATCATAAAAACTCTAATGCCAGATTATTTTCTACAACCTTCACAATAAAATTAAACATCCATTTAATCTAATTTGATGGTTTTCTCTCTCTAAAAATAAATGGGAGTTACGGAGGAATTTTGTCAGCATTGTTTTACAGTTATTTTTTTGTTTACACTTTGTTTTGTTTTAACAGTTTAACTTTATTAGTATGTATCGTATATCAAATTTTATTATATTGATGATATTAAAATAATTTCAACCACCTCTGCTGCATATTAATTTGAGTGAAAATGAGACATCAGATTACTTTCTGCTACAAATAATATAATTTGAATTACAGTTTCTCTGGAATGCAAGTGAAAAATGCATTGGAAAGATAGGGATAATAATAATGTTTAACCACACCATCTGCAATGTTTTTTTCAGTGAAAAACAGGTATTTTTAAAACAAGACATTTTCTGATATAATAAGAATAACCGTACTCGGTATATTCCAATATCCTGTAACCGCACTTGCTGTGGTATTTAAGTACACAACCGGAAATTATAATCTGACAGCTGTCTGGCTCTTTAAAGATAAACTATATTGGCATACTCTGTAATCATACCTACTGCGGTATGCATTTGTGTGGCAAAAACTTTCTGTCTTTACAAGGATTAAGTGTATTCCAATATTCTATAACCACATCTACTAAGGTTATTATTTCAATGCAAAAATAGACTTTTATTAGACAGCAAATGTCTGACTTTATAAGGATAAATTGTATCCAGATCGTCTCTATCCACACTATAAAAACTTCAAATTTGCATTTATTTTATTTATATTTTATCTGTAGTCGGTTAATTGGCCGCTATCAAAAATTGACCCTAGTGTCTCTCTCTCTTTCTGTGTGTATATTAGGGAGTTTAGACTGTAAGCTCTAATGGGGCAGGGACTGACGTGAATGAGTTCTCTGTACAGTGCTGCGGAATCAATTGCGCTATATAAATAAATGGTGATGATGATGATGATTTTATTTAAATTTTATCTGTAAACTGTAAATCAGTACAAGAATTAAAGAGAGTTAGTGTAAGACATACACATGCAGTTTTCATTTTCCACCCCTGTACTTGATGTCTTCTTCAAACAATGCTTTGTTGGTTCCGCTCAGCTCTCTCCATAGCAGAGGGGAGCTGACAGTGACGCTAAGCCTATCGATTGGACACATTGCATCAGATCTCTCCTGATACTGAGAGATCCAAACAGCTCTTAAGAGGCAATGACTGTTAACTGCAGATGGGTGTACAATTGAAAAGGGAAGGTATTTAGTAAAAATTCAATATTTAAAGTGGAAAGTCCATTTAAATATGACACTCAACTATTTATGTTCTCATGACCATTTTTGTTAATTAGTGCTGCATCAGCAAACCTGAAAAGACTGAATAACTACTTTTAACTGTACTAGTATTTTTATATATTATACTATAAATTAATAAAGTGACAACATTTTCCTAAATATATATTATACAGTTAAAGTAATGATGTATTATATATCTTTTATTACCAGTATAATTTTACACTGTGCTATGAGTTAAAATCTATAGCAAAACTAATACCAAACATTTTAAAACAACAATAAGTAATGAAAAGTTACATATATTCAGTTTGACCATTGTTATGTATGTAGTAAATTTTCTGTTTTTTGTAGCTTGTTGTCTTATCTCTATAAAAAGACAGATATAGCATTGATTAAAAGAAAAATAAGTTTCTTACCTTCAGAAAACAGGAGTAAGTGAAGTAGATTCATGTCTATTCACCAGTATGTGTGTTCTTCATATACTGTGCAATACCTTTCAGTCTTCCTTTAGTACTACTTTTCCGGAAGCAACCAAATCTACAGGGGCTGGAAACCCTCCCTCTTTAGAACAATGATAACATCAAAAATACACACTTTTCTTTATAGTGACTCACTGCTTATAGTACAAATTTTGTAATGAATTTAGCTGGCGGTTTGCTTTTTACATAATAAAAAATGTTCATTCTCATTTTAACAATTAAATAATGTTAAAAACATAAAAAATTGCTATTTTTACATATTACATTATTAGGCATTAGAAAATCACACCTTCCGCTCTACATGTTCTGAATATTCTGTATAAAATAGTTAGATTCTCTACTCAATGACATTAGATAAAAAGTAACAAATGCTGCCCTAGTCTGGTTTATATGCTCTGCAGGGGAGGGAACACTTAACAACTGACAAGATTTAGTAGCTTGCTTGGCAATGACTGACTATTCTGAGACATCACACTTGATTTACTGCTGCTGACATGAGAATATTCACTTGCTGATTTTACCCCCAATGTCTTTGCCTGTGTGATCAGCATTATCAGAGCTGACACTTATCCTCCCAGTTTTCCTTCTCTGTATAAGAAATAATGGGCCCTCCTAAGGTTCTTTTTGTTTTTTTTCAATAAAGAGAGAAGGTGGGCTGTAATTTGTGATCAAAATGTCTCGAAATTAAACTTTTTGTGAAATTTTATAAAGAAAAATATTATTATTTGTGTTTTTAGGGTGGCATTTATTTGTTTGCTCATAACTGTAAATATGTTGTTTTATTGAATATTTTATTTATTTCTGATACTGGCATCTTAGGGATTATAAAGCACTGTTCCCGGGGCCCACATCAGGTTATTAGACACTATAATTATAGGTCAGGGGCATAGGCACCCACCATACTCTAAAAGCATGTTCTATATGGTAACTCTTTACTGGTAGGATGTACGCACCAGTCCCTCTGTTAAAGACAAAACAGTTCATACATGTACATGACCCTGTTGCCTTTCCCGGTACATCATTTGTATGGATAGTACAATAAATAGATTCCTGGTCAGGTGGCACTTGCAGATTTAAGACTGTGGTTGTATCAAAAAGTCTTTAATCCATTCCAACGTTTCAGTACATTACTTTCGATAGGGACATTATCTGTTACTTGCGTAATCAATAATACGTATCTAAATTAAGCAGCTAAAGACCACTAACAATACATTGTATATTCAATTGAATGTTCAAGAGTGCATGCCTTTGGGAGACCAATAAGGCTCAAATTAAAGAGCCTGGTACGTTTCACAGGGAATCCAGTTCGACAGGAATTACTTAAGAGGCAGATTCTCGTTAAGCCCATGTGGAGCCGCTGTATTCAAGTGCTAAATCCAAGTAGATTCCAATTGCATTAATTTTTTATCTTATCTCCACCTCTAATCAATGGTGGAATATGGCCAATTAATATATACCGGAGCATAGCCATATTGCAGCTAGTATTCAAAAGATGTCTAGCAACTGTTTGTTCACTGTTGTGTTTTTCTATGGCCATCCTTGTAGCTGATCTGTGAAGAGCCATCCTTTCCTTGAGTTGTCGAGATGTTTTGCCCACGTAGTAGAGGACACATGGACACGTGATAATATACACTATGAATGAGCTGGTGAAAGATAATAGGAAGTTAATTTTGTATTCTTTGCTTGAATGAGGATGTTTCTCCCCCAATTATAAAAGTGCATGATGGGGACTTGTCTTAGTGATGACAGTTCTGTATCTGTTTGGATAATTGGCCACAAAGATTTTACTATTTTAGCAGTACTTGGGCTTTTTGTGGTAAGTAACATTGTATCCATGGCAATTTGTCAACCGATTTTGACAACTTCTTATTAATAAGTGTTTTTGAATGTTCAAAACTTTTGCTTTAATATTTTCTAGTAGCTGTTTGGAGCATCCTTGATGAAATTTTTTAATCATCAAATCAATCTCTATTAGAGTATCCTCCATTGACATTGTGATTCAATGTATTCACAATATCTGTGAATAGGGTAGACCCAATTTAAGGGCTATAGGATGGGGGCTATTAGCCAACAATATAGTGTTTCTAGTCATAGATTTATGGTATATAGTAGGGGCTAACTTGTGTCCCCTGCAATGCATGCTGGGAAAGCACAATATACAGTCTGTCTTAAATCCTTGGGTGCCGCTTCACCTGGGATGTAGATATATATATATATATATATATATATATATATATATATATATATATATACCAGGTATATATATATTTCTCTCTTCTTGGAAGTCTTTCCACAAGATGTTGGAGTGTTTCTGTAGGAATTTGTGCCCATTCATTCTGTAGAGCATTTATGAGGTCAGGCACTGATGCTGGGCTAGAAGGCCTAGCTCACAATCTCTGTTCCAGTTCATGCCAAAGGTATTCGATTGGGATGAGGTCAGGACTCTGTGCGGGGCAGTCAAGTTCTTCCAAACCAAAGCCATCAAACCATGTCTTTGTGATCCTTGCTTTGTGCACTGGGGTACAGTCATGTTTAACGGACCTTTCCCCAAACTGTTTCCATAAAGATGGAAGCATAGCATTTTCCAAAATGTTTTGGTATGCTCAGTTATTAAGATTGCCCTTCACTGGAGATAAGGGACCTAGCCCAAACCCTGAAAAACAGCCCCATACCATTATACCTCCTCCTCCAAACTTTACAGTTGGCAAATGGCAGTCAGGTATGTAACGTTCTCCTGGCATCCACCAAACTCAGAGTCGCCCATCTGACTGCCAAACAGAGAGTGTGATTCGGCACTCCACAGATCACGTTTCCACTGCTCCACAGTTCAGTGTCGGTGTGCTTTACACCACTCCATCCAATGCTTGGCATTGGTGATGTGAGGATTGCATGCAGCTGCTCAGCCATGGAAACCCATTCCATTAAGCTCTCACCGCACAGTTTTTGTGCTTACATGAATGCCAGTAGAAGTTCGGAACTCTTCAGCTATGGCATCAGGAATGCGTTGGCGATTTTTATGCACCATGCGCCCGCTCTGTGATTTTACTTCGTCTTCCGCTTTGTGATTGAGTTGCTGCTTTTCCTAAACGCTTCCACTTTCTAATAATATCACTTACAGTTTCACAAACCATCTAATTGCAAAGGTGGCATCCTATCACAGTACCACGCTTGAAGTCACTGAGCTCTTCAGGACGACCCATTTGTATCACAAATGTTTGCAAATGGAGACTGCATGGCTAGGTGCTTGATTTTATACACCTCTGGCAAAAGGTCTGATTGAAACACCTCAATTCAATAATTAACTGGTTTTGCCAAACACTTTTGTCCTTATAGTGTATACATATATATATGTAATATAATAATTTTTCCAACTTTGTAAAGAACCAGTCTAAACAATGAATTTAAAATAATGGTGTTGTCTTACAAAGTGTGGCGTGTATTGAACACACATTGCTCAATCTAGTGAGAAGTCTAATTCTCAAATGACTGTAGTTGGTTAAAAGGCACTGGGCTAGTTATAGAAACATGTCCAGCCTAAACCCGCCAAGTGTAAGCAGTACATATATTGGTCATTAGGAAGTGGTTTGGGTGTAATAGTTGGTGGAAAGTATTATGCAAGTATTAATGTTTCTATTTTAAAACCATGTCTGCTTTTTTTAGTTTAACACTCACATTTATCAAAATACAGGAAGCTTTGTCAATGTCAAGTGTTTTGAAGGTTTTGCTCATAACGTAGAGATGTGTAAAGCTGCAGAACTTCTATTTGCATTGATTAGGATGTACATTCATGAATCCAATCCAATTTAGCCAAGCGCAAGTTCTTCAGGATTGGAGATCTATGATTCGCCTCAACTAGTTTCATAATTAAAAGTCCTTTTCTGGAGTAGAAAGACTGTAACGGAAGGAAGACACACAAAATGTACACTCCCCACCCTTTTTTATCCTTTAATAATCTCGCTTTGCAAAACAAAATCTCATTTTACGTGGTCTGCAAAACTAGGATTAGTCCTCATCTAATGCTGTCCAACTCATCCCATTGGCTGATGCCAGCGCTACCATCTGTGCCCGCAACCCATACGCTTGCAGAAATATGCAGAAAACTAGATGCACTGGTATTTCATGGCTTCACCAAAGACGACTCTGCACTGTTCATTGGCAGCTCTGTACGTACTAACTGACCTTGGTGTTCAAGTCAACATATTAATAAAATGTTCTTTAGAAAACTTAAACAAATACAATGAAAAGTGTTGTTACAAATCAATGTATTATTACACCTATCATGGCACAGTAAATCTATGAAATACCGCACCTATTCCTCTTGTGAATATTGCATGGAAGGGGAAAATTTCTGCAAGTTACCCCAAGCTTTTGGACCATAAGTTACTGTATATTTCTGTACATTTCTGCTCCAATTCCACCGGCAGCGCAAAAATGTGGACAAAACAGTAGAACTTTGCTAGGAAAACATTTTAAAAGCTTTTTTTAATAGTTCCGGCAACTGCTAAAACTTATTCTGTCATTTCCCAGTGGATCATAAACAGTTTAAAGTGCTTTTTTATAGGGCAATTCAGGTACGCTTCCACTATTTTCTGTCCATATGTTATATAATCAGTTTGTTCCCTTTCAAAAAACTTCTACACTATTTTATGGTTTGGTGACAGTTTGCTAAATATAATGATTGTGCTCATTACCATTGACTCGAGGTTGTTGTAAACACACTAAATAATTTTTTCTCTGACATATGTCCTTGTCTTGCATTATGAATGTATGAATATGTTTCTTTGCAATGTGCAATGACAAGTTCAGAAAAAAAGGGTTTAATGCAATCAGGGCATTTTAGCAAATACACTGTTTGACTTCACAATCTATATTTGTAGTTGTATAACTATATAGCTATTAGCGATAATGACAAGTACACAGTTTTTTGGTTTGTTTTTTTTGCAACACTGTGTTTAAACAAAATACACAAGTTGAGATCACAATGAATTGATATTGCTACAATAAGATGTATTATATCACTAGTGCAAACATGCCTACTTCTAAGATTTCTCCCCCGGGGGAGAAGTCATGTGACATGGGGCAGGAGGAGGGCATGGTGACATTTCACGCCATAGCCCCGTCCCCAATCTAAAAAGACTAAATTCACCAGCATTGAATGGAGGGGGCGGAGAGCTTAATGACACAATTAAGCCCTACCCCCTCCATTCACTGCCGTAAATTTCGGCAAATTTCTAGAGTTTTGCCTACTCTTCTGGAAGTCCGGGAAGACTCCCCAAAATTTGGGAGCCTCCCGGGAATTACGGGAGACTAGGCAGGTATGCACTAGTGATATGCACAGAACACAACTGTGTTTTGTAGCAGCTGATGTGTTTGGAAAAGTATATCAGTTGAAAACACAATGCATTGCCTCTGTATTTCTACACCTAGATAGATAATGACACTTATGACAACAGTAGACGATTATGTTTTTCATCTGTCAGTATGGAGAAGTTGTAAACTGTATAAGAAACAAAGGGAAAAGATATATCAAACAGCTATATAGAAAAGGCAGTGTGCACATAATTGGACAGTGATCTGGGCTAATAACCGTTACATAGTGCCTGATCCAATTTGGGACGTATGTTCATTTCCATAATGTATCTTCACACTGTGTATTCCCAGAAACCAAACTTACGCATCTTTATGCAATTGCACATAATTCATATGAGTTACTCCAATTTTTACATAGGCAAGTTCGAACTGGGTTACATCATGAACGGTCCATTTTGGGCAAATCTGGTCCTCTAAGGCCTAAACATTGATGATTTCTTTTTGTTTGGGATGGGGCACAAAGTTTTTTAGCACACCTGAATTTCAATGATTATAATTAGAATTTTACACATAATTTTAAACACAAGAGCACTAATTTATCTTGAAAGGAAAAAACAAGCATACATAGAAGTTTACATCTTTATAATATTATAAATCAATATTCCTTTCATTGCACAATTGCCGAGTTTAAATAATGCTTAGACTAATTGTGAAGTCTCAAGGCCGATTAGCGGCATGTCAAATAGCGTTTTTACATAAAATTATTTACATTTTTAAAACAAACCTTTGAAATGGATTTCTATCTGTGGATTCCTAAGAGCCTAAGACCCATTGCTAAAAGTATGCCCAGAGCAACTTTAGACACTATTTCCACATTTTGTATCGGACGGAGCAATTGGATCTATCAGAGTGATAATTACCCCTTAGCACTGGATCTTGTTGAAGGGATTGGCTACACTGATCAGCTAGACTTCACAAAATTTGGCCAAGTCAGTCTAAAATTTGTTAGCACAATTGCAACAAAGTAGGAGATATCATGCATATGTTCTGTAGTTGCCCTCTCCTTCCACAGCTTTGGAAAAAATATGAATTTACTAGGAATAAATTTGTTACTTTCCCCAGACTTAGCACTAGTACATCACTGTCCTCCACATTTACAGAATCATAACACATCTTAGGTCATATATTAATTGTCTTGAAAATGGCTATAACTCACAATGGAAAAACCCCATCTGTATTTTAAACAATAGCTAAAATTCAGCATAGTTTTGAGATGGCAACTCAAATACTCAACCCGAGCTGCATGTCTCTTATGAAGAGGTACAAATGAAATTCATATAGTATAGAGCGCAATATCTCCTCAGTGGCTCCAAAAATCACAACATCTATTTTTCCACTAAGTGTTTCTGGTTAGAGGATAATTTAAGCTTCTCCAAATATTTCCTCAAAAGTCTCAACAATAGTAATTGAGTTCCTAAAATAGGCATCTTATCCTATTTTTGGCAATGGACCCGACTACAAGCGAGGGAATAAATATTTCTGTGTGTCATTTTGATACCCTTTTTATACAGATCACATTGTGACTTTCTTTGTTATGTTAAACTCAATTTATTAATGTTCTATCTTTGTGTTCTTAAAGAACTCATGTGACAGTGAGGCTGCGTTATTATAACACTACATGTAAGGCAGGTCATTGTTGGGTTTACAATAACTGATTAAATTAGAATGAATTTGTGTTTTGCTGTGTGCATTGGTTCAGCAGGGAGGAGGCAAGAAATACCATGTGGAAATGTGTGCATTAAAATATCTTAATATATGTACATATATGTATATATAATGTTCTATCTGCTACTGTGTGTTTGTCTGTCTGTATTGCAGGTCCGATCTCTTTCCAATAAAGACACTGACAGAGGTGGACTGAATACAGCAGACAAGAGTGTGTCAATATATATAGAGAGTGGCTGTGTGTTTAACGCATATACAAGTGGTTATTTGGCTTAAAGCAGATGCTTATGTATCTAAGAATAATATGTACACTGACATTTTTGTTGAATGTGTTTCATGTTTACTCATCAGTAAGTGAGCAAAATAGGAATAACTTTCAACATGCATAGGAGAGACCAACATACCTTACGCATTTTCCCGACGGCCACAATTTAGGAGGTCAAAAGGCGTGTGTTATCCTGTGAAATGACCATGCCATAAGTGAATTTGGTTGTGATGTGGATGGGACAGTGTTCGGGACATGGGCTAATTTGACCCGAGTTTTCCAATCAGGATTATTGTGAGGCATTGGGCCAATAGTCCACTGGAAGTTAGGAACAATTGTCAATCAGGAGTTTTGTACAGTGCAATTGTTAAAAGCAACCACCCATTTTGTAGGTAAACATATCAGTTCTTTATTATAAAATGTCAACATAAAATCACATATAAACAACAAATAAACACATTGACAAGATATAAACCATATCTTATTTTTATGTCTTGTCTGTAATATTTATTTCCAGATTAGATGGCTGCTATTCATATAATATTGTTGAGAGTCCCAGAACAGATTACTTTTTGTCCCGTGTGAGATAATTCATATCCAGTTGTGCATACACAATCCCGTTCTAAAAAATAAATTCAGACAACATATTCATCACCGACTTCATTTCTTATTATTATGTATAAATCCAAATCCAAACTATTGACATTCTCTGGGCTTTATATAATAACATTTATTTAAGAAGCATGTTTAAAATGCCCAAAAATGTCATTGTCGTGTAGTTCAGTAAATATAACATGATTGGGATTATGTTTAGATTAAAATGTAAGGTCTCAAGGGAAGTGTCCTCTTTACATATTGTATCATTTCTGTCTACTGTCCGTTGTGTCTTTTGCTACATTCTTGTCCAGCGATACATAACCAATGGTTATAAACAAATAAATACAAATAATTATAATTACATTGCACTAAGGACCGTCCCAGAAAGAATTACACGTAATGTGCTTAGATGTACAGCACAGAAACTACCATACAGAGATTTTTAGCTGACTTGTTGATAAGGGAGCAAAGTTTGTTCCCATTGAAAGCATCCACATAAATTATGTTTTATGGTGCAAAAGTCACCTACACATAATAGAGGCAGCCAATTTCTGTGCATACTCATAAAAATAAAATAAAGTGGATGTGTGTTTTCTCTCTCAATTGTTTTAAATATTTCCCTTGTTTTTATTAGTGTTGAGGAATGTGTTGAAAAAATATATTATTAATAATAATAATAATAATAATAATGTAACCTCTGCTGTGCTCCTGTGCTAGTTGGGAGCTGGGACTTACCATCAGACAGCACCCTCAATAACCGTAGCGGTCCTAATGTAGCCCTGATTGACGGCTGTATGGACTACATTAGCCATCTATAGATACTTGGGATGGCCATGGGCACCAGATTTGCCCTGATTTACACAAATTTATATATGGGCAAGTTAGAATTGGGTGACATCTGGAACAGTCTATTATGGGTCAATCTGGTCCTCTATGGCATAGATGATTTATTTATTATTTGGGATGGGGATTCATGTTTGGCTTAAAAATTTGTAGCACACCTGAATGTCAATGATTATAATTTAAATTTACACATAATTTTAGTCACATAAGCACTAATTTCTTGGACATTACTTTCTCAACTCAGGTCTCCAGAATTATTTCTTCCAGCCATCAAAAAACAGTAGATACAAGTAATTCTCTACAATTTCATAGTGGTCAACACAGACCTTCGGTAACTAATATTCCCAAAGGTCAATGTAGTAGAGTGAAACAAAATTCAATAGTTTTGAGAAACAAGCACAAGATATGTCGATCAAATTTCTAGATAGGGGATACGCTACAAAACTAGTAAAAGAGGCACTTTCTAATGTGAGTTCTATAGAGAGAAAAGTGATATACTACTATTCCAAGTGAGTATAGGATACGGAAGAGTACTAAGAGAACGGATCCTCAGAAAGAACATGGGGTATCGTTTCTGTCAAAATTACAACAGATTATAACAAAATAATGCTATTTTAAGACATTTATTACCTGAAAAACCTGTGGTGATCTTTAAGAAAAATAACAACTTAAAAATGTACCAGCCCCTAGCCTTTTAAGAAAACCCAAAGACACTATGGCTTCTGGAACCTGGTTACCATCCAGAACTCTGGTTTGCTTTGGTTGCAATGGATCAGTATTCACGACATGCTCCTGTATTAGGAATAAGACAACTGAGGTCCTATCGATGAAAACAGCTGAGAAATTTAAGATAGAAACTTCACCAATTGTAATACCACATTTGTCATCTACATTCTGCAATGTTCTTGTTCCTTGCCATACGTGGACCATACCACTCAATATTTGAAAACGAGACACTTTGCCAGCTTTATTATTATGCATAGGAAGAATCCTAGCAGTATTAAAGTGATAAGAATGGGACACGTTAAACAGACAGCCAGAGCAGTAGACTGTTTCAATAGATTATTTGTCAGGGGAGCCTTCTGGATGTCCCGATTACATACTCTGCATCCAGAGGGTCTCAATGAGACTACTGAGTTTAGAGATTCTCAATGAGTTTTCAGGGGAGTTTTATGTATGATTTAATCTTTATAATAGGTTTGATTTGAGAATTTGTTTAAATTCATGGAAGTTAATTGTACGTATATATGTATAAACAAGTTAACCCGTGCATGATACTCATGCATTATAGTCAAATCAAGCTACTTAAGGACTTAAAAAGGTTCTTGTCATGCATTTGGGCCTAGCCCAGGCCTCCTCAGGGGAAGAGCGTTACTTCCCGACGCAAGCGCCCTTTTTAATGTGTGTTCATGAGGTAAAATTACCTCACGAAAATGACTTTGAGCCCTCAACTCGCAAATTTAGCCTTTACTACCCCTCCCACGGGGGGAAGGGGGGATGATGGAAGTTAACTGACTTCACTATTCTCATTTTTTTGTCAAATAATATCAGTATACCAAATTTCAGGTCAATTGGATGAGCCCTTTCAGAGAAAATAGTTTTTTTTACACACACACACTAACACAAGCCGCTAGGCTTTTACTTTTATATATTAGATAATGCTAAGAATTTAGTAGTCAGTGTAGTATATAACTCCGCCCAGCAGGTGGCGCTGCAGCTTGAGCACTCTGTCACCCAGTAGTTTTTTCCACACACAGACTAACACACGCCGCTAGGCTTTTATATTATAGATTTCTTATTACTAATCACGGAACTCTGTTATTAGAATGGTTGTACAGATTTTCAACAAATGTTGCTGCAAAACAGTTTAGCTTTTGCAAGTTTCATTATTCAGTGTAGTATGATTATATTAGCATCAAGTAAAAAAAACATGAGACTAATTTAAACATGGATTTAGGTTATTAGCAAGTTGAATGGAATAGAATTTATGGTGAAGTTCACTAGAGGAGTTTGCACTCATATATAGAGATTCACTACAACGGAACTTTAGAATGTTCATTGGCATTAATTGCTGATCCATATTAAACCTAAAGTAATATACAACATTAAAAGAAAAATGACGAACATTCTTTGTTATAGGATAAATCCTAATCAACATTATAGTTTATATTAAACGGAGTGAGTTTTAGTATGGCTTGGTCAGAATTGCCCGATTGAGATGTGGGGTTTAAATCTTTATAATATGCTAACTAGTGGGAAAAGATGCTGAATATGATTGACAGTATTATAATGTTCTTATGCACATTTTTTGTTATTCTCTCTGGCAGTATGGATTAGCGGAACAAGCTCTTTCTTTGTGTGGGCAAAAAAGAAAAAAAAATATGCCCTAATATCATTACGAATGAACATACCTAAGAAATAGTATTGTCTGTCATCCGAATATATCTGGATACACATCGTGAATTAGACTATAGCTGAAAAGTTGAAACGTTTTACTCTGAGCTGGTTTTATATACTATGGTATTGTTTCATCATTGTGTGGATATTCACCCTCTTACGTTATTTGCAAAATAACTTTTCTACATGAGGTTACTAATTATTTGTGTACGAATCAATGATTCTTACCTTTATTGTGCTATTATTAGAAAGAGTTGTTTAAAACGCTCTTCAGCTGATCCATATGAGGACAGATAACTGAGAAGCAGGCATTGTGATTATTTTTCTGCATTTTAAGTGTCATTATACCAAAACTGTGACCAAACTGTACACCTACACACAGGCGCGGGCTGGGAGAGGGATGGCCGGGGGGCACACAGACGGCGGCATCTCATGTCATGAGATGCGGCCGCGGGTAAAAAGGAGATATATTGTATCCGGGGGGCGGCCGGCCAGCCTACCCCCCGGCCCTAATAGAGGTCTGACAGAGCGGCCACTGCCCCCCTGCCCCCCGGGCCAGCCCGCCCCTGCTTACACATTGTATAAAGATTTAAATACTAATAGATATTAGAGTACAATAGTACAAACCTTTGAAACATTCTACCAAATATTCCTGGATGTAAGATTGTAACCTGCTCTTTATTAACATATCTGTGAAGCATGCATGCACTCATTTATATATTTACCTCGATCATAGTAGCCTTGGACTTGGAGTCTTTAGTTTTATTACCTAAAATATAAAACAAGATTTAGACAGGTTTTAAAATTTTCCTTATGAGTTTTTGAGTTTTTTCATGTAGCACACAAATACTTGATAGCTTATTTGTACACTGAAATTTAAAGTTGATATTTGTGTGCTACATAAAAAAAATTGTCAGTATTTAACTTATGTGCAGAACAGAATACTAACTTGCACCCCTTGCATTGTAACATGGTTTTGTCCAGGAGACTGAAATAAGAAGTTTCTTCAGTTAAGATCCTAAATGAATCAGGCCCTAGGATGCTAAACCCGCTCTCCTTACATGACTGCCGGCTTCATGGCTCCAACCTGTGCCCAGTCTCATAAATATGTCAAATACTTATACCATTCCAGTGACTGTGCATATCTACCAACATTACAGATAAAACATTGGGCTACAATTTGTCAATGCCCCCTATATAGCCAGCCACTAAATAGATCTGTCCAGCCTTTTCCAGATTCTGTCAATGCCCCTCCCCACATCACCAAGACCCACCTCTTATGGGACCTGAGAATAGGGGCTGTCATGTGGAAGTCTGGTCATTTGGGGGTATTAATATGGACTATGCTGGCAGGCATTTGTTCCTCAACACACTACTTACCTTCAGTTACATATAACATAGAAAATTTTATTACCTGTTTGCTTGAAAGTCCAGATGAGATCAACAGACAGAATCAGCAGCAATAGATAAACCACGGTCAGGGCAGCTATCAGGTAGCTATGACATTTTGGGGTAAATTCATGTTGGGTCGCACCTATGAAATGATCACAATACATTATTGTACAGACCAAAACCTGGTGGTTATGAACGCATTATATGATCATCCACTAACTCCAGTGTTCCATCCAAAGTCACTTCAGAATCCAAGTGATTATATTATTATTCTGCTAAATTATTTAGGGAGTTGTCATTTGAAAAAATTTCTTCTTTTAAAGGCATTGGATTTCAAATGATCAGAAAAGTACTAATTGGAAATGCCATGTAAATATTTTGTCATTCTTCATGATATTATTGCCTCTGGATGATAGTATTACATTTGTGTATTCTACAATGTCCACAAAGGTATGGGGGTGATTGTAATCATATTCCAAAGTTTGGTGTGATGCGGAGTAGCCCTATAAGACCCAGAGCCTCTCCTTTCTGAAGGAGAACATCGGTGAGGACATCAAAGTTGTTGCAGTTGGACCCAGACGAGTCTTTGCTGAACAGGACAGATCAATTGTAAATTGTGAGGAATAGAGATTTGAGTACAAAGAAGGGAAAAGTATAAGATCATAATATATGAGCATTTGTTAGAGACAAGGGAAAAGTACATGATCATAATACATGAGCATTTGCTCTACAGCACAAGACAAAATGTCTTGTTCCTTGCCTGAAAGAGCTTACAGTCTAAATGGTGTTTATTCAAGTTTTACACCACACTTAGGTACTTTGAAAGTACTTTCCATTCCAGGATATATTCTTACCTTTTTCAGATATTTCCCAGTGGACACGGACAGGAGAGGAATTAAACCAGACTTGACAGGTCACATGGTCTCCATGGGCCCAGGTGCTTCTTGGAAGTGAGATGAGGTTCAGGAAAGTCCAGGTCCCACCTGGTTCCTCCATGGAGGTCATCCTGCCCTGGTGCTGTGTCCCAGAGATAGTCCAATTTATATGGACTGTGTGACGAGCCCCACGTACCACACAAGCCAGCTGGACACCGGTGCTAGGAAGAGGAAGCTGAGCAGGTGCCAGGAGATATACTGAGCTTCTGGATGTGGAACTGTCTGGGAACATCGGATGGGAGAAGTGTAGGAAAAACGATTTAAAGGGTGAATCAGCTGTGTTCCGCACCCGTGAATTTTGAATGGATAACACACATGACTATGTATAATTCAACCACATTGGTTTATGAGAAAATGGATAATGTTACTTGGAACCGATGGTATATGTTCCCTTTTCACATATATCCTAAGAATTAATGATCAATTTTCTGTAGGTTCTTAAGCTACTTTTTGTGTACACTCATCTGGTTAAAGTGTACTTAAGCACCTGACTCTTACATGCAAACCATGTACATGTGTCTACCCTCTGACAGTTTATTGTGGGAATAGAACATGTGTCCACTATGACCAAAAATAATGAGAGGGTGCACAAAGTATTCTTATAGCAGTGGTTACATAAGAAAAAAAGCCATCTTGCCATGTGAAGCCAAAACGTTGTATGCAGCACAAACTGCTTTTCGTGTGATATTTGCATTCTGCCAATGGTTTGTAAATTAACCTCATAGACTTCCTTTTTGTGTACCAGATAGAGGGTCAGATACTGAGAATTATACTATGTACTCAATCTTCTTTATACACAATTTTAAAGAAATGTGTTGACTCTAATAAAACCAGAGACCTTTTAATATTTAAAGTTTGTTCAAAGGTTGTCCTGGGGAGATCACTGCACCAGTATGTGCAGCTATAGACCCAGAAACAATCATTGCACAAGCTGTACACCTGATTAGTTGAGCATTTGTAGTGCAGGCTGGTTCAAAGGGTTTCACTGTTGTAGCTACAGAGAGTGTTACTCTTTTTTATTTTAATGTGTTGTACAAGTTGTGTAGGGCAGGGTGTCCCAAACACAGTCCTCAGAGAGCACCAACAGTGCAGGTTATCCAGGTGACAAGGGAAATAATTATACCACCTGTGGATCTGTTACAATGTGTCAGTCAGTAATAAGAACAGCTGGGCTCCAGCACTGTTAGGGGTACTGAGGACTGGGTTTGGGAAATACTGGCATAGGGTCTGTGTTTCAGTATTTATTGAATGGGGGATTTCTACAAGTGGGAATCCCTGTCTTTGTACATGGAGTGATCTGGTAGAAGTGCAATGGAAATCACTAATGAAGGCTTCACTAATCCGGTGGAATATTTATTACATGAACATGAATGCTCTGTTCCATATCTTACCTCCAATAATTAAAGTTGTCCCATTGCCAATTTTTTGTAAAGGAGAATCCCAACGTATTATACAGAAATAAATTCCAGAATCATTATTCTTTATATGGTATATCTCCAGTTTAGACATGTACTTGGAGTTTTCACAGGTATATCTGTATATCGTATTATCATTCAAACAAGATGTTACAAGTAGAGGAGCTTCTCCTCCTCTCTTTCGGTACCAGGAGATCTTTGTTCCATCTTCTCGCTTTATATCAGACACACAAATGATTCCTGTTGTGACATTAACAACATTCTGAGGCTGGTACAGAACCATCTGGGCAACAATCACTGCAAAATAAAAGTTCAATCTATATTTAGGCCCAAATGCTGAGAAATAGGCATCTTTAGGTCTGTGAGTATCGGCGACGAAAAGAAGGCTGATCAAAAACCTATTTTGCACCTGTTAGAGAGTTTTGCACATTATTAGGGGACTCCTGTAGAAATACAGTCAGAGAATGGAAATCATTTCACAGGAAAAGAGCGCACTATTGGGTGTGGAGTCGCAAGGTGTCCACTGGGCACTACATGTACCATTTCATCCACAGGCATCTGGTCTGATTGAGAGAATGAATGGGTTGTTGAAGGAACAAATCAGAATTGTAACACCTACAAGCAGACGCTCAAGGGGTGGGACAGAATATTAATAGAGACCTTAAAATGGATCATAAAGGGACTCCAAATACCCATTTTACGTATGATGACTTAGGAAGGGGATCACATACCTTCACCATGGCTGATTCCAGTTACCTCAAAAGGAGAGGAAGGCCCATTGATACAACCCAAAGAGGTTACAACCCCTTTTGACTTACAATCCCCTCCTGATGTACCAATACAAGTTTAAACTTTTATATTTTCACCGTGAGCCTCACAGTTTGTTGCTGAGCAATCTTGTCTGTTTGCGTCCAATTCCGTACCGCTAGACAAACATCTTACAAATATAACAACCATGTGTTCAATTAACATGACAGGTACAGATAACAGTGAATGTAAAAATATAAATAAGCAAATTAACGTCTCAAAGCATGGAAATGAGTCAACAACAATAGCATAAGTAGCAAAGGATTCAGCTTAAAACATGACAACAAGGTCATACGAGGGAGACAAACATGAGGAGGAGAGTACTAAAGCCAAAATGTAAAAGAAGTATATATCGAGGCACTCCGGGATCTTTAATCATATTATAAACATATTTTATTGATATACAGTACATTAAAAACATGTATGTTGGTTTTATAAAGCATTGCATCATAGCTAGATTCCGGCAGGCAGTTAGTGATCCATCCGTTCCTCCTACTGCAGTGAAATATGGCAATAGAGCAGTTTATACATAGGCAGATAGTAATTCACCTGTGTCTCTATAGAATATAGCCACTAATAGAATTTTTATGTATCTGTGTTACAATGGCTATAAAATATACCTAACTTTAGTGACCATACAATGGATAAAGTGAATTAATAACGCTAGAACGGATAGGGTGGCAGTTAAACCCATATATTAAGGCACCCTAGGAAAAAACATATTAATCAAGCCTAATAAAATCTCTGTATTATGGTGGGATAATTTTATTCTTTTTCAAAAAGTGAAACTATCAAAGGTTTATTGCCTATAAAATTCTGAAAAAATATTTCTGTTGTTCCAAGACTGACATGGCCATACATATTATGCATTGGTGATAGAAGGTCTATTTAAGTTATAATAACAATGGATAATAGTGGATAACTATTCCTATTCCCCAAGGGGGAAGCAGTTGCAGTTGATTCTGCATTTTAATCACTATACACAAATTTATCCAAAACCAAAACACGCAAGGGCAGTTTTGTCAAAACCAAAACACGAAGTTAATCCAGATCCAAAACCAAAACCAGAACACGAGGGTCAGTGAACATCTCTAATATGAATAGGAGAGGATTTAGTAAAATACATATATAAAATGGAACACCACACAATCATTAAAACATTACTTTAAACGGTGCATTGATAATTGTTTGAAAATTGGTGCCACATTGCAAAACCTGAGTAAGTGCCCTATCTGTGTACAGTTATTGTTTATATAGATTCATTTGTTATCACACTGCTATAAATTTAGAAATTATTACAATTTTCCATACCTAACTGATCATGTGACATACACTTTTCAACACCAGTATAATTTTATGATTATTAATATATCAAAATTCATAACAATATTAATGAAAGACGTAGTGAAACCAGATATTTAGTAGATAGATATATTGTGTTTATTTGATTTATGTAGTCAATGTTTTGCTTTTTGTTGTCATTAGCTAATTTAATCTGTATGAGTAGACAGGTATAACACGGATTAAAAGATAAAATAAGTTTCTTACCTTCAGAAAACAGAAGTAAGTGAAGTAGATTCATGTCTGGCCACCAGTACATGTGTCCGTGATATACTGTATACTACTCTACACTGTCAGTTTACCACTTCTACCCAGACACAAACAAATCTACAGTGCTGGAACCCCTCCCTCTGTAGTACAATCATACTGTCATATTAGCACATGGTACATTTTACAGACTCACTGACCTGTTTGTAAAAAAAATTTGTATTGAATTTAGCTAGACGTTTTCATATTTTAAAAAATAATACAAATAAGAGATAACTTTTTTTTATCATTATAAAGCGATGAAGGCATTTAAAATTGGGATTTTTACATATTGTTGGTTTAAACTAGAGATGGTCACTGACCCCCGTGTTTTGGTTTTGGATTCGGTTTTGGATCTGGATTACCGTCGTGTTTTGGTTTTGGTTTTGGTTTTGCAAAACCGCCATTGCGTGTTTTGGTTTTGGTTTTGGTTTTGTTTGGTTTTGTTTTGCTATTTTTTGGGAAAATCCATGTTTTTGGGCCTAAATTAACCCAATTTAGTGCTCCAACTGTTTTAGAGACAAGTAATCTAATTGTTGAGGTAATAAATCATCCAAAAAAACAGTTTAATTATTCGTTGGTAGGCCTATTCTACACACAAAACAGATTGTCTTCCTCTCCATCTATGCATATTGGCAATGCAGCCATCGTCTTTGAATGTATATTACACCCTACACTTATAGTTAAATATGTAAAGAAATGGAAAAAGCCAGTTTGGTTTCTGTCTCTCAAGGCCCCCCTCCACTTGTATAAAATACCAAAAAATTCAGCCATTATAGACTGTACAATATTAATTGACATGGAGAAAGCCAGTTTGGTTTCTGTCTCTCTAGGCCCCCCTCCACTTGTATAAAATACTAAAAAATTCAGCCATTATAGACTGTACAATATTAATTGACATGGAGAAAGACAGTTTGGGGTCACTCTGTCTCTCTAGGCCCCCCTCCACTTGTATAAAATACCAAAAAATTCAGCCATTATAGACTGTACAATATTAATTGACATGGAGAAAGCCAGTTTGGTTTCTGTCTCTCTAGGCCCCCCTCCACTTGTATAAAATACTAAAAAATTCAGCCATTATAGACTGTACAATATTAATTGACATGGAGAAAGACAGTTTGGGGTCACTCTGTCTCTCTAGGCCCCCCTCCACTTGTATAAAATACCAAAAAATTCAGCCATTATAGACTGTACAATATTAATTGACATGGAGAAAGCCAGTTTGGTTTCTGTCTCTCTAGGCCCCCCTCCACTTGTATAAAATACTAAAAAAATCAGCCATTATAGACTGTACAATATTAATTGACATGGAGAAAGACAGTTTGGGGTCACTCTGTCTCTCTAGGCCCCCCTCCACTTGTATAAAATACCAAAAAATTCAGCCATTATAGACTGTACAATATTAATTGACATGGAGAAAGCCAGTTTGGGGTCACTCTGTCTCTCTAGGCCCCCCTCCACTTGTATAAAATACCAAAAAATTCAGCCATTATAGACTGTACAATATTAATTGACATGGAGAAAGCCAGTTTGGTTTCTGTCTCTCTAGGCCCCCCTCCACTTGTATAAAATACTAAAAAATTCAGCCATTATAGACTGTACAATATTATGAAAAATGGACAAAGCCAGTTTAGGGTCACTCTGTCTATGACACCCTACCCTTAAGGATAAATTGCCCTAACAGCAGCCTTTCAAGATGGTATGTGATATGGAAATGCCACAAGTCCCTTTCCTCTTTGGGGGTAGATTGCACCCTACACTTACATAGAAAGTTTTAAAAAGATGTTATCGGCATCATCTTCAGCTTCATCCTCACCCTCATCAGTGTGTACGTCATCATCACAGACTATCAATTCATCGCCGCTTGAATCCGCCATTAGAGAACAGTCAGTGCTTGGATGTCTTGGATGGTGAAGGCCTTCCTCGTGGAAGATGTAGTTCATTTTTATAAACATCATTTTCTCCACATTTTTGGGAAGTAACCTTCTACGGCGATCACTGACTAAGTTCCCTGCTGTGCTGAACACTCGTTCAGAGTACACACTGGAGGGTGGGCAGCTTAGGTATTGCAAAGCAAGTTTGTACATGGGTTTCCAAATGGCCTGCTTTTCTTCCCAGTAAGGAAAGGGACTGTCTGACATTTCCATATCAACTACCTCTTGAAAGTAATCCTCCACCATCCTTTGCATGTTTATACTCATATTGGATGGACTTATGGGCAAAGTGACACATTTTTTTGAAAAATCCTTCAAACCAGCCCAGATGTTAAATTGTTCTCGTCTGCCCCCTGTGTCTTCCCTGCTTCTTTTTTGGAAATTTAATTTTTTACGAGCAACAGCTTGAGAAAGTGAAGGAGGACACGTCGTCAAGCCGAGGCCCAGTTCAGCGGCCAACTTGCTGAGCAATAGCTCCTTGCAAAAGTTCACATCTCGCTCATTTACAAGTAAAGACTCAATGTAGGTTTTAAACCTTGGATCAAGCACAGTGGCCAAAACGTACTGATCCGAGTTCAAGATCTTAATAACTCGAGGATCATTGTGAAGCGAATTAAGTACTTGATCGACAAGGCCAACATACTTTGCTGAATTGCTTGCTTTCAGCTCCTCCTTCATTTTCTCAAGCTGCTTTTCCAATAGTCTAATTAAAGGAATGACTTGGCTCAAACTAGCAGAGTCTGCACTGACCTCACATGTCACAACTTCAAATGGTTTCAGCACCTTGCACAGCACTGAAAGGATTCCCCACTGTGCAAGAGTGAAATACATCCCCCCTCCTTTCCCAATGTCATGACTTGTGCAATATGCTTGGATGGCTTTGCGCTGTTCCTCCATCCTCTGAAGCATGTACAGGGTGGAATTCCACCGAGTTACCACCTCTTGCTTAAGTTGGTGGCAGGGCAAGTTAAACTGCTCTTGGAGCTGCTGTAATCTCCTACATGCTGTGGCTGAATGCCTGAAATGGCCTGAAATTTTACGGGCCACCGAAAGCATCTCCTGCACCTCACGGTTATTTCGTAGGAAGCTCTGCACCACCAAGTTGATGGTGTGAGCAAAACAGGGAATATGTTGGAAATCACCCAGCTGTAATGCTCGCACTATATTGTTGGCGTTATCTGAAATGACATACCCTGGGGAGAGTCCGAGTGGTATAAGCCATGCATCAATCACATCTCTCAGTTTGCGTAACAAATTGTCAGCCGTATGCCTGTTAGTGAAGCCGGTGATACAAAGAGTGGCCTGCCTGTGACAAATGTTACGTAGTGGTGTACATGCTGCTGCTGTTCCTGCTGGTGAAGGTGAATGACCAACCCAGTGGGCTGTCACAGTCATATAGTCTTTGGTTTGGCCACTTCCACTTGTCCACATATCTGTGGTTAAGTGAACAGTGGGCAGAATGGCATTTTTCAGCGCAATCTCTACATTTTTACACACTTTTTGGTATAGTTGTGGAATAGCTTTACGGGAGAAATGGTGTCGCGATGGAATTCTGTAACGCGGACACAAAACCTCAATTAACTGTGAAAAACCAGCTGCGTTTATTGTGGAGATTGGACGCAGATCTAACACTAACATTGCAGCCATGGCGTCTGTGATTCGCTTGGCGACTGGGTGACTGCTGTCATATTTGCTTCCCCTCGCAAATGATTGTTTCACAGTTAATTGCTGAAATGTAGGACTGCTCATTTTATTCACCTGCCTCTGGGATGACGATTCACCCCCAGCAGCAGCAACAGCAGCAGCAGGACTAACGCTTTCTTCAGAGGAATCAATAATAGTGCCGGAGTCATCCAGCCTTAAGTGGGATGCCGGGCTAACTCCGAGCGCTACTGAGGATATTGATGAGGATGGTGTGGTGGGTGTATTTTGTAGCCGTCGGTATGTCGGTGAGCGGAGGGTCTTAGCTGATGAGGGAGTGCTTGTATTCTTTTGGGAAGAACTTTCAGCTTTTCCCAACACTTTGCCATGAACTCTCGTTAAATGGCGTAACATAGACGAGGTTCCAAGATGGTTAAGGTCCCTCCCTCGACTGACTGTGGCTTCACATACACTACAAATGGCTATACAATTGTTGTCTGGATTTGGGTAGAAATAATTCCACACATAAGAAGTGGATTTTTTTGTTTTATGCCCAGGCATGACAATGGCCTTTTTCTTGTCACGTGCCAGAACTGCTGCCACTGGTGCAGGACTTACACAAACAACCTCATCCTCATCAACATCCTCATTAGCGCCCTCGTCGCCTACACAAATCTCCCCCTCATCCTCTTCTAATTCCAAAGTGGCATCCTCAATTTGGGTATCACCGGCTACACTCGGGCTATTAAGGCACACATCAGCAGAATGCTCACGATTAGACATCCCACTGTTGGATGGACTCTCCACAGGGATTGTTGTCATTTGTGAATCAGAGCAAATATTCTCCTGTAATGCCTCACTGGTATCTTGCAGCTCAGCTTTGACGCGTAACAGTAGTTGTGCACCAATTGTAGCCTGGGTAACTTTTTGGGATCTGCCACTAATAGCCAAAGATGAAGGCCTCATTCTCTCTTTGCCACTGCGTGTGTAGAATGGCATGCTTGCAATTTTTTTTTTATCGTCACTTAACTTTTGCTCAGTTACACTTCTTTTTCGCTTCAATACAGTAAATTTTTTTTTGGTTTTTGTTTTTTGCACTAATTTGAAAACACTCTGTTGTTTGACATCGCCTTGGCCAGATGACGTACTGGGAACACTAACATCAGGACTGGTGACAGAACCTGGTTGCTCATTTAGATCATATGTGGACTGCTTTGAATCCATTCTGAGCGCAAACCACTGAGGAGTGCTAAAAATTATTGAGTAGATACTGCTGACAGATATGACTTTTGACAGCCAGAAATATTAATGCACAATTAGGGAGGACACCCCAAAAACACTGAGGAGTGCTAAAAATTAGTGAGTAGATACTGCTGACAGATATGACTTTTGACAGCCAGAAATATTAATGCACAATGAGGGAGGACACCCCAAAAACACTGAGGAGTGCTAAAAATTAGTGAGTAGATACTGCTGACAGATATGACTTTTGACAGCCAGAAATATTAATGCACAATTAGGGAGGACACCCCAAAAACACTGAGGAGTGCTAAAAATTAGTGAGTAGATACTGCTGACAGATATGACTTTTGACAGCCAGAAATATTAATGCACAATTAGGGAGGACACCCCAAAAACACTGAGGAGTGCTAAAAATTAGTGAGTAGATACTGCTGACAGATATGACTTTTGACAGCCAGAAATATTAATGCACAATGAGGGAGGACACCCCAAAAACACTGAGGAGTGCTAAAAATTAGTGAGTAGATACTGCTGACAGATATGACTTTTGACAGCCAGAAATATTAATGCACAATTAGGGAGGACACCCCAAAAACACTGAGGAGTGCTAAAAATTAGTGAGTAGATACTGCTGACAGATATGACTTTTGACAGCCAGAAATATTAATGCACAATGAGGGAGGACACCCCAAAAACACTGAGGAGTGCTAAAAATTAGTGAGTAGATACTGCTGACAGATATGACTTTTGACAGCCAGAAATATTAATGCACAATTAGGGAGGACACCCCAAAAACACTGAGGAGTGCTAAAAATTAGTGAGTAGATACTGCTGACAGATATGACTTTTGACAGCCAGAAATATTAATGCACAATTAGGGAGGACACCCCAAAAACACTGAGGAGTGCTAAAAATTAGTGAGTAGATACTGCTGACAGATATGACTTTTGACAGCCAGAAATATTAATGCACAATTAGGGAGGACACCCCAAAAACACTGAGGAGTGCTAAAAATTAGTGAGTAGATACTGCTGACAGATATGACTTTTGACAGCCAGAAATATTAATGCACAATTAGGGAGGACACCCCAAAAACACTGAGGAGTGCTAAAAATTACTGAGTAGATACTGCTGACAGATATGACTTTTGACAGCCAGAAATATTAATGCACAATTAGGGAGGACACCCCAAAAACACTGAGGAGTGATAAAAATTAGTGAGTAGATACTGCTGACAGATATGACTTTTGACAGCCAGAAATATTAATGCACAATTAGGGAGGACACCCCAAAAACACTGAGGAGTGCTAAAAATTAGTGAGTAGATACTGCTGACAGATATGACTTTTGACAGCCAGAAATATTAATGCACAATTAGGGAGGACACCCCAAAAACACTGAGGAGTGCTAAAAATTAGTGAGTAGATACTGCTGACAGATATGACTTTTGACAGCCAGAAATATTAATGCACAATTAGGGAGGACACCCCAAAAACACTGAGGTGTGCTACAAATTATTTAGTAGATACTGCTGACAGATATGACTTTTGACAGCCAGAAATATTAATGCACAATTATGGGGGACACCCCAAAAGCGCTGGGGAGTGCCAAATATGAAGAAAAAATAATAAACCTCTATCCTCCTCTCTGCACTAGCGATTTTGGTTAGAGCAATTGCAAGAACAATATGGTATTCTCTGTCCCTGCTCTAATTAGCCTATGACTACACCCTGCTCTCTCCCTCTGTCAAATGGCGATGGATTGCTGTGGAGGCGTATATTTATAAAGTTGAAGTATCGCGAGAACCGAGTCCCGAGATCCGACGACGTCACAATGACGTTCGGCCTCGATTTGGATTCGGAATGGGCGGGAGAGTACCGAGCTGCTCAGCTCGGTACTCGGATACCCAAAGTTCGGGTGGGTTCGGTTCTCGGAGAACCGGACCCGCCCATCTCTAGTTTAAACTGTAGAAATCATGATCCAGCATCTTCTAAACTCTGACTATTGAATATGTCTCTTTGTATAAAATAGTTATAATTCCTAATCAGTAACAATAGATATAAAATAATAATGTTACCCTGCTCTAGTTTACACGATCTGCAGGGAAAAGAGCACTGTTTTGCAATTTTAAAGGGGTCTTGTATTATTATTATTATTATCATTTATTTGTTAGGCGCCACAAGGTTTCCGCAGCGCCGTACATGGTACAAACAGTAGACTATACAGGGTAAAACAGTACAGGACAAGTACCAGTACTTCAGAAACTCTGGGCAGGCAGATACAGTAGAGACGGAGCGGAAGAACAGGTATGGAGACAGGAGGGAAGAGGGCCCTGCTCATTGAAGCTTACATCCTAAGGGAGGGTAAACAAAGTCAGGCACAAAAGGGAGCCAGTGAAGCAACTGGGAGAGAGAAAGGTGGCAGGGGAGAACCAGAAGAGGTGAGAGGTTAAGTGGATGGTTGGAATTGGTCTGTATTGAAATCAGAATCAGAGAATACCTGTATTACTAAACTTTACAAGTACATTGTTTAAGTTAGGGATGCTCAGGTTCGGTTCCCCGAGAACTGAACACACCCGAACTTAGTAGATCCGAGTACCAAGCCGAGCTGGCTCAGTACTTTTGCGCGCCCTCGGAATTGAAAACGAGGCGAAGCGTCATTGTTACGTCATCGGATTTCGGATC
This sequence comes from Mixophyes fleayi, assembly GCF_038048845.1. NCBI lineage: Eukaryota > Metazoa > Chordata > Amphibia > Anura > Limnodynastidae > Mixophyes > Mixophyes fleayi. The sequence goes on from NW_027445896.1 coordinate 425,166, forward strand.
TCGTGAGCTTTGGATTCTATAAGTACCACCCTCCATGGCGATACAGCACCATTTCACAGAGGGACACAGAAGGGGTAGCACAGTTCTTGGCAGTCTCTAGTGCAGTTGGACAGTGTCATAGGTAGAAAAGAAAGAGGTGGGGTAGCAGTGTTCTTCAAAGTCTCCAGTGACATTCAGGAGAGCTCCATTGCTCCATTGCTAATTGTCATTGCTGAAATAAAAATAATAAGTCTGGCAGGCTTGGTCTTCTAAATCTGCAGTCACATTGTACTGTGTTATATAGGTAAACCACAAAGAGGAGAGCTCCATTGCTAATTGTCATTGGTGAAATACAAATAATAGGTCTGGCAGGCTTGGCCTTCTAAATCTGCAGTAACATTGTACTGTGTTATATAGGTAACACAAAAAGAGGAGAGCTCCATTGCTCCATTGCTAATTGTCATTGGTGAAATACAAATAATAGGTCTAGCAGGCTTGGTCTTCTAAATCTGCAGTCACATTGTACTGTGTTATATAGGTAAACCACAAAGAGGAGCGCTCCATTGCTAATTGTCATTGCTGAAATACAAATAATAGGTCTGGCAGGCTTGGTCTTCTAAATCTGCAGTCACATTGTACTGTGTTATATAGGTAAACCACAAAGAGGAGCGCTCCATTGCTAATTGTCATTGCTGAAATACAAATAATAGGTCTGGCAGGCTTGGTCTTCTAAATCTGCAGTCACATTGTACTGTGTTATATAGGTAACACAAAAAGAGGAGAGCTCCATTGCTCCATTGCTAATTGTCATTGGTGAAATACAAATAATAGGTCTGGCAGGCTTGGTCTTCTAAATCTGCAGTCTTTGTTTGAAAGTGTATAAAAATAATATTGTGACCTATGAGGTGGTCAAAAATGACTGAAAAGGACTTGAAATTAGTGTTATTGAGGTTAATAATGTGGGGTGAAAAAAAATAGCAAAAATATGTTATTTTAGCAAAAAAAATAAGGATTTTAGAAAAAAACAAAAACGAAAACACAAAGTTAATCCAGATCCAAAACCAAAACCAGAATACGGGGGGCAGTGAACATCTCTAGTTTAAGTGGGCACCTCCTCCAATCACAGCTTCATTTTACAGTAGGAACATGAAGTCCATGCACAGACTAACAAGGTTTTTTTCTGCCATAAAACAATAACATCTATAAATACTGCAATAAACATATTTTGTAAAGTTAAAACATTATTTATGTTTCTAGTTATTTATGTTGTATCTCGTAACTTTAAATATGGATGCATTTTTGCCCGGAATCACATTAATTGTTGTTGAATACTACTAAGGGACTGTAGACCATGGCTCCGGGACTCAGACCACCATGATATGTCCCCACCAGTCCCTCTGTTTCTGAACTGATTTTTTTGAACTTGCAGTATGTTCCCATGTTTTAATCTATATAATAATTGGTATGAGACCTGCACACAATAGCCATTGATGTAACAGAAGGAAACCCAATCATTCTTAAAAGGGTCAAGTTAATCACTGAACTTCAATATTACTCCTATTACCTTAGGACACTGTTTATAAAACTCTCCTTCACTCTGAATGGATGCTCAGATAACGCTCACTCTTATAGTACAAGGCTGATCTCCGCATCTCACTACAGTTCTCTTCTTCATAAATCTACTCCACACTACATTCCTTATGGCCTTGATTTCCAAAGGTATAGACATCAGGTGAGTTATATATTTGCCACCTAAGCAGATACGGAATAAATATATATATATATATATATATATATATATATATATATAGAAAGGTAGAGAAATATTGCTGTGTGGCTGTTTAAACATAAATGATAAGATCAGATACAGAGAAATTGCAGTTTTTACATATAACATTTTACAGAATATGGAAAGTTATTAAGAATTACTGAATACAATTAGTTCTGCTCATTTGTCAGTATTGGAAAAACAAGGTAATCATGAGGGGCAAAAACTTTCAGGGATGTAGCTAAACTGTGTCTTTGCATAGAAATGTTTTACAACTGGTAATTCTTCAATATTTATAATAATAATAATAATTAATGTATACTTCAGTTTTTATGTGGTCTTCTTGTATAGTATAAATAGTCAATGTATGTATTATTTTATGTGAATTATTGTACTATGCAAGTTTATTTTGCATGTATTGTGTTTTTATATATAAGAGAATCTCAATGTATAGGAGATAATATCACTTCTGTGTTGTAGAATCCAGATGAGAGTAGAGAGGAGATACAGAAACAGCTATAGGAGCCTTGCATGCTCCCATTTTCCTTCCTATGGGAACTACCTTTGCTCCCTCTTATCCCCTCCTCTCTGTATCTATGTGGGACACTTCAATACTGCTTATCAAAACCAGGGAACTGAACATAACCATTATCTTCCACCCATGACCTTAACTAAACTTGCTTTCTCTACTGCTACAGTTTTTCAAAATCAGATTTCAAATGCAAATGATATAGTAAAATAACAGTTAACAAATAAGCAAACAGGGGATTTTCAGCAGAGCCAATCTCAGAAATAATTTTATGCTTTTGTATCTTTTTAAAATGCAGTCCTGGCAAGGAGCCAGTAGTGATATTACAGCTCTGTGTACAGTAAATATGAGAACCAAACTGATACCTTTTATCCTGCATTGTAAGCATAATAGTAACACTAAAGAGTATTTTCTTCCCTCTGTGACATAACCCCTAAGCTATCTGTACCCTGGTTTGATCAGCTAATGTTAGAAGTCTCTCTGCCCAAAGGCAACAGTTGTAGAGAAGATAACACTGAATGGAGTTTGAATGGGAAGTACATCTCTGTGTACTCTACCTTAGATGTATGTGCTATTAACTGTATGATCCTAATTGGCCATAAATCTACTTTTTGTTGTCTACTTAAAATCTGACAATGGCATCTACCTCATCAGAATCTAAAGATAAAAGTTATACTGTTTGCTGAAAACAAGATTTATAAAGTTTTTAAATTTATCATCTTAAATAATGACAATATTATCAGTGTACTGTTTGTTGTCTATATATTTATATTAATTAAAGAGTGCCAATATATGTATATGGGTGCAGTGCGGATATAATACAAGCATTGGATACAGTTTAGGAAAATATATTGAGACAAATAGACTGAATTCCCTGCTAGCAATAATTTGCAATCTGAGAAAAACTATTGCAGTCTAATATTAAGTAACATATTAGATTTGTTCAGTTTCAAGATAATGCTCCATTTCCAATCAGTAACTAAATAAATAATAATTTATTATATATATTATATATTAATATATATTATATATAATTTATTATATATAATATATATTAAATAATAAATCAATTCTGCTCCATCGTCATGTCCATTTTCAAGAGTAACTTAATGTATCAAATCCTGCAGAGAGAAATTAATATATATTTTATTTCATTAATTACTTTTATAACAACTTTGAAAGGAAAAAGTCTAAACAATGAACTTAAAATAATGGTGTTTTTTTTACTAAATATTGTAAATGAACCCTTGTATAGGTATTAAAATTGTTCATTAATAGAAGGCTGTAATAGTTTGTGTATGCTGTAATTAAAGTATTTTTCTATTTTAAGACCCTGTCTATTGTGTTTAGGTTAAGACCGACTTGAATTTATCTAAAAACTGGAAGCTGTGTCAATGTCCAGTGTTTCCATAGCTGCAATCACAGACAGGTACTCACTTTCAGGATAATACTTTAAATTAGAGATGATCCATTTAGATTTTGGGAATTTCAATAGATCCAAAATTTGGGGTACCAAATTGAATCAAGTCATGACTCGGTTTCTCATCTTCGCCCAAAGAAAACATTTCTTGCTTTTAAAATCCCAAGTGTTTCAATCTGAAAGCAAGTGTGTGAGGGGCATTATCAGTGACTATTTAGTGGACCAAAAACAGAGAGCTCTTTTTACAATGAGCAACATTCCCCACAAAAAAAATATTTCTAGCTTTTAAAGGAAAATTGTGTGAGGGTCTATACCAGTGACACCTTTACTACCAATCAGCCAAAAAACAAGCGTGCTCTTTGACTGTGAGCAGTAAACCCCCCTAAAAACAATATATGCCTTGCTTTTAAAATCCAAAGTGTTTATATATGAATGTAATTATGTGAGGGGCAGTATCAATAACATCTTTACTACTAAGCGGCCAAAAAACAGGGTGCTATATGACTGCGCAGCATACCCCCCAAAAATTTTTTAATTTCTTGCTTTTAAAATTTACACAGGATAGTGAATGATAAAGCTATATAAAGCAGGAATTACTAGAAGCACTAGTCCAAACCAATTAGGTTGCGAATACCTCCATATTTATGTATTGATCCTCTCCGAAGGCAGTGGTAACAGGAGTATTATTATTATTACCATTAATTTATATAGCACCACTAATTCCACAGCGCTGTACAGAGAACTCACATCAGTCCCTGGGCCATTGGGGCTTGCAGTCTAAATTCCCTAACATACAGACAGACACATAGAGACCAACAGAGACGGACAGACAGACAGACACACAAACTAGGGTCAATTTTGTTAGCAGCCAATTAACCTACCAGTATGTTTTTGGGGTGTGGGAGGAAACCGGAGAACCCGGAGGAAACCCACACAAACACGAGGAGAACATACAAATTCCTCACAGATAAGACCATGGTTGGGAACCCCAGTGCTGTGAGGCAGTAGTTCTAACCACTGAGCCACTGTGCTGCCACTCTAATGGGAAATATGCTTGAAAGAGCAAGGGTTTAAGCAGGGAGGGGCCAGAAAATACACCCCTGACACCCAGCCCAGCCTGCCCCTGGGTTTAAGCGTAAAAAGATGTAGAGTTCAACATTGCTGTCTTAGAATCCAAAAAAAGGCAACATCCTTTAAGACTAATCAAGAAAGTGCTTACATTAGATACAGTACACACTCTCTGAGAATCTCTTAATGCTCCTTGGACTGAGCAGAAAGTTAAAGAGGAAATTGAAAATTAACCCAAAGATAAAACTCCTGGGGATAAATGTATCAAGCTACGATTTAAGGTTCTCAGCGATCTTCTTAAGCGAGTTTGATCTCGCTAATGTATGAAAGTGCGATGTGCTAGTAAATCTTCAGTAATGTGAGTTTCCAAAAACCGTCATTCTACACATTGCCGTCCCAACTTTGGCCATTCTAAGAATACAAGTCACCATATGTATGAAGCTGCGATTTTGCAAACTCGCCCGAGATGGATGTGAAAATCTCCAGAATCAACGCGTTAGTTTGGATGGGCGCGCTTAGCAAACACGTCGGCTTTCTTACGGCCGGCTGTGCCCATGTGCGTGCTGCCACTTGTAGTGCCACAAGTTTGTACTTTAAATGGTGTCCCCATCTGGAAATATTAAGTGTTGCCACATATGAAAAAAATTAAAAATGGTAATGAAATAGTATATCACTATAATATAATAAAATAAAAAAAATGGTTCTCTTACATAATCATTAATGAAATTTGGCCCACTACTTTATTCGTAAAATAATTTGGCCCCCGTAAAATAATTGCTAATAATTTTTGCCCCTCTAAACAAGAAATCATGATTACTCTCATAATTAAAACTTGTATAGGGCCTCCTGTTATGTTAAGAATGGCCAGATAGCCCAGCAGCATGCTTTTTCTGTTGAATCTCGGGCGAGTTTCTGTTGAATCTCGGGCGAGTTTCTGTTGAATCTCGGGCGAGTTTCTGTTGAATCTCGGGCGAGTTTTTGTTAAATCTCCAGCGAGTTTCTGATGAATCTCCAGCGAGTTTGACTAAAACGATGGCGGGATAGGTGTTCCAAAATCGACACAAATAGTTGGAGATTGGATTTTGGAATCTCAAAATTGCAGGTTAATTCATGTGGCGCCATTGCACATAATGACAAGTGAAGCCATAAGCTAAACAATTTTAAACTCAGGTGATAGGGTTAATGTCTGGTGCTTTCCCTTTCGGGGCTAAATCCTCTGCAGATCCCAGTCAATAGGAATTCCATGGGAGTGTTCCTAGAGATAGTATATAGCTCCTCCCAGGGCATGCTGGATTCTCTTTCTCTGCTGGAAATCCCTCCCATCATTTTTTTAATGTATGCATCTTACGTTTTACCAATTTCTTTCCCTTCGATACAGAGCAGGCAAAGTTAGTCAGGAAGGCATTTCTGAGTGGGTGACCAGTTCATATGGTGCTATCGCTGATTGGCAGTCACTGCCCTCTTCAAAGTACTTTGGCTCTTGGTCCCCTTGTGAGGGGGATCCCTTGACCTGCCTTGTGTGGGCGCATCATTGTGATGACAGAGGAGGCATGGTCACTCTGACGCCAGGTTTAGCGCCAGCCAATCGTAAAAGAAATTGGTCCTGGGACCAGTGGTTAGTGCCGGATGGCCATACATTGTTCAGTTATAGCTATTAGTAGTGCCGACTCACAATTTACCTTCTCTTCCACCATTTATCTTTAATAAACTGTGACCTATTATTCTTCCAGCAACCTCTGGTGTTGTGTCTTTATTTTAATATAAGAATTTAGGACTTGAGGTGTATTTGGGGTATATAGCAGCGAAAGAGACACATTGTCAATCTGCAGTTTAAATTGCCGGAGATCTCGAAGGATTTGCAGAGATTTGAAATCGCTGAAAACATTGCACATATACTCCCTGGTCTGGATGGTTATAAGAATAATTTGTACTCTAAATTTCAGATGGAAATCATACCAACTTTAACAAAGCTTTATAACACTGGTTCTCAGAGAGGGGGGTTTCCATGAGGAAATGTTGGAAATGTTCAATAGTCACAATTTCCAAGCCCAGGAATTATCCAACAGGCTGCATCAATTAATTTCCACTTAACATTAGTAAGGCGCATTTAGTTATCTTGAAACTAATAAACACATATACATAGAAGCATACAGTTTGCAATATTTCCGAATCAATATTCCATCAGTGAATATAACTGCTTGCCATTAATTACATTATTTACAAGCTTAAATAAGGCTTAGACTAGTTGTGAAGTCTTGTGACCGAATACCGACATGTCAGATAATGTTATTACATAAAATTATTTCAATTTTTAAAGCAAACCTTCCCATATCACTCACAGTTGAATGTTTCTCATAAAGAAATAAGGAGGTTTAGCCCTTTCTAATCTTGCTAAACACCAGTGGGAATGTTTATTGATGCAAATAAGAGATTGGTTTTAAAATCGCTATTAAATTGACCTTAGCCTCTTTCGGTGTGTGTGTGTGTTTGTATATTAGGGAATTTAGACTGTAAGCTCCAAAGGTGCAGGGACTGATGTGAGTTCTCTCTACAGTGCAATTTTATTTCTAATGGTAATTACTACAGCCTTATTGCAACAATCTGATCTGAAATTAAGAAAATGCAACTTTATTTCTAATGGTAATTACTACAGCCTCATTGCAACAATCTGATCTGAAATTAAGAAAATGCAGTTTTATTTTTAATGGTAATTACTACAGCCTTATTGCAAGTTGTCCTTTCACTGTTTGTGTAAACCATTTATGGCTAGTGTTGGTTGGGGGAGTTTATTGCGGGCTTGATTGAAGAACTCTTATCACGTGTGTCTATGAACCAGATATATTCATAGTAGAATAGCTGCAAAGCAAGTGATGGCTGCTTAGTTAGTGTGTATAGCTCTAAGTGTATAGATACAAGTGTTTAAAAATTTAAACAGTATAATTTGGAGTTATACTGGAGTTACACTGAAGGAAACAGGAGAAGAACATTCTGCCTATTAACTCAGCTACACAAGGACTACAGTCAGTATTCACTTGAAACTCCATTTTCTACCTCTGATGTTTTCAACTCACCCTGGCTACAAGCTCCATGCAGCATGAGGACTGTTTTGGACACTGATCTTATTTTCTTCGCTTTTCATAAAAGTTTGTTTTCAGTTTGTATTCACTGCAAAATCTACTATGTTTATTCATCCTGCTGTACTACTTACTTAACCACTCCCTACCCATGTTACAGTTATTTCAGTCCCCTATCTTATCGCTGTGCTCTCAGTTCTACTTAATGCTTTGTCTGCCATCACAATTAGGAAGAATTGATACTGATTTTGAATCACTCTTCTCTCTCATGACTCTGCAAAAAATCAGCTATTCAATTACCTGCTCTTTATTACTCTCCATTCAACACTTCAACCCATTCCCCCACATGTCTCCCACATCATTACTCTATACTATCCAGACATCCATGGATAAACTACATTTGCTGCAGCATAGCTCTGCACTACTTATCTGATTACACTGGACATTGCAATTAGGTAATTCCTTAATTCCCTCATTTCTGCTATTTGACTCATAAATCCCAGTGCTTGCCAAAATATTTTTCTTTCTCTCTTTTCATGGCATTATCCTTAGGACTATATCATCCCTCACCCATCCTGCAACACACACCTCTGTCCACATTGCCCCTTCCTTACTTCACTTACCTCTAGTGAACACTCAATAGAATTTAAATAGGAAAACAGTTTATAACTTTAAAAGCCGCACCATGCCACCAGAAACTAAAAAAACACACATCTTACAATCATCTTACCTACCTTTCTTCATCCCTGCTTCTATTAGCTAGTGATATATCACCTAATCCAGGTCCCCCTGAATTCTCCCACACGCATATATCTGAATACTACAGAAATCCAGCAAACTTTAAACGCATCTCCTGTCTCCCCTCTCTTCCAAAGTCCTTTAAATGTGCCCTTTGGAATGCACGTTCTGTTTGTAACAAACTTACCTCCATACACGATCTCTTACTCTCAAACAACCTCAACCTTCTAGCAATAACAGAAACATGGGTCATGCAATCAGACACTGCCTCACCTGCAGCCCTCTCACATGGTGGTCTCCATTTCACCCACACCCCCAGACCAGGAGGGAGACAAGGAGGTGGGGTTGGACTACTTCTCTCCCCACAGTGCACATTCACACTTCTACCAAGTGTCCCATCACTCACATTCACATCTTTTGAAGTACATATTGTTAGGATTTTTAACCCATTCTCTATGCGTGTTGCTGTCATCTATCGCCCCCCTGGTCCACACCAACAATTTCTTGAACACCTCTCTGCATGGCTCCCTCACTTCTTATCTACTGATATCCCCACCATCATCATGGGTGATTTCAACATCCCTATTTCTAATCCACGTTCCAATGCTGCTTCCAAACTACTCTCTCTAACCTCCTCACTTGACCTCTCCCAGTGGATTGAATCCTCTACTCATCAGGATGGCCACTGTCTTGATCTTGTTTTCTTTAGACTATGCTCAGTTTCTCATTTCCTAAACGCTCCTTTCCCCCTCTCGGATCATTACCTTATTAGCTACTCGCTCACCACCAGTTCTTTACTCTCCCTAGTGTCAAACTCTTTCAAGCCTCCTCACAACCGCAGGAATTTCAACTCTATTGATTTTCAACAGTTTTCCACCTCTCTCCAACACCTTCTCTCCCCAATTTCTACATTTTCCTCCCCTGATTGGGCAGTACCCCATTTTCATCAAACCCTAGCAACTGCCCTGGATCAAGTGGCTCCAGCGACACTACATAGTTCGCGTAGAATTCGTTGCCAACCGTGGCACACTACAGTAACACGAACTCTACAAAAACTTTCTCGTAAAGCAGAACGTCACTGGCGTAAATCTTGCGCCTCTAAAAGGCTTGAAATGGTGTCATCTCCCTTGACAGGCAATCAATTCAGGCTCAATTCCTTTGTAGCACCCTCTGACACTCTCTCTTCATTTGATAACACAAATGAAGAGGATGTTTCTACTCTCTTCTCATATTCCTACTCTACCTCCTGTCCTCTTGATCCCATCCTCTTGATCCCATTCCCTCACAAATTGGTATGTCCCTGTCTCCTGTTCTCATTCCCCCTCTATCTAAAATCTGTAATCTCTCTCTTTCTACTGGTATTTTTCCATCACTATTCAAGCATGCATTGATTACTCCCATTTTAAAAAAACAAAATTCTGACCCTAACTCTCTCGTAAATTACCACCCTATCTCCCAGCTCCCATGCTCCTCCAAGCTTCTCGAGACATTTGCCTACACTCGCCTCACACACTTTCTTACAGCAAACAACCTGTTGGATCCTCTTCAGTCAGCTTTTCGCTCTCAACACTCCACAGAGACTGCACTGACCAAGGTTGTCAATGATTTGATCACAGCAAAAAATAATAACCATTACTCTCTTCTAATTCTCCTGGATCTCTCTGCTGCATTTGACACTGTTGACCACTCTCTCCTCATACAAAGGCTACAATCCCTAGGTCTTGAAGGCACTGTCCTATCCTGGTTCTCATCCTACCTATCTAATCGCTCTTTCAGTGTTAATTTCTCTGGATCCACCTCTGCTCTGCTTCCTTTATCAGTTGGAGTACCACAAGGCTCAGTCCTAGGTCCTCTGCTATTCTCTATCTACACCACTTCTCTTGGAAAACTAATAGCTCCTTTGGATTTCAGTATCATCTCTATGCGGATGATACACAAATCTATATATCCTCTCCTGATTTTTTACCATCTGTGTTGTCTCGCTTTACTGACTGTCTTTCTGCCATTTCATCTTGAATGTCTTCTCGCCAACTCAAACTCAATCTTTCAAAAACTGAATTAATAATATTCCCACCCAAAAACAGAAGCTTCCTGCCTGATATTTCAATTTCTGTTGATAACATGACCATAAATCCAACCCCGCAAGCTCGTTGCCTAGGTGTAATCCTTGATTCACAACTGTCATTTATTCCCCACATCAACTCTATATCTAAATCATGTTACATACACCTAAAGAACATTTCCAGAATACGCACATATCTGACACAAGACACCGCAAAAACATTAATTCATGTACTCATCATCTCCCGCATCGACTATTGCAATTCCCTCCTTACTGGTCTTCCCAAAGTCAGACTTCAACCCCTACAATCTATTTTGCATGCAGCAGCTAGATTGATTTTTCTTACTAATCGTTTTTCCTCTGCTGAGCCACTCTGTCAGTCTCTACATTGGCTGCCTGTATTTTAACTAATCCAATATAAAATTCGTCTACTAACATACAAGGCCATCAACAAAATTGCACCGACATACATTTCCTCACTGGTCTCGAAATATCTTCCCACTCGACACCTCCGTTCTGCACAAGATCTACGTCTCTCCTCCACTCTCATCACATCCTCCCATTCTCGGTTACAGGATTTTTTCCGGGCTGCACCCACGTTGTGGAATTCCCTCCCTCGCACAGTAAGACTTTCCTCTAGTCTTCAAACCTTCAAGCATTCACTGAAAACCCACCTCTTCAGACAAGTTTATGATATTCCTCTGCCACCATCTTAATTTCCCTAGATTACCCTATTACCATCCTCTACACAGCTAACGCAAGACAACAACCCTCTGACCAACACTGCAACACACACACCCCACTCAATTCTTTTACCTTTGCGTTCTAGCTGGTCCATTGTGCAATATGATGTAGCACATGCCCTTGTGTTTCTAACTCCCATTGTCCTACCGTCTTGAAAGGCTGCTGTTTTGGCAATTTTTCATTAAGGGTAGGGTGTCATACACAGACTGACCCCAAACTGGCTTTGTCCATTTCAATTAATATTGTACAGTCTATAACGGCTGAATTTTTTTGTATTTTCTACAAGTGGAGGGGGGCCTATAGAGACAGAAACCAAACTGGCTTTGTTCATTTCAATTAATATTGTGCAGTCTATAAAGGCTGAATTTTTTTGTCTTTTCTACAAGTGGAGGGGGGCCTATAGAGACAGAAACCAAACTGCCTTTTCCATTTCAATTAATATTGTACAGTCTATAACGGCTGAATTTTTTGGTATTTTCTACAAGTGTACGGGGGCCGAGAGAGACAGAATCCAATCTGCTTTTGTCCATTTCTTTACATATTTAACTATAAGTATAGGGTGTAATATACACCCAAAGACGATGGCTGCATTGCCAATATGCATAGATGGAGAGGTAGACAATCTGGTTTGTGTGTAGAATTAATGACGGCCTACCAGGAATTAAACTGTTTTTTTGATCATTTATTAGCTTTACAAATACATTAATTATCCAAGAAACAGGTGGAGCAATTAATTTGGTTATTTTATGCCCAAAAACATTGTTTTTTAAAACAAAATTGCAAAACAAAAACAAAAACAAAAAAATGCAAGGGCCGTTTGGCAAAACCAAAACCAAAACCAAAACACGATGGTAATCCAGATCCAAAACCAAAACCAAAACACGGGGGTGAGTTAGCATCTCTAGTTTGCAGAGAGGGAAATAGGTTTATTTATTAAATGGGAATACTATTACCTTAATGTTGGGGCTAGAGGAAGGCCTAATTATTACTCATGGGTGCTATTGATTTAACGCCGGGGCTGGTTGTAATTTTCTAAATGTAGTCATTTTTTTTTCCAAATAGGGCCCCCAACATTTCAGGATCCAGAGACGCTGCAACTAAAGAAATCTGCAACCACAGCTGGTGAAAATGAGAAGAACAAATCGGAGAGAGCAGGAGAGTGTGTGAAATGTTGTGATTCAAGTGAGCTAATCCCGAATTTTTGGTGACTGTGCAGTGGTGTACACAACAATGCAGGTTTTTTTTCTGTAGGAGGGTGGCCTAGTGCTTGTCATCTGGTAGCCACGCCCAATTATATATAGCCACACCCCAATTGTATAAACACCCCCGCTAGTACCTAACAGTGCCTAACAGCCGCAATTTTTTTTTTCATTTTCAACTATAAGGGGGACCGCATGAATTTGTTGTAACGGGGCCCTGAATTCCTCTTGGAAGATCTGCGTGTAAGTAAGTGACTCCGTGGGGAGAGTGACTTGTATGGCAGAATGCTGCACAAAACGTGGGGTCACCTGCAGCTGTGGAGTAGGCGCCCATGGACTGAGTGTAATAGTATCACCCTGCCATTACTATCTATCTGCTATCATAACCAACCGACAAGAGATACTATACCGCAGCACTATCCCCCTCTCCCTCCTGCCGCATCATCTCTGATGTCAGGAGAGTCACACCGCCGGTATAAATTGTTATTTGTAATGTGAGCCAAGCCCCTTCCCAGCATCCTTCACCTGATATAGGAAATACATTCTGCGGCTGTGGGAGAGACGTTCATATACCTCATTGGTGTCTGACCTTTACTGGTTTACATAACATCCAGCAACATTCCTGCAGATGGATTAGGCAGTTAGAGGTAACTATTGATACCTGTAATGATAAAAGTAAAGCAGGTAGGTGAGGAGATGTATTACATCACATACTATGCTATGGGGAGGTACATAGTACAGAAATAAGTAACCGTGGACGTAGCCTTTAAGCGCTTTACATGAAATGTGTCACTATGTCACTGACACACAGCTCTAAGAGAACACGTGTAACAGATATGTAACATGTATCATGCAATGCACAGTATGACGTGTTTGGTGTACATGCTGTAGTTATAGTAGTACAATGTGTTAGCTATAGTACATGATGAGTGTGGTATTCCCTGAATACTAGATTATTTTACACTGAAGACCAAGTAACCTAATTGGTTGCTGTCACTGGTAGAGAAAATGAAGCACGGCAGCCAGGTTTTATATATTAAGTTAGTCCTTTATAGATACTGGTAAACCCAGTGTTATCCTCCAGTGCCATGTTGTGGGCACCATGTCTCAGTAATGATGCCCGGTGTACCAGCTTGGTTGGAACCCACATGACATAACACTACAGTGACATCACAATGTTCCTGGATTCCGCTGCTGCTAGAAAACAGGTTGTATATACTGAAATCTGGGCAGTTGGTGACCAGCGAGTGAAGAAGATGTGTTGTCGCAAGTCCTCTGTTCGACAGATGAGCCATCTGCTGACCTACCTTTTTATTCTGTTATTAGTTAACGGACTTTTCTTCAGCTTCCCGTGAGTACTGAGTGTATTTCAATGGAAACCATTTAAATTAAGTAATAAGGGAGTCAGATTAGTAGATCATGTCATATAACTAATACAATGATAGTACCAGGTGTGGAATCTCTCTCTGTCTCCACTAAAATATATCAAATATCTCATCTGTGCTTTACCTGTAAACAGCGGTTTAGCTATAAAGAGGATTTTACATACCAGAGTTTATGTTTTATAATATCCAGCGTTGTAATACACTTATCACATCTCTACCAATCTGACAGACCTGTCTGGGCTATTCTATGTTCCCTGTATAAATCACTTTACAGTCAGACTGAAGGGAGTATTCTCCTCTGAACTCAGGGCCCCCTATGCTGCGGGGCCACACACTGTGTCATGTGGTCATAGATGTTACTATGGCCTTTCATTGTACAGTTCTTACCTGTTTCTTTATCCCTCTGTGATGAGTTCTCAGTCATGTTTATATCTATGAATAAGATGGAGGAAATAAAGGAATATTAGGACACGTCCAAGCCTAGATTGTGAGCGGATACATTCCATGTTGGTCGGATACAGTAATAGTAATGAGATTATTGCATATCATTAGATATATTTTCTTCCTGTTTAGATGTATTTGGCTGGCAAAGCACCACACCATAGCAGTCCCACTATCAGCCGGGTTGACTTTCCACATTCAGATACTGCTGACTATAGTTGTGGCCTATGTCAATCTAAGAAGATCTTGGAGAGGTGAGCACTGTGATATTAATATTACTAGTCAATGGGCACAAGGGAGATAACATTATATAACGCTTCATGTTTCCCATTAGTTTCATCACAATTACAGCAAACCCTGTTTTTCATGCATCAGAAAAATGGAAGATTATTATCTTATTACCTGAGCGCACATTGTTTAGTTCAAAAGAACTTTTCTGACACTTTTTTTGACAATTTAATTGTTATTAACATTGTGTATACTGAACAATCAGAAAAGTTGTGTTTTCTAATCCCCATTTTAGCATCATAGACTGTAAGTTTAATACAAATGAGCAAAACTGGTCATGGGGTCCAGTTACTCCAATATATCGCCACTTTTATACAATAACTTAATATGAGTTTGGTCACGGGTATATTGGTCCTTAGGGGACATCATTCTCTATAAATTGTTTGTACTTGTTATATAATTTATCAGTAGGGAATTATTAGTGACATATTGTATTGTCATTGCAGGTTGCTGCCACAATACCATGACAAGACTGAGGGCCATCGACTGGCCTATCATTGGCGCTTGGCCATCGGCAGCAGAGGTACATGATAATTACCACAACAGTGACATTATAACGTGTGTAGTATTTATAATAGTAGCCAAATGGCTTCTAGATCTCCCAGTGCCCCCTGCAGCGCATCATGTTGCTAGGCAACGCAAGCATGGCTGCCAACTTTCCGCTAACCGTACTTATGGCAGAGAGATCATCAGCTAATATGGGGGCACTGCCCAACATCGGTTACCTGTATTTTTCTTTTAATTGAATTATAATACCATCACTAACATTAATGAATGTGGTACTTTATGTTTTGTCTCTATAGAACCCTACATGCATGAAGAAAGCTCATCTGTACATATTTTTCTTCAGCAACCTATGTGTGCACTCGGCCATCCTCCATGTATTCTCCATAATCTACATCCTGGGGAACTGGATGGAGGATGTGGGAGCTGAGATGATTTGCACGTATCCTTTAACAGCACAAAGGCCAAAAAGCACAATGTATATAAATGTAATAGCATAGGTGAATAAAACCCAATTAGGCATAATGTAAGCTGCACATTAAAAACCCACATTAATATTTACCACCTTTAATTACATCAATCTTGACCATCTTTCCAAACTAACATAATACCTAGTAAGTTAATATAACTTTACACATGATTACTAATCTCACCTTACATCCAATTAAATAGCACAAAATAATACAATTAGTGTTACAGTTACTCTCCCAGTGCTTCACTTCTAGCAGCCAAGAAACGACATTTTTCCTAGTGTAACAGAAATCACTAGAGTCAAAACATAAGTAAGAAGAATAACGACCATTTTTCTGAAGCCACAGTTCACTAATACTTAGTCAGATTCCCACAAAAATGGGTCTTATACTGCAGACAAAGTGTACTGCAACTTCTAACAAGTCTTATGTAGTTCTTACTGTTAGATCTATGTAATTGCGGATCTATTAGTGATGTAATAAATTGGATACAATGTATATCTCTGGATGTTTGTTCGCTGTTTGCACAGATGGGACATAGTACTGTTTAATATGACCGTGTACTACATGGCCACCGATGGTAGTGTGCACATAGGAGGAAATGTCATACAAACATAATACAGCATAGCACTTTCTTTAATAACGGTGCTTAGTATTGTGGTCCTGGTGACATCATTTATTGGGTGTATATCTACTCCTCTGTACGCAGCCTGCTGCTTTACAATGGTGAGTAACACAATGACCACAAGAAGGCGGCTTATTATGGGGATACACCGGGGTATCTACATAAGGATCTCAAAAATATGATTAAATATGTGATGCATGTTTCCTAGAGGTCGCCCACATGTCAGTGTGGTGAGAGGTGTTATATAATTATACTTCTCCGGTGTATACGTGGATAGTGCAGATTGCTGTCACATTATCCCGTTCAGAGTTGCAGTTTCTCTCAGGAGCCACCTGACCTCCTTCCCAGACAATGACAGAGGGTGTGATCAGAGCTGCAGCCTTCTACAGGCAGCATGCAGGTGCAACTCCTAATTAGCCTGCTTTGAAACCTGCACTGGGAAGCTTTCTCCACACACCTAAACAATCTCTCTCCAGTGGTTTAAAATACAAATGACAGAAATCTAGAACTTATATACCTGCCATTCGTTTCTTTCCCAGTGCTTCTGTCACAGTACATACAGCCCTGTTTCATGCTGGTGGTGTAATACAATCAGTCCTTTAGTCTTACTACTCTTATATAGAAATATAATGTATTTATGTATATTTTGCAGAGCGTAGAGACAGAGGTAGTAGAAGCCATCAGCAATCCTGAGGCAAGAAACCTACCCAGCGTGTCATCACCGCAAAATCAGGTAATTATTATGTTTCATGATTAATATTATAACATACTGACCAGTATTAGTATTTCAGGACCATTTAAGGTATTGTTGGGTCCTGCACATAGATTGTATGATTGGTCCACAATCCAGTGTGTGCATGTACTTAGATGCCCTCATGACTTTGCATAATATATATTTATGTGTTATCAACGCACGGTCAGGTTCTGACCAGATCAGATCATTTATGTGCATCCGACCTGTCACACACACTGGGCACACGCACACACGTGAGTGGGAGGTGTAACACGGGTCCCATGGAAAGTATAGTGTGAGACCTGAAGACTCAGCTCGGAGCTGGTGAGACATGTCCTTTTGTAGAGCAGATATGTCCATGTTTCCCTCTGCACAGCAAGGAGCGCTCTTATACATGTGACTCTACAACACTTTATATTCTGCGGAGATTAGTAACATGAGGACTTACATTTCTCACCAGCTCCGACCTGAGTCTTCAGGTCTCACATTAGACTTTCCATGGGACCCATCCAGCTATTAGTAGCCTGGTGTAGTCACATTAATGAAAGCTTTTATATAAATGGATGCTATGGGTTACCGGACCATTTTACTATGTGTTCCTTTATTACTATTGTTAATACATAATATTGAAATATCACTATGAATAGAGGAGGTAAACTAACACCATGTACATTGATATTTTATCTTTTTGCACCTACAGACCTCATTGCCTGAAGTGTTTTATGAAACAAGTTGCTGAACCTGCTGGATGAAGCAAATAATCATTATTATTAATTAATTATTATAAATTGTAGTTTAAATATAGTTCATATTTAGTAAATTTTATGCTCATACTGTGTGTGTATTTTTATTTCATAAGACACTTATTATTTGTTATGTTTATTTTAAAAATAATCCTTAAACAGAAGGAATGAAAATAAATGATCGGGGCAATTTGCTAATTAAAATATGTGCATACACAGCACATTAAATTTTGCACAATTGTATCCATTTGTCTGCTGGATACTTTTGTCCTGCATGGGCACTCTTTGGTTTTCTGCCAGCTCAGAGTAGCTGTGTGCCTGGTATGTTTGTTTGGCATCATGCTCACTGCTGGACACAGAGCCAGGGCACTTGTTACACTGCAGATATCTTCTGTACTATCACTCCTTATCCATTCCGGGAGCCGGAATGGAGTGCACACTCATTCAGCATTCATTCAGGCATCCGGATTGGAGTGCACACTCATTCCCCATTCATTCCGGCATCCGGAAAGGAGTGCACACTCATTCCCCATTCATTCCGGCATCCGGAAAGGAGTGCACACTCATTCCCCATTCATTCCGGCATCCGGAAAGGAGTGCACACTCATTCCCCATTCATTCCGGCAGCCGGAATGGAGTGCACACTCATTCCCCATTCATTCTGGCAGCCAGAATGGAGTGCACACTCATCCCCCATTCATTCCGGCAGGCGGAATGGAGTGCACACTCATTCCCCATTCATTCCGGCAGCTGGATCGGGGTGCAGCGTGCATGATAAAAAATGTATTTATTTTTAATCTAGCACTAACATTAAACTTTGGCATAAATATTGATTTTAATTATCTTTAGAATCAACACAACAACCATTATAATTAGTGTGAAATGGATAATGTGACAGTTGTTGATGGTGCTTTTGCATGAAAAACCACTATGAATCGAAAAAAAAGTATTGCATTTTTGCGAGTTACACGCATGATTTATGTGACTTTAACCAGAGCGTAATATGACCCCAGGAACACTTTTAACATCAACACAAATATGGCAAGGATATTAATGATCCCTCAGAGACAAGAGCATTGATCAGGACTTGAACTCAGGCTTGCAGGGTTGCAAGGTAGAATAGCTAACTGCTACGCCAATGTACAAGTGATAAAAATAGCATGTCAAGGAAATGTAATAGAACGAAAAATTGACCACCTACTTCTCTCATAATTTTTTTTTATTTCAAATTTGTTAAAAAGGACAATACTTAGAAATATTAAACACATACAAACCACATTACAAAGCACTATAAAATACATCCTCATGCAGACTTTGGAAGTTGATTACATTATTAAAATGTCTGTGTTTTGCTGCTGGTGATTTGATTAGTGGCCTTTTATTTTTAGGGAGTTATACATTAAGTGAATGTGTTTATAAGCATTTTTGCCCATTTAAAAAGCAAAACCAAATATGCACAACATACATCATCATCACCATTTATTAATATAGCGCCACTGATTCCGTAGCGCTGTACAGAGAACTCACTCACATCAGTCCCTGCCCCATTGGAGCTTACAGTCTAAATTCCCTAACACACACACAGACTAGGGTCAATTTTGATAGCAGCCAACTAACCTACCAGTATGTTTTTGGAGTGTGGGAGGAAACTGGAGCACCCAGAGGAAACCCACGCAAACACCTGGAGAACATACAAACTCCACACAGATAAGGCCATGGTTGGAAATTGAACTCATGACCCCAGTGCTGTGAGGTAGAAATGCTACCACTGAGCCACCGTGCTGCCCACAGATGTTTGGGACAAGCTTTTTATTGTTTACAACAAAAAACATTTATTAGTATTTATATATATATATTACAAAGGTTCCATTAGTATTTTTGATTTAAAAAATCCTTCTTTCCTTACAGACACCTTTCTAATAAATACCACTGGCAAGTGCTAGATGTTTGATGTTATTTTGGCCCATTGCCCTCAATCACGAACTGCTGGAATGCCGGAAGGGTGGAATTAGTTAGCTCAATATGGCGCCCTCTGCTGCTGAGTGGGTCTTCAGTAAAGAGATTATACTGCTACATTGTCACTTTGATCGCCAGAAGTGGCAGAAAATAGAGCTAGCTGACTTTCACTATATAGACACTTTGAAACATCTTAATTCATAGAAACTAAGTACAAAATTATTGATTACACGCGCATAAGTGGATTGTGGTGGACTTGAACTCAGGTTTACAGTGTGCAAAGGTGCATTCTCTAAGCTCTACAAATGATGACACTTGCAAAGATTTAAATACACACTAGCAACCTTATCTACTTTACCTATGTTTTGTGTATATACAGATAATGGCAATTAATTAACTACAAAGTATTACAGATGGCACTCAGTGGGATATGCACTGTGTAACGGTATAAACATTAATTGGAAAATGGGATTTGACATGTGGGTCAAACATTTCTTTATCCATTTTGGACATTTTTGAGACACAGGGGTTTGTGCCTCATTTTGGGAAATACACCACTGTCATAGTGGCTGAATCCTAAAAGTGTTTGCACTCAGCTTATTTGGGTCAGCTGAATCGCTGTCTTGTTCCTGAATACTCTGTCGTGTTGCATTTATTATTATCAGCATGACGGATAATGTGCTATGAAATTGATCACCCTAGACACACACACACACACACACACACACACACACACACACACACACACACACACGTTTTTCTAAAGCAGCAGGAGCTGCAAACACTCAACAAAAAAACAATGAATGATCGTGAATGCGTTTCTTAGGCTGAATTATGAGCATTTGCGATTTTATATTTAATTTGCCTTTTATACTTTATTCTTTTGTGTGTACACTCTTAAACCACTTTGTGCTCAGGGTTGACTTGTGGCCTCGAACTTCTGACCTTAGTATAGGTGGGGGGAATACCTAACCACTACACTATCATCTACCACACATAGTACCTTTTTTCTACGGCATATCTTTCAAATGTACACTAATTAAACCATAATATTGCAACAACACTAACAGCTAAGCTCATTAATTACATATGTAATAATCGTTAGAAAATAGACTTACCGTACATTGAAACCCACTTTGCTAACATGGCAGATCACTTGTAGAAAAAAACACACTCAGTTAATTAGAACGCACCTGTGTGCTCGTAATGACGTCTGTCCGACATACTCTCCGGCATTCTCTCCTGCGTACTCACCAGCATTCAATTCACTAATTACAGTGGTAGTTAAAAATACCTTGTTAGAACTTCTGTGTTGTTGGGAGTTTCACAGTTTTGGGTAAGTAGACCATAGATGGTCAAATGTTTCTTATTCTGCTGTTTACTGCTGTACCTTGCTCAGCCCTCAGTATGTTTCAATATTAAGCTAGATGTTGTAGAGCTAGATATCTCAATTGCTGCTGAAAGGGCTTTAATGTAGTGTGCTAGTGGTTTTTATGTTGAAGGTTAGTGGAAAAGTGTTTGGTTAGCTGAGGAGTTTGAATCTTTAGGCCACTGTGTATACTTAGATGCGGGACTGCATAGAGACCTCTAGAATGTGTTGAAATGAATACATATTATCCTTTTTCATTGCTTAATTTGTTACCTGTTGACCCTCCCCCACAGATATCGGATCTGTATGCCTAATTTGGTCCTGTGATCTTTAATTAGTATAAGTGCCATTTCAAGACAATATTGTCTGTGTGTGTAGTAAGTAGAAACCTTAAAATGTTTTGGACATACCCCTTTTAAAATCACTTTGCAGTAAGAATGGCCATGCTGTGGTATAGGTGGAGTTTTATTATTTCTTTAATTACTTTGTTTTAACATTTGGTTTTTTTGGCAAGTAAAAAAAACCATTAACACTCTGTATTTAGTGTTGCCCTACCTTCAAATGATTACACCAGAACAATTGTAATGTAACTAATGTGATTTGTAAAATGTTATATGGCTATGGTTAGTATCACGTTTGCATGCACTTTGGTGGTGGTTTTATATGATTAGGTGCTGTTTAGTCAATCAATAGGTTTTTTTTTTAACTTATTTATTTATTTATTTCCCCCCTTCCCCATTGTTTGAAAAACTCTACTTATGGACTGTCCTTTTCAACCCAAAATATTTAGGATGAATAACGACTACTTTGTAAGTATTGGTTGTCTCATTTGTTGCAAAGTAAGAAAACGCAGAGTTTAAAAGTCTCACCTAAGTGTTGGTTTGTAAACTGTGGCTTTTGCAACACATACAGGCACTCCTGGAGTTGGCATACATTCTGTTTCACGAGGGTCCTGCTCATCGGCCCCGCCCTAACCAGGCAGAGGAGGAGGCGGTGGCGGTGGTGGAGGAGGAGGTGGTGGAGGCGGAGACAGAGGCACAGGAGGAGGAGGAGGAGGCGGTGGTGAAGGTGGAGACTGAGTCAAAGGAGGAGGAGGCGGTGGTGAAGGAGAAGGTCGAGGATGACCAGCGCCAGCAGGGGGCAGCCCAGCCGGAGGGCTATGCCGAAGCCTCACCAGGGATGGAGGCGGAGGAGCAGGGCGAGGGCCAGGAGGAAGTGGAGGAGGGCTCCAAGCCTGCGGACCATTTCTCCCCCTACGCCTCTGGGGCTGCTAACTGGTCGGTGGAGGAGCCGGAGCCACACCCACAGTTTTTCCAGGACGAGGAGGCCAACAGCCAGCTGGTGTTGGCTCAAGCTGCTGAGGCCATAGGAGATAGTAAGTGTTTACAATAAAGGTTTTTTTGAATTTCATACCACTTCAATGTAGTTAAACATTGGAACTAATCCCTGCTGGAACACGTGTTGAATAAAAGATGACATTTATGACACAGGTTGCAATGATAATGGACATCCAAATGTGAGCTTGTGTAAACCAAAAAGGAACAGCCAGAGCCATCTTAACATATAGGCACGCAGGCCAGGGGCAACACAAATGGGCCCGAGAGCCTGGTCAACTTGTCAGTATATTTTTATTTTTTCTTGGAAATCCAATCGAAACCAACATATTGTTACTTCCTGTGAGTGGTTTTGTAGGTAGTGGCCGACTGTAGTGCTTTGCCCTGGGGCCTATAATGCTGGTAAGAAAACCCCGTCCACGCCCCTCTCCCCGGGGATCACCAGAATGTAGTACATCTATCAAAATGCTACTCCATACAACGCGACACCCCTAACCTTGTGATAGCAGGCGACTTTAACTCCGTTATTGATCCAAAGTACGATAGGTCAAAGGCATCTTCTACAACTAGTCCAAGGGACCCTGAGTGTTTTTTTGGCCTGATGTCCAGGTGTGGCATGGTTGATCCGTGGCGCCTCCTAAATCCAACAGATAGATCCTATTCCTTCTACTCTAGTGTACATAGATCTTTTTCAAGAATAGATTACTTGTTAGTCACGGACACCCTAATGCCGTGGGTTCGTAGGGCAGACATTGCTGACATAATTATTTCGGACCATGCAATGATCTCTCTTACGATCCAGAATCCGAGCTTGAGACAGAGACCTAGACATTGGAGATTTCCTACTTACCTATACAATTCAGACCACTTTCAACAATTTCTAAGACACAGATGGGCTGAATACCTAGATGATAACATTGACCAATGGGATGACAAAATTCTTTTCTGGGACGCTTCAAAGGCAGTTATGAGGGGACACATAATTGCGTATGTGTCTAGACATCGTAAGAAGGCTAGGGAAATTTATGATAATTTGAGCAAATTATCGGCTGAGGCATATGCTAAATTTGCTTCTGATCAGTCGGATGTGTCATGGACAACTTATCGTGAGGCGAGACAACTCTTAGAGAGTTTTTTGACTTCCCAAGCAAAACAACAAATTGATTTTTCAAAAAATAAATTCTTTAGATGGGGAAATAAAGCTGGCAAATTACTTGCAAACATAACCAAAGCTCAGAAACGTAAAAGTCATATAGTTGCCCTTAAAGCCCATAATTCTTCTAAGATTCTTACCAAGTCGGAAGAGATATTAGAAACCTTCCAAACTTATTACTCAACCTTATATAAGGGCTCTACACCAAATCCCCAACTAATGTCCAAACTTTTGACTGAGGCCAAATTGCCTTCACTAACGCCAGAACAGAGAGAAGCTATGGCAAAAGATATTACTTCCCGAGATGTAGAGACTGTAATCAAACATTTGAAACTTAATAAAACACCAGGCCCAGATGGCTTTACAGCAGAGTATTATAAGGTCCTTGAAGGAGATCTGGCTCATATTTTAGCAGATTTGTTTTCAAAAATACATAGGGAACGTCCTGTATATCCATCGTTCAATGTGGCCCATACAGTCCTTATCCCTAAACCAGGTAAGGATCCTATGATGGAGGGGTCTTATCGCCCTATCACTCTTTTAAACACAGATTACAAACTTTTAGCAAAAATCATGGCAGACCGCTTACAAGGTATCCTTCCTGGGTTGTTAACATCTCATCAGTTGGGATTTGTAGCAGGACGCCACTCGGTCAAAGGTATTAGGACAGCCATTTCAGCGATTGTGGCCTCAGATGTGGGATCCACCTCAAACATGATCCTTAGTCTAGATGCCCAAAAGGCCTTTGATTCTGTTGCATGGCCTTTTTTGAAGGAAATTCTTTCATGCAGGCGTTTTGACACTGATTTTAGAGCACTTGTAGCCTTTCTTTACACCTCTCCTAAAACATCTCTATTGGTCAATGGTATCAAGGGTTCCCCACTGGAAATGTATAGAGGCACTCGCCAGGGGTGTCCACTTTCTCCATTACTCTTTAATTTGGTATTGGACCCTATGCTCAGAGTCTTGCAAAATTGGACGCAGTTGGAGGGAATAAGGATTGGAGATCAGGAAATCAAAATTACAGCTTTTGCTGATGATGTAATGATCTACATATCTAATCCTGAAGTCTCTCTTAGATCTTTAATGGACCGAATAGTGGAGTTTGGTTCTGTCTCGGGGTTCTCTGTCAATTTTGAAAAATCTACTGCTATGTATCTGGGAAAGGGTGTCATAGTCCCAACATGGGCAAGGGATATTCCCATTACATGGGCAAGGTCGGCCATGCCATACCTGGGCATCCAACTACCAAGAGATATTCACTCTCTATATAACCTTAATATCTCTAGGGTGATAAATGTAGTGGAACATGAGATGAAAGGTTGGAAACATCTCTGCCTCTCTTATGGAGGTAGAATAAACATAATTAAAATGATCATATTTCCTAAACTATTGTATCCATTACAAGTTTTACCCTTATTATTGACTAGATCAGATGCAATGAAATTGGATACAGAATTTAGACGTTTTATCTGGAATTCCAAAAAACCGCGTATTGGGTTGATCAAATTACAACAGTCAAAAAATAGAGGAGGGCTGAACTTACCAAATGCTACCAAATATAACCAAGCGGCCCAATTGCGACACCTTAAAGACTGGTTGCATAACACGGATACTTATACTAATACTACATTAGATCAGAATTTCATTCCTAACCTTAGCTTATTAGCCTTTATTCATCTACATGAAAAAGATCTTCCAATTCAAACTATAAATAATCCAATCTTGTATACTGTGCGTAAACTTTGGCATAGGCTTTGCCACATATACCATTTAAGCCCTTATATTTCAATGAACCTCCCATTATTAAACAACCCTAACTTTCAGGACGGATCAGCTTCCTTCCCATTTACTAACTGGGCGAAATTAGGAATTACTAAGATAAGATCATTAATTGATGCAAATACGCGAAAACCTATGACCTATACTCAAATAAGCTCTACTTATCCACAACTAGCCCCTTATCATCTAGCAATATTTCAATGCCAACATTACATTAATACAGTACTGAGTAAAATCTCTCCGGAGGATTGGGATAATCCCTTGGAGGCTATGCTTTCGAGACCTCCCCTGACCCGTCAAGCCATCTCACAGCATTATTCCCTATTACGTACCCAATTTGACTATAACCATTCTAAAACTGGCCTTTCATTGTGGCAGGAACAATTTCCTCACCTGACACCAGAGGTTCTTTTAAAGGCACTGACCAATTCCATTAAAATATTATCGGCCATGACCTACACAGAAATGTTCCTAAATATCTATCATAGGGCATATCTGTCTCCATCTCGTCGATTTCAGATAGGTCTATCAGAATCACACTGTTGTCCGAAATGTGGGTCTCCAAGAGCGGATTTGACACACTGTTTTTGGGAGTGTCCCCCAATTAAACGATTCTGGACCCAGATTTGGAGATTCTCTAACACACACCTGGTAAATTATGCACCTCTGTCTCCGGAATGGGCGATATTTGGAATACTTCCAAGTACTTGTAAAGTTAGTAAAGGATGCAAAAAACTACTATTAGCAGTTTCTGCTGCGGCCAGGAAGAGCATACTCCAGGTCTGGGCCCAGGATTCGCCTCCAATGTTTTCCCTTTTTAAAGAAAAGCTCTATCACATATTCCGAATGGACTGGATAGAAACGTCTTTGCAGAAGGAAGTTAGAGTAAAGCAATTCTTTGGCACATGGGAGAGCTTTATAACTCTCTTACCTCATACTATACGAACACAACTTTGGAATAGTTTCCACAATACTGAGTGGTACGGGTTAAGAATGGTTTCAGCAGACCCTCCGATTATTTTATCTCCACCTTCTAATAGTTAGGTCCTGGATAGGATGGGTTATTGGGGAAGAGGAAACAAGGGATGTTGGTGACTTATTTAATTGTATGAGAATTGTGAAAATATGTATTTATTCATAATGCATTCAATTGTATATGTGATATTTTATACCTCAATAAAAAAATTGAACAAAAAAAATAAATAAAATGCTACTCCAAAGCCTTATCAACGTCTAATGTGCGTCCAAATGTTTTTGTAGCCAGAGGCCTAACATTTTAAAGTAATGTAACAGTACACATCTCTAGTAATTCCTGTTTGTTTGGCAAAATAGATTTACATGTCTTTAATGCTTTTTTTCTGGTTTCTTTCAGCACACATGAAAGAAGGGGACAATAGTCCTCCCCCCCCCACCAACATTAATCGAGATGAAGGCTGAAATGTCAAAATATGTACATAAATTAAAAAAACAACAACAAAAAAAAATAAAAAAATTATAAAAGAAATGGAGAAAAAATTGGCATCCTGGTCTTCACTCTCGGAGTGATTTTTTTTTACATTTTTTTGTAAATAGTTTACTTAGATTATGTAAATATGTTTTGATTTATTGAGGAGTGTTCTAATAATATAATTTTTAAAAAACAGATTCAATGGTGTGTGTGTCTTTATTAATATAGTGTAATTACCCAACATGTGGGTCTAATGACAAAAGAGACTGTATATAATAATTCCAAAAGAGTAACATTTAAGGAAGATGTTTTTTTTAACTCCAGCAACATTTCTCTAACAGAAAAGGTTGTGGTTTGCTGTTTACATGTCAACCAAAAGGAATATGTGCCCTCCACGAACAAGCCATCCCTGTAAGAGGTATGGCATCTGTAGGCCCTGTGTGCAAGATAAACTACCCTAGCTAGTTTTCACATTCCCCAAATCATGTGTCATTGTAGTGATAGTCCCATGTTAAGTTCAAGTATCAGAGCTAAGGCAATCACACATTGAAGAGAACATGGAAACATGGAAACTGTACCCAGAAGTGGCATCAGTGGTGTAAGGCAGAAGTGCAAGCGTTGCAAAGCTCCATGGTACTGGAGTGTGGTGAGCGTTCTGATTGGATAAAGCTAAGTACATGACCTAACCTGTACAACGTCGATCCAGATGAAAATCTGTTTGCAGGCAATGTTGCATTTAACTCCTAGGAGGCTGACCCCCACAACCCCCCCTCTCCCCCCCAATCTTAGTCCATTTGTAGTAATAAATGTCAGCATGGACATAATAATGTGCATGTGAAGTGTGGGCCCTGAGGCTTTTCTAAAGTACCCCCCAAAAATGAATTTCTTACAATACAGGATAAATATGAGGGCATATTTTACAATGTGGTTGAGCGTTTATAACAAAACCAAATTCAAAAATGAAACCATTGTGTGAAGTTCCTGTGTTTCTTGTTAGCATAATGAATCCAGTCCACACAATACTTGTGGGTATGCTTGGTATTTGAACTCATGGCTGCTGAGTTGTGAGTCCAAAGTGCTAACCAGTGAGCTACCTGTGAGATTGGTATTTTGTCAGTAATTTGTGTGAATAATGACGAGTACTATTAAGTGTGAGTTGCCTGTGTAGCACGCATGTGTAGTGTTGGTGTTCACTGTGTTTTACCACATCTCAGGTTGGGCTAGTGGGTAGTTCTCCCACTTTCCATAAAGACAGTCACGAGTTCTAACCCAGACAGAAATCCTTTATCTGTGTGGAGTTTGTATACACTCGTGTGTGTATATATCCTTTATGGAAGAGTATGCTATGCATTTTACTGAAAAGGCAGATGGGTTTACACAACATACAAACATACATTTTGATATATTCATGATGTATGTGCTTTTAATGTAGCCATGTCCATGCATTTGGAGTACTATACGGCGACTTAAAATCCTTACACAGAAAGATCTTCAGCAATATGTTTGTTAAAACTGTGTATTACGAAAATTATTAGCAAACCATAAACATCTTTCAGAGTGTAGCACATCATTGTTAGTTCCCACTGATTAATCAATACAGGGTTATCCCGTGAAAATAAGCCACAGGCAATTATGTTTTGTTACATGTGTAAACAAGCTATTCGTCCCTCCCACATTGTGCGTGATGTATGCATTGCTAAGCTTCCCGTCAATCACTTGTGATCCGTCGCTTGTGCTTGTTCCTTGTTGAAAGATACGCAGGTGGGTGTGTTTTATTGCTTTTGCGCTGCTTAATTCCGTACCTTAAGTGTAGAAGACCACAGGAGGGTGTGTTTTTGCAGTTTGAGGTGCTTATTTCCCTCGCATAAGTGTTTGCATCACTCAAAGTATGCAACGCAGATACGGTTGCGTTTGCATACCTTGATGAATCAGGCCCTGGGTTCTTAAAATAGGCATCTTATCCTATCTTTGGCAATGGGCCAGACTGCAAGCAAGGAAATAAATATTTCTGTGTGTCATTTTGATACCCTTTTTATACAATTCGCATTGTGACTTTCTTTGTAATGTTAAACTAAATTTATTAATGTTCTATCTTTGTGTTAAGGAATTCATGTGACAGTGATGCTGCTTTGTTATAACACTGCATTTAAGGCAGATCATTGTTGGGTTTACAATATCTCTGATTATATTTGAATTAATTTGTGTTTTGATGTAAATCAGTTAGCAACTGAAAATTTTCTCAGAGTGTCAGATTTTGAACCAAATCTTTATCAACAGTCACATGCCCTCCTACACAAACAAATACCACCATGCAATAATAAATCAAAAACTTTCAGAAGCTTATTCCAACAGTCACTGATGAGGAGCTGTTAATTGAATCCATAGATTAAAGACAGGAATGTGCCACTATATATAAAGCGGGTGGGTGCTTATGTACCTTAAAATAATATGTACACTGAATTTTTATTGAATGTGTTTTGATGTGTGATAGTCAGTAAGTGAGAGAAATAGGAATATCTTTCAACATCCATATGAGAGGCCAACATACCTTCCACATTTCACTGACAGTAACAATTTAGGAAGTCAAAGGAGTGGGTTATCCTAAGACCATGTCATTAGTGAATTTGGTTGTGTTGTGGATGGGACGGTGTCCGGGACATGAGCTAATTTGACCTGAGTTTTCCATTCAGGAATATTGTGAGGTATGGGTTAATAGTCCACTGGAAGTTAGGAACAATTGTGAATCAGGTGTTTTGTACAGTACAGCACATATTAAAAGCAACCACGCATTTAGTAGGTTAAGATACAAGTTCTTTATTACAAAAAGTCAACATAAAACAGCAAATAAACACATATAAAGATATAAACCATATCTTATTTTAATGTCTTGTCTGTAATTTCTTTCCTGATTAGATAGCTGCTATTCATATAATATTGTTGACAGTTCCAGAATAGACTACTTTCTGCTGCGTGTGAGATAATTCATATCCAGTTGTGCATACATAATCCCATCCTAAAAAATAAATTTAGACAATAACTGTCAAAGGTATTTTTGGATGAAGCCAATATATTAGCATGAAATATAAATACAATATTTTATCTTATTATATTTTTATCAATTTATTTGTTGTGGTATTTTTTATAGCAATTAACATTTTCTGTGAGCCTAGGAGAGAGATGTCAGCAGCAGTGGAAGAGTTAATTCTTTGAACAGATGTTGTCAACTAACTAACTGAAGAAAGACATTCTTAACTCCCATCTCAGTCTTTGGAGCTAACTGGACTATGGTACGTCTATATACTACTTCAAAAAATTTTAATATGACATTTGAATTGTAATACAGCCTACTTTTCTACTGCTTCTAAAAGTGACTGCTTCCTTTCTAGAGGCAGAGTTCAGATTTGAAATTTGATGATAATATTATCACAGCGCAAGCTTTTATTTTGCTAATAAACCTTTATACTATTTCTTAAAGTTCCTTTGCTATAGACATATTATTATTGCTTTATTACAACATACTCATCACCAACTTCATTTCTGACTAAATGCACAGTACAATCCTTACTATTATGTATGAATCCAAATCCAATCTATTGTCATTCTCTGGGCTTTATACAGTAACATTTATTGAGGAAGAATATTTAAAAAGCCCAAAATGTCATTGTCATGAAATTGAGTAAACATAACATGATTGCGATTGAGTTTTGTTGATGAGGGAGCAAAATTTGTTTCCATTGAAAGCGTCCACTTAAAACATGTTTTCTGGTGCAACAGCCTCCTACAGATAATAGAGGCAGCCATTATCTGTGCATCCTCATGAAAAATAAAAAAGTGGAATGCGTGTTTTCTCTCTCAACTGTTTTAAATATTTCCCTTGTTTTTATCTCAGTGTTGAGGAATATGTGGCAAAAATATAATAATAATGTAACCTCTGCTGTGCTCCTGTGCTAATGGGAGCTGGGACTTACCAGCACACAGCACCCTTGATAACTCTAGGGGGTTACAAATGCGGCCCTTTACGATTGGCTGATGTGTGATTACATCTATTAGCCATCTACAGACACTTGGGATGGCCATGGGCACCAGATTTGCCCTGAGTTATGCCAATTTATACATGGGCAAGTTCGAATTGGGTTACATCTGGAATGGTCCATTCTGGGTGAATCTGCTCCTCTATGGCCGATACATAGATATATTTATTATTTGGGATAGGGATTTTTTTCATCACAAATTTTTTTAGCACGCCTGAATATCAATGATTATAATTTGAATTTTACACATAATTTTAGTCACAAGAGCACTCATTTTTTGCATATCACTTTTTCAACTTAGAGCTCCAGAATTATTTCTTTCAACTATCAAAAAAACAGTAGATAAAATTATCTACATTTTCATAGTCCTCATCACAGACCCTGGGTAACTAATATTCCCAAGGTTCAATTAAGTAGATTGAAATGTAATTGAAAACGTTTGAGAAACAAACACAAAATATGTCAACCAAATTTCTAGATAGGGGATACCCTGCAAAGCTAGAAAAAGATACACTTTCTAATGTGAGATCTATTGTGAGATCTATAGAGAGAGATTATGTACTACTCCCAAGTGAGTATAGGGTAAGGAAGAGTAATAAGAGGGATCCTCAGAAGAAATATGGGGTATCATTGCTGTCAAAATTTAAAAACTGCCTAAAAAAATAACACAGATTTTAACAAAAAAAATGCTATTTTAAGACCTTTATTTCCTGAAAAACCTGCGGTGATCTTTACAAAAAATAACAACTTAAAAAATGTACCAGCCCCTAGCCTTTTAAGAAAACCCAAAGACACTATGGCTTCTGGAACCTGGTTACCATCCAGAACTCTGGTTAGCATTGGTTGAAATGGAACAGTATGCACGACATGCTTCTGTATTAAGAATAAGACAACTGAGGTCCTATTGATGAAAACTGCTGAGAAATTTAAGATAGAAAACTTCACCAATTGTAATACCACATTTGTCATCTACGTTCTGCAATGTTCTTGTTCCTTGCAATACATGGGTCCTACCACCCGATATTTGAAAATGAGGTTCATGGAGCACAAATGAGTTGCTACCCACATTGTCTCCAGACACTTTGCCATCTTTGTCATCATGTTTGGGAAGAACGCTAGTTGTATCCAAATGATAAGAGTGGGCATTGGAATTCCACCAAATATTCCTGGATGCAATATTGTAATTAACATATTCGTGAAGTGTGAATGCCCTCATAAATATATTTACCTCAATAGTAGAGTCCTTGGAGTGGGCGCCTTGAGTTTTAGTACCTGAAATATAAAAACAGGTTTCTAAATTTTACTTATAAGCTTTCTGTGCGTTTTTGGCTTTTGTTATTTTCAATATCAAAAATATCATTTAGGTAACTGGGACTATAGCTAACTGTGCCATTTAATCCTAACAAGGACATCTATGGTACATCTTTAAAAACAAAAATAATAAATGTGTAGCATAGAGTTATTAATGTGTAAGGTATAAACCACACTAGGATGCCTAATCCGTTCTCCCTACATGACTGCCGGCTTCAGGGCTCCAACCTGCGCACAGTCTCATAAATATAACAAATACATATATCCTACCAGTGACTGTGCATATCTTCCAACATTACAGATAAAACATTGGGCTACAATTTGTCCATGTCCCCTCTCTATCCAGCCACTAAATATGTCCATACAGTCTTTCCCAGATTTTGTCATTACCACTCCCCAATTCACCAAGACCCTCCCCCCACTTTGGGCCATGCGAATTAGAACTGAGAGATTGACTAAGCCAGAGGGAGATTAAAAGATGAGTTTTGTGCACATAAATAGTTAGCCTCACTAAGGGTTAACAAGCAGGGGAAGGGATTGTGAAGCCTATGTAAGAGTCATAGAGGGCAGGATCAAGTGAACAGGCTATAAAATCTCAGGGAGGAGTCATCTAGTCCTCTTGGTTCCAGGAAAGCTGCCTTCCCTCCCATTCCCTGTGCTGGATCCGGTGTTCGTTGGCTGGTTCTGGAGTTCACCTTATTCCTGGTGTGTCCTACGGTTGGGGTGGTATTCCCCATGTCTTTGCCTGGGTTCTGGTGCAGACCCAAGGGTTTGTGAGCTATGTGGAGCATAAGCTCTGATATCTTGTACGGATTCTAGTGCAGCGCTGGAGGCATAGGGAGCCACTTGGTGCATGGGCTTGGTGCTAGTACTATGGTCCCGGAGGCTCATGCCGCCTTTAGCATGGCTGGAGAACACTGTACAGGTGATAAGCAAGGTTGATGGAGTGAACATTGATGGTAATGAGGTGGTAATGAGGTGTTTGGAACCCGTTCCCTTTGAAGAGTTGGGTTAGGTTTGGTGCAAGTATCACCCCTGGGGGCTGTCTTGTGATGCGTTGCGATTAGCCCATAAGGGTCCGGATTCTGGAATGCCTGGGATTATTGTCCCAGGTTAAAGATAAATTAAAAGTGGTGGATATGTACTGATGTCCCAAGGGTGGAACATCCGGATTGGTATTGGGTATTTGCCGATGCTGCATAGAATGTTCTCCTTCCACCGTTTTAGTGTGCAGTTATTTAAATAAACAGCTTCATTTGCCAGTGTGGTGCCTTTATTATATATGATAATTGTTAAGGTTAAGATTAAGGGTTTGTAGTTATGTTATCAACCACTAAGTATTCTACAGGAGCTGTTATTTGGTACTCTGGCCTTTTGGGAGTATTATTATGGATTATGCTGGAAGGCATTTGTGCCTCAACACGGCCACTCACCTACATTCAGTTACATATAAAATAGAAAATTAAAAATATGTCTACATGGTCTTTATAAATCAAGGGCTAATGTATAATCTGTGGCACATAAAATGCGACATATTTATATTCTGCTGTAAAATTCAACTGGAAAAGGTGCAATGTAAAACGTTTGGATAATTTATGTGGAGGAGCATTGGGCAAATTTTGTGTCTACAGGTTTAAGATATGTAAATCGGGCCTTGTATATGTGTAGTGATGTCTGGCTGTACAGGTTTACCCTAATGATCATTTTATTACCTGTTTGCTTGAAAGTCCAGATGAGATAAACAGACAGAGTCAGCATCAGTAGAAAAACCACGGTCAGGGCAGGTATCAGGTAGTTATGACATTTTGGAGTAAATTCATGTTGGGTCCCACCTATGAAATGATCACAATACATTATTGTGCAGACCACGCTCTGATTGTCATGAACACATTGTATGATCATCCACTAACTCCAGCCACTTCAGATCCCAATTGATTATATAATTATTATTTTGCTAAATTATTTACAGAGTTCTCATATGAATATATTTCTTCTTTTAAAAGTAATGGATTTTAAGTGATCAGAAAAGTACTAGTTGGAAATGCCATTTAAATATTCTGTCATACTTCATGATATTATTGCCTCTGGATGACAGTAATGCAAATTGTGTATTCTACAATGTCCACAAAGGCATGGGGGTGATTATAATCATATTACAAAAGTAGGTGTGATGCGGAGTAGCCCTACAAGACCCAGAGTCTCTCCTTTGTGGAGGAGAACACCGGTGATGGTACCAAAGTTGTTTCAGTTGGACCTAGACAAGTCTTTGCTGAACAGGACAGATCAATTGTAAATTGTGAGGAATAGAGATTTGAGTACAAAGAATATAAATTCGAAAAAAGGGAAAAAATACATAATAATGCTATAAGGGCATTTGTTCTTGAGTACAAGACTAAATGTCTTGTTCCTTGCCCGTAAGAGCTTACAGTCTAAATGGTGTTTATTCAAGATTTTACACCACACTTAAATATTTTGAAACTACTTCCCCTTCCAGGATGCATTGTTACCTCTTTCTAATATTTCCCAGTGGACACGGACAGGAGAGGAATTAAACCAGACTTCACAGGTCACATGTTCCCAATGGCCCCAGGTGCTTCTGGGAAGTGAGATGAGGTTCAGGAAAGTCCAGGTCCCACCTGGTTCCTCCATGGAGGTCATCCTGCCCTGGTGCTGTGTCCCCAAGATATTCCAGGTTACATGGACTGTGTGACGAGCCCCACGTACCACACAAGCCAGCTGGAGAATGGTGTTAGGAAGAGGCTGGATAGGAGCCAGGAGATGAACTGAGCTTCTGGATGTGGAACTGTCTGGGAACATCATATGGGAGAAGTGTTGGAAAAACTATTTTGTGTTAATCAGGTTTATATCCGCTGTGCTCTGCACCAGTGAATTCTGAATGGATAACACACACAATTATGTATAATTCAAGCACATGGGGTTTATGTGAAAATGGATAATGTACCAATAATATTACCTGGAACCTTGTGTCATAAGTTCCTTTTCACATACATCCTAATTAATGATCAATGTTCTGTAGGATCTTAAATTACTTCTTGTGCACTCATCTTTTTAAAGTGTACTTAAAACACCTGACTCGTACATGCACCTACCCTCTGACAGTTTACTGTAAGAATAGAACATGTGTCCACTATAACCAAGAATTATGAGAGGGCCCATCAAGCATTCTCTATGGCAGTGGTTATATAGGAAAAAAGCCATCTTGTCATGTGACGTTAAAACAGTTGTATGCACCACAAACTGCATTTGCCTGATATTTGCTTTGTGCCATCGGTTTGTAAACTAACCTTCTAGACTTCCTTTATGTCTACACGAGCGAGGGTCAAATTCTGAGAATTATTCTAAGTACTCAGTCTCCTTTATACACAAAAAGTGCAAAACACATTTTAAAGAAATGTGTTGAATCTAATAAAACCAGAGACCTTTTAATATTTAATGTATGTTAAACAGATGTACTGGGGAGATCACTACAACAGTATGTGCAGCTATAAACCCAGAAACAATCATTCCACAAACTTTCCACCTGATTAGGAGATCATTTGTAGTGCAGACTGGTTCATAGGGTTCCACTGTTGAAGCTACAGAGAGTGTTACTCTTTTTTTTATTTTAATTTGCTTTACAAGTTGTGTAGGGCAGGGTGTCCCAAACCCAGTCCTCAGAGAGCACCAACAGTGCAGGTTTTCCAGATGACAAGGGAAATAATTATACCACCTGTGGATCTGTTACAATGTGTCAGTCAGTAATTAGATCAGCTGGGCTCCAGCACTGTTAGGGCTCCTGAGGACTGGGTTTGGAAAACACTGATGTAGGGTCTTTGTTTCAATGCTTATTGAATGGGGGTCTCTGCAAGTGGGAATCCCTGTCTTTGTGCATGGAGTGATCTGGTAGAAGTGTAATGGAAATCACTAATGAAGGCTTCACTAATCCGGTGGAATATTTATTACCTGAACATGAATGCTCTGTTCCATATCTTACCTCCAACAATTAAAGTAATCCCATTGCCAATTTTTTGTAAAGGAGAATCCCAACGTAATATGCAAAAATAAATTCCAGAATCATTATTCTTTATATGGTATATCTCCAGTTTAGACATGTGCTTGGAGTTTTCACAGGTATATCTGTATATCGTATTATCATTCAAACAAGATGTTACAAGTAGAGGAGCTTCTCCTGCTCTCTTTCGGTACCAGGAGATCTTTTTTCCATCTTCTAGAGTTTTATCAGACACACAAATGATTCCTGTTGTGATATTGACAACGTTCTGAGGCTGGTACAGAACCATCTGGGCAACAATCACTACAAAATAAAAGATCAATATTAACCATGAAATATTACTGGGCAATTGTTTATAGCCCTAATGCCTTGTAAACATATTTGTTTAACTGCAGTGATAAAAAGTGCTTATTTCAACAAAGGTTAAAATATAATTCCGTTTTACCTATCACTTTTGCTAGAAGCTTATTTCATTTACGAACCTGCTAAAATGCATTCCCGTAGCACACGTCATTTTCTCACATCATGCTCCTATTTTTGCATAATTGCGCTAATTAATATGAGGTTTGACATGGCTTGGCACACCCCTATGGTGGCAATTTTGAGGGTGCAAAATAGCTCAGCTACTTCTGAAGGGTAGATGGCACGGAAAAGCGCTTGGCTCTCCGACTATGTGCAAAACCCGGATCTTGTATTGCAGGACTAAATATGTAAATGAGCTTTCAAGGAGCCATTCTGGCTTTGGTGGTTTAATGC
The DNA here is from genome assembly GCF_038048845.1 of Mixophyes fleayi. Classification (NCBI taxonomy): domain Eukaryota; kingdom Metazoa; phylum Chordata; class Amphibia; order Anura; family Limnodynastidae; genus Mixophyes; species Mixophyes fleayi. The sequence goes on from NW_027445896.1 coordinate 462,087, forward strand.
AGGGTTTTTAAGCCGCCAGAAGGACCTGTCCTTGGACATTCAAAGCACGTTGTTGAGCGCAATAAATACCAGTGTAATAAAAACTTTCACCGGAAAACTGTGACACATGCCATACATGCAGTCCTTGGGCTAGATTTACTAAACTGCGGGTTTGAAAAAGTGGGGATGTTGCCTATAGCAACCAATCAGATTCCAGCTGTCATTTTGTAGAAGGTACTAAATAAATGAAAGCCAGAATCTGATTGGTTGCTATAGGCAACATCCCCACTTTTTCAAACCCGCAGCTTAGTAAATCTAGCCCCTTATGTCCCTTTGCTTACCTGGCTTATTAAAGGCATAAATGAAGCTTATACATGGGGCCTGATTCATTAAGACACGTATCCACTGATATTGAGCGTATTGTGTGCAAAATCGCTCTGCACATGCCCAGAACCGGGACATACATCTGTGAACACAGCCCTGTCCGCTCAGTCCTCTAATGCAAAGGACACTTACTACAGCCTACGATTTTGGGGAGTGAACGGGGCAGGGAAGGGGCGTTTTACCGTAGTGAATTTACAGTAAGGGCATGCCACACTCAAGCGCACACAGCCACGTCCGAATCCAGCTCGGGCCATCTGAATGTTACTTGTTTTTCTGCCGTATCTCTTGCTCCAGCTACAGGGCTAGCCTATGTCATGGGTACTAGTGATGACAGCTGTGTATGCATGCTATAACATGTGTTTGCAATCATGAGCAACTGTAAAAATGTATTTTATGCTCAGCAGACATTAACATCCTAATAAATGTATTTCAATGAAAGAAAAAAAACACACTTGTTTTTATTTCAACTGTTTTATCATTAATTCCTATATTATTAACAGGTGACTTTAATTCAATATATTGTTTTTCCTCCGTATACTTTTGAGAATTTATAATCCACAAAGTTATTGGACGTATCCTGCAGCAGACCTGCCCCCGCATCTCAATGTGGAGTCCCTGGGGCTCCACTGAGAGAGAGAGCAAGGCAGCTACATAGAGAGCCAGCCCGAGACTGCCACAGACAGAGACAAAGACAGAGACAAAGACAGAGAGGTGGACAGTCACAAGAGTGAGAGACTGAGAGGTCAAGACAGCTACAAAGAGAGATAGACGGCCAGAGAGAGAAAGAGAGAGCGCAATGAGGTAGAGATAGCCAGCCAGGGAAAAAAAAGAAACAGACGCTATAGAGACAGCCACAGAGAAAAAGAGAGACAGTCACATCTAAAAAGATCTACAGTTGGAGAAAGATAAACAAGAAAAGAGGCACAGAGAGAGACGAGGAGGGAGAGCTTGTCAGAGGGCCAGGGTTTCCTGACGTACTATACAAATTGACGTAGGGACTTGGCACATCAAACTTTTTAAAGACAGTCAAACAAAAGTCAATTTCAAAGTAGCTAAGGCTTGTTTCTCCTATCAAATACACATAGATGAAAAATATATTTATAGCACCAAATGAATTCCTAACTGTCCTGAAAACGACAGTATGTAAAAAAGGGTTGATAAAGCCAGTTGGATCACTATGATGATACCAGGACGTTAGGGTAAGAACTCAGAGAGAAGTCCTGGTCTCTAGAGGTTCAAGGTCACACAGTAAAAGAGAGAAGATGGATACAATAGTATCTTTGTTACAAAAGATGAACATCTAATGCAAACAATAGCCACTAAAAATATATATTTTAAATCAACAGCCCAAGTGCTCACCACACTCCAAACAACTTTCCTTAAATTCCCCAGTGCTTTAAAGTCACAAAAACCCATACTAAAGATGAATTGTCTTTACTTTGCAGAAACCCAGTGTTATTATGCTGTTCCCGGGGCAAGTTGTAGTCCAGTTGGGGTGCGGAAGATGTTGCAGGAGCAACTAATCGTTTCAGATTGACCGTATCCTTCCAAAACACCAGCGGTTGCAGCGATTCTATTGGATGTACCCGGCCACTCGGCCAACAGCTCTCTACCAACTTGGTTGGGATCTGTACCCCGATCTCCCTGTACCAGCAGGCTCACCAGACTCAACTAACCCACGAGTGCTCCAGATGAAGCTAAGGTTTTGGCAGTCAGGCAGGTAGACAGGATGAGTACCGCAGAGGTGTCTAGATAACAGGACTTTACACCAAGCTAGAGAAATCCTAGAGCACCGCTAGTCTCCTCTGCAGGCTCTTTTAAAGTGTTCAATATTCCCACGGTGGAATCCCACCCTGCAGAGGTAGTCTTAAAGCAGTTTGGTTCGGGATTGGCTGGAATAAAAAGATGGGTTGGTAGTGGGCAGGGATTATGGTGCTCCCCAAGTGTTGGGCTAGTGCCTCGAACTCTACTAGAGTCCAGTGGAGAACAATGTGAGCAACGCTGGATAATGATATTTCTAATCCCTGTTCATGAAGAGCATTTTAAGTTTCTTAATGAATCAGGCCCTGCATGTGCTTGCACACACTGATAATCATTGTACAATGATGGCAGCACGGTGGCTAAGTGGTTAGCACTTCTGCCTCACAGCACTGGGGTCATGAGTTCAATTCCCGACCATGGCCTTATCTGTGTGGAGTTTGCATGTTCTCCCCGTGTTTGTGTGGTTTTCCTCCAGGTGCTCCGGTTTATTCCCACACTCCAAAAACATACTAGTAGGTTAATTGGCTGCTATCAAAATTTGCCCTAGTCTCTCTCTGTCTGTCTGTGTCTGTGTGTATATTAGGGAATTTAGACTGTAAGCCCCAATGGGGCAGGGACGGATGTGAATAAGTTCTCTGTACAGCGATGCAGAATTAGTGGCGCTATATAAATAAATGGTGATGATGATGAATGATATGTGTTAATGCTCTATGTGTTCTGCTTTTGTATAACATATTCATATATTCAGTATGACAATGAAGCCAAGATGACCGCTTTGTCTTTTGAAATAAAAAAGTACAGTAGGTCATACAAAAAAAAAACCCCATACTTATTATTTACCTGTAAAACCTTCCTATAAATGACATAATTACATCAAAAATCAGGTAAGAAGTAAGTTTCATATTAGTAGCTTCTTCTCTGTTACATCAAATTTCTGAGATGAAAAGGCAAAAGCTATTAATTAACAATTAGAGAGTTTCATAATTTTAAATATTCATTTTACTTAATGAACATTAATCCAATAATAGTGCTTTGGTGAGAGTCCCACCCTAATGGACAAACCACATTCTGGATCTCAGTTATACTGTAAATACCAGAACTCTGTTAAATACAAACATTGCAGGGGGTCCATCAAATTACTATTATAAGAATGGGAGGGGATTTAATAAAATACATATGAAAACATTATTTTTAATGATGTATGATTGGTTTTGAAAACTGGTACCACACTGTAAAACCCAAATAGCTGCCCTGACTGTGTATAGTTATTGTTTCTATAGATCAGTTTGTTATCACATAGCTATAAATATATAAAACATTACAATTGTCCATAAATAACTGATATATAAAGTGGGCAGCACGGTGGCTCAGTGGTTAGCACTTCTGTCTCACAGCACTGGGGTCATGAGCTTGATTCCCAATCATGGCCTTATCCGTGTTTGCGTGGGTTTCCTCCTACACTCCAAAAACATACTGGTAGGTTAATTGGCCACTATTAAATTGCCCTTAGTCTCTCTCAGTCTCTGTATGTTAGGGGATGTAGATTGTAAGCTCCAATGGGGCAGGGACTGATGTGAGTGAATTCTCAGCGCTGTGGAATTAGTGACGCTATATATATATATATATAAATAAATAGATGATGATGATATATGTGTGTGTGCATAAATATATATATATATATATATATATATATATATATATATATATATTTACAGTTAATGTAATTATTTGGTATAATCTTTTCAATACCAGTATACTTGTATGCTGTGGTATAAGTCAAAATCCATAACAACATTAATGCAAGATATAGTGAAGTATTACTGTAGTTACATATATTGTTTTAGCAGTGTTTATTTGGTATATGTAGTTGTTATTTTGCTTTTTGTTGCCATTAGCTACTGTAATCTGTATAAAAGACTGGTATAAGAGTGATTAAAAGAAAAAATAAGTTTCTTACCTTTAGAAAACAGAAGTAAGTGAAGTAGATTCATGTCTGGCCACCAGTATATGTGTCCGTGATATACTGTATACTACTCTACACTGTTTCGTTTAGTACTTCTACCCAGAAACAACCAAATCTACAGGGCTGGAACCCCTCCCTCTGTAGTACAATCATACTGTCATAATAGCACATTGTACTTTTTTAGAGACTCACTGATTTGTTTGTAATAAAAAAATTGTATTGGATTTAGCTAGATGATTTTGTTTTTTAATAAGTAATAAAAAAGTTATCTCTTATTTGTATCATTATAAAGCAATGAGGGCAGTTAAAATTGGGAGTTGTACATACTGTCGGTTTAAGCTGTAGAAATCATTGTTCAGCATCTTCTGATCTCTGACTATTGAATATGTCTTTCTGTATAAAATAGTCATAATTGCTAATCAGCAACAATAATTATAAAGTAATAATGTTAGCCTGCTCTAGTTTACACGATCAGCATGTTTTGTCATTTTAAAGAGGTCTAGTATTAAAATCAGAATCAGAGAATAATGTATTTCATAGGGTAGCGCAAAACATTTTTTTTCCAAAAGAATGTTTTTTCATTAATGTCTTTTTTATTGACAGGTGACAATAATTTAATAAAAAAATTTCTGTGTGTTCTCCAGGAACTTTATAGTGAACATACGTGTTGTACTTATCCTGCAGTGTATTGTTACTGGCAGTGCAGAGCCTACCTAGACCCTTATTCAACAGGAAACGTTACTTCAGTCCGCTTATAGTTGAATATGGACGTATGTCAGGGATGTAGCTAAACTGTGTCTTATCATGGAAATGTTTTACTGGTAATTCTTGAATATTTATAATAGTAATAATAATATGTATCATTTCTGCATCACAGAATTCAGATGAGGGTAGAGAGGGAATGCAAGAACAGCTATGGGAGCCTTGCATGCTCCCAGTTTAATTCCTATGGGAACTACCATTGCTCCCTCTTATCCCCTCCTTTCTGTATCTATGTGGAACATTTCAGTACTATTGGCTAATCAAAATCAAAGGACTGAAGATAACCATCATCCTCCACCCACAACCTTAACTAGACTTTCTTTTTTACCACTACAGTTGGCCTGCATGCTAAATTTAACACACCCGGCGTGGTGCCAGGCCGAGTTTTCCCCCTCCTATTTTTTTCTAACATGTCCCTTCTTCTCCATCCCTGCTTAAGCCCTCCTCTTAGACCTCTTGCCTTCCCTCCATCTCTGTTCCTTTCCTTATTTTCCTTTTTCTCCAATCTCCAATATTTGTTTTCCAGACTGCTGATTGTTTTCTATGAGTTTAGCTTTACACTGTAAAAATTCTAATACAATACGTTTTAAAAAAAAGGAAAGATGTCGTTTACCTCATTAAAGATTAATTAGAACTTTAGATAATATATGAAATAAAAGTAATGTTTCCCCGAGAAATGTGTCTTTCTGTTTTATGATGTGAGTGAGTTCTCTGTACAGCGCTGCGGAATCAGTGGCGCTATATAAATAAATGACGATGATGATGATGACTATTATCCCCCAGAACTAACTCTGTAGGAGATCGCGTGAATCTCAGTAATAGGGGCATATTCAATTCCCGGCGGAAACGGCAAAAATCCCGCGGTCCGCGCACTATTACCGTTATTACGGTAATAGTGCGCGGTAAAACAGTTAATACGGTAATTTTCTCGCTTGATTTCAGCTCGCAGCTCCCTGAAATCCAGCTTACTATTATCGTATTAACGGTAATAGTTTTAAGTAATGTATAGAGATGAAAAAAAACATCCGCGCTAAATAGGATAGCTGCCGCTAATTATACTAAAGATAGAACCCACCTAATTTCTATAATATAACGTATAGCAAAGTAAAGTATAGCAAAGTAAAGTATAACAAAGTAAAGTATAACATACGGCGCTAAACTTTTGCTCCCAAAAATATATATAATGTAATAGAGTCCAAAGTTATCTAAAGTCCATACCATAAATTAATCCAGGAATTGATCAAATAATCCATCTAGATATATTTCCATTGGATTCTCAAGTTCTTCTCCCATATACTGAAAATAAATACTAGAACTTGTAGGGATAAAGTCCTGTTGGTATTATTATCCTCAAAACAAAGAAAAAACATGTATCAGAATGAATCAAGTGGTGTTTCCCTTATTCAGGCACACCTCATGTGTTTAATTCTAACTTAAAAGGTTTTTAGTGAAGTCAGAGAGACCCCTCCATGTGGTTTTATAGTGGGTCATACAGAAAAATGTGACTGAAAACATGTATTCACACCGTCATTTTCACTTACACGATTAATGGTGTAATTCGCCACATAGTCATCATAACTGGTCTGCTTGTGTCACATAGATACTTCTCCTGTGGATTTTCTCTCATATAATTCTCAAGATGGAGAGATTTCAACAAAACAGGGAAGATAAAAAGGATATATAGTGTTTTATCCTTTAATACAAACAGCTACCAATATTACAATACAAAGTACAAATAATAAAAAAAAGGCAAAGTCCAATCCACAGACAGCGTATATAGATAGATGCAAGTCCGCCTACCAGAGCTCCGGAATACAATCAATAATAGTTTTAAGGCCACGGGACTTTCGGAGAATTGAATACCCCCCATAGTTTTCTGGTTTTGTATCTTTTCAAAATGCCCTATCCTGGTAAGGATAGGACAGTCAGCAGTGATATTACAGCTCTGTGTACAGTAAAAATGAGAATAAAATGACACCTTCTATTCAACATCATCCCCAAGCCGTCTGAGCCCTGGTTGACCAGAATTCTCCCCGCACAAAGGCAACAGTTGCAGAGAAGATAACACAGCATGGAGTTTGAAAAGGAGATAGAAGCCAGACAAAAATAATTGTTACATAGTATCTTTTACTATCAGTAACCAAGCTAAACAGTATTACAGTCAATGCTGTATCATTTATACTATAGTCCAGAGATACCATGTTGTATTGGTAACAAAACACACAACACACCTCTGTGTACTCAACTCAGCTGTATGATTTTAATTGGTCATATTTCTAATTTTTGTTGTGTATTTAAAATCTGACACTGACACCTACCTCATCAGATTCGAAAGACAGTTATACTGTGTGCTGAAAACAAGATTTATAGCGTTTCTGCATTTATGCTATTAAACAATGACCATATTAACAATGTACTATTATCTATCTATTTATATTATTTAAAAGTCCCAAAATATGTATAAGCATACAGTCCGGATATAAAACAAGCATTGGATACAGTCCAGGAAAATACATTGAGACAAATGGACTGAAGAGACCCTGCTAGCATTATTTGCAGTCTTAGAAAAGCTATTACAATGTAATATTATGGAACCTATTAGCTTTGCTGAGTATCAACATAATTCTCCTTTTCTAATCATTAACTGAGGTGGAGAATTCACTGATAAAAACTTTACTGTAAAGCACATAGAATTATGCATTTTCAAGAGTAACTTATTGTATCAATTCATCTAGAGAGAAATGAAGGTATATTTTATTTAATCAATTGCTTTTATAACAACTTTGGAAACAAAAAGTCTAAGCAATGAACTTAAAATGATCATGTTTTCATACTACACATTGTAAATTATTTTGTGTATATGTAGATAAAGTGCTCATTGCTAAGTGGTTTGGTTGTAGTTGGTGGAACCTATATTGAGTGTATTAACATTTCTTTTTCCTTTTTAAGAACACATATGCTGCTTTTAGGTTAACCCTCACTTAAATTGATCTAAACACAGGAAGTTAAGTCAACGTCCAGTGTTTCCATAGCTGCAAACACAGACAGGTTAATTATTTTCAACACAATACTTAGAATTGATGTTGTATGAACCCCAAAAATGAGACTTCACACCAATTCACTTAAATAGGCATGGCAATTCATGAATTAAGCCAAAGTTTGCAAATTATGGGTTCTATAGAACTATCAATCACCAGTTGACTCACCTAGTTTTCAAAATTCAGAATTATTGCACAGGGTAAATTTTAACAATATAGCTTTGCAAAATAAAATCTCATTTTGGGAGGTGTCTGCACCACTAGACTCAGTCCACAATTAGCACGATACACCCTCCCTCTGCCCAACCCCTCTCATTGTCTGGTGCAAAAGTTGCCATTTTTCCTGCAAACCCAGGTATTTTGGTGGAAAACTAGATGTACCAGCGCACCTTAACTTCAGGAGAATGGACTTTTCACTGCAACTCGGAGGTTCTGCCCTTTGTAATTGCAGCACGACCAATCAGAGAAGGAGTTACTGCAGTGCATTCTGGACTACATCCAATCCCTCCTTCCTCTATGGGCTCCAACTGTGCAGTTAAGTGTGGTGAGGTGTGAGTGGCATGTGAGGGGATGTAGGGAGGTCTGAGGGGCATGTTGGTGCATGTGGAGAATTCTGAATGGCTTGTGAGAGGCATGAAGTGAAGACTGAGTGGCCTGTGGGTTGGTCTGAGGGGCATGTGAGTTGGTCTGAGAGACATGTGAGGAGCATATATAGATGTCTAAGTGGCATGCCAAGGCAATTGGTGATGGGTGTATCTTCCTACAGTGTTTAGGTGTTTGCATTATCATATGTTTTTACCCCCCCCGTTCATCAATCTGTATTTTATTACATGAACATGTGTTTGAGACATGTACATATTTGCACAGTGCCCTCCTATATCAAAAACATCCATGCCCAGCAAACAACACCCGGACATAAAAATTCTGTATGTAGTGTAGAATGATGTAATGATTAAAAAGTAAAAAGAAATGATGATTGATTATTATATCGTCTACTGATGCAGGTGTGGATGATTTGCCCCCAGAAGCCAGCAGACACCGACAACCAGCATACATACAGGGCCTGGGGATCTGGGGAACAACCAAAAGCGCTATAAAAGTACCATTTCTTTAGTTCCTTTTTGGTGAGAAATGAGGTGAGGGCTGGTTCAGGTGAAATCAGACACCTTTCCTGGCAGGTACCCTAAAAGCCATACTGTCAGTGACAGCCTAGTGCCAGTGTAGTGGTGTAGTTGCGAACTGCTAGAAAGTATAAACTTACATTCTGTGGAAGGAAATAAGTGTTTATTAGGATTTAGACAATTTCTGGGGGGTCGGCAAGTGATTTTTCTATACGTCACTACATACTCACATGGGTGACTGAACTTAAAAGCAAACTTTACTTAATTTGAGACACAGGTGACTTGTTCAGAACTCCAGTCTGTATATTGGGAGAATTCCATTTCTGTACCCTAACAAAGAATTCTGGAACTTTATTCGTACTATTTATTTACTTTCTCCGCTGCAACAACATAGCACCTCTCAAGATCTCATTTATCTCTTGATCTCAGCAGCATAATTGTTCCATTTAACTTTTTTCCCCTTCCTTATAATTTTGTGTGTCTGTCTGACACGTTCCCCTCCAGGTCAGTTTTATTCAATCTAGTGCTGGTTTTATATCATTATAAATGTTCAGCAAATATATGTTTACAATGAGGGAGATCAAGGGTATTAGAGGCTCTACCTGGCACCGACCTGCCTAGTTACAGGTTAAGCCCTCGTTTCAGACCACAGCCCCCTTTTGAGACTATCCCATCCCTTTTCTAGACGAATATCCACTCTGCCATACAACTTATTTCTCAGTGTCTACTGCATAATTGCCAGCGTTTGGTTGCTTTGCTTCAGGAGATTCCGGGGTAGGTCGGTGAGTGGGGGCGGGGCTTGTTGAATTGTGTCATTTGTCCCCGCCCCCTAAATGAGCAACACTATTTTCCCTATTCCAACAGGGGTAGGTACACTGGTGCCCCCCTCTTTTGTAAAGCAGTGCAAAAACAAGATTTCATTTTGCAGAGCAAGATTATTGAAATAAAATAAAGGGGTGAAGGGTGAGTAATTTTAGCAATGTCCCTTACTGTGAAGATAAAGACCTCAGAAAGGACTCTGAAAAAGGATACTAAAGAAAAAGCAAAAAAGAAAAGCAAAAAAACCATCTCCACAGAGCATATACCACCATATACAAACTGATTTAAAACATAATTTACATAATTTATAAAAAATAAAACACGTTACATCCAATTCACTGAATTATCCCAATTCTAACCTCCCTTGTTGAACCAAGACTCAGACCCAGTTCAGTCTCTCAGCTAAGATCACAATTCTCCTATCGTGTACATATAGAGAAAGTTTTCCAATAAATGATTTTTCATAAATTGAAATGTACAGAACGATAACATATAGTTAAAGCCATTTTGGCCCCGGCACCGTGCCGAAATCGGGCCTGAGTCATTAAGGAGAGCAAAGAAAAAAAAGGAGTACATTTTCTTTTTTACAAACCATGTTACAATGAAAGGGGTGAAAATTAGTTTACTATTTTGCACATAAGATAAATACTGGATGTTTTTTCATTTGGCACACAAATACTTGATAGCTTCATTTTTACACTGAAATTTAAATTGATCTAAGACATGCCCTACCCCAACTATAAATCTGTCCTCACATTTTAAATTGACCTCCCCCACCAATGCAACATGGTTTTGCCCAGGTGCAAAGTTACTCCTTTTTTGTGCTTTGTTCTCCTTAATGATTTCGGACCTATTTGTTTATCATTTAGTCTCTGAAAAAGGACTTCACTTTTGGTGGCAGATCAGAGCTGGCGGTTAATGGGCCGCGTTCTATACTATTAATGGGTTGCATGAGGCATTTTGGAAGATAATTGCATTTCTTAGCACAAGATGTTATTAAAAAGCCTTAAAACACACAAATGTGATGCATAAATACAGTCCCGATGTCCCCTCACTCACATCATTCTTTTAGGGTACAAATTCGGCAAACCCAATCACTATTTTAGCTGATAAACAGACAACTTTTATTTAAAACTACACTTAAACCTTCTTGATAAATTCTACTAAACTCCACCCCCCCAGCCGGAGCCCAGTGGCTGTTCCATGCATCTGTTCTTCTCACAGTGATAGATGGAATCTACACTTCCTGCTCCACCAATCAGCTGAGGAATTTAGAATTCTAAATGTCATTGTGACATCATCTGTGACATCATCAGTTCTCCCATCCTCAGTGTTCAGGGTGAAGCAGTTTTAAACTGTAGGTGACTGAACTGAGCTCTTAGGCGTTGAGATTTATTTTGGATCTGCGATATCAGTGCGCTCTAACAAGATGCCAAAACCAACTGAGCATCTACTGGCTGCAGCAGACAAAGGAAGTATTGTCCATGAAAGAGCCAAGGATACAGCTCCAAGACGGTAATTTTCATTCCTCCTAACTACATAGATCTTGTTAGATATACTCAAAAGACCATGTGAGCGACGTCCACCTAGAAAGCTTTTACACACAATGCTTTTCCCGTCTTAATAGAATAAGTGCTAGCTTAACGGAATAGGTCTGCTACTTTAACTTGTTGTATTTTACACCCACACAACTAAGAGTGTAGTTTCTTTTATGCACCCTAAGTTCTCAGATGCGCCACAGTAGATCTAGTCAGTTAATTTATGTATCTGTGTGTGTGTATTGTAGGGACGTTAGACTGTGAGCTCCAATGGGGCATGGATGATGTGATTGATTACATGCACATCAGCATAAAATGATTGCTGCTATATAAATAAACCATTATAATAATAATAATAATAATAATAATAATAATAATAATGTATATGGGGGGCTTCTCTATTACCCCCTGTCCCTTTATTTCTGACTGCCTAATATTTGCACCCCTGTGTCTCCTTGTTCTTTCTCTCTTGGCTACATTCTCTGGACTACAGCAGTGTAGACAATATAATAGATGGTTTTCAAATTCTGTTGGCTCCTTAATGAGAGGGGCTTGTAGCACATCTAAACCCAAAAATTGCAATCATGAATCTGCATTTCTGAGTTAGACAGGAGTAGATTGCTGCAGTTTTGGAATATGCAAATCTTGAGTCTGTTGATTGGGTTGCATATCACAGGCTGGATCAGTGATAGGCAACCCACAACTTTCTGGGCTGCATTGGCGGCCCTCTAACCGTCAGAGAAGAAGCACATTACTCTGAATCTCAGTAATAAGTGAAACCAAAGCCATAACTAGAGAATATATCTCCCTGGGCAAGAGCGGCGCCCTGGCACCTCCTCATTTTGCTCACTCCAAAGGGATACACACTGCCTGAGGACCCATGACCAACACCCTGTGAGGTGTGCCTAGCCCATTACATATGTTAGTCTAACTTGTAACCCTGAGTTGCTCTCTCCTACTCGTCCTTGCAGCTTTGACTACCTGGTGCAACTGCTGATGTCAAGCTCAGTTGGCGATTGTCCGGATCATGGAATGTTGAGGTCCGGTTTAGAAAAAGGATATTACTATTAATATTACTGTCACTATTCACCTCCTAGAAGGTAGAGCAATGAGTAAACACTGCACCCACATTTAATAATTACACCTGCTCCCCCCTCCACACTCACAGCTCAGATATTAAATTAATAGCGCTTTTTTGTTTAATTGTAACACCCTTTCCCCAGCGTGTCTGTGGGGAGAAGTGTGTGCACTTTGCTTTTGCCAAATACCCTACAAAATCTTCTTTTTTTTTCCAGAAAAGCCACAAACTTATATATCAAACAGATATTGATCATTTCCGCTCTGTCTTTCAGGAAACGGAATATACTGCTGAATGTTGCCTGTCTCTGTGGTAAGCCCTTTAATATCTATTAACTTGCATTTTTTTAAACAGTGGTTTGATGCAAAATGGAAAACTAATTTCTTGATTGAGATGGTCTAATAGTCAATATTGGAAATCATGTTGAACACTAGACTATGTCATTCACAATCTCCTTCCTGTGCTTTGGGATTTTACATATAAGAATAATTAGTGGTATTGAAACTCTCGCACCCAAGGCACCGATAACGGATAACACCTTAATTTTAAAAATACATGTAGACGGAATTTTCCTTCCTAAGTATAATCAGAATAGTAGAGAGGGAGAAGGGGGAGGAACCACCAATCTGGTGTGGCCACACCCCTTTTTGGCAACTATGAAAGGGGTCTCAAGAAGCTGCTGTACCGGGCCAGAGATTCTTCTTGGCAGCCCTGAGTATAATGTATTTGCAAGGCTGAATTTATTGCCTCTCAGACTTGCTTTGCTGCCCGTTCCTTCTTACCCCCAATTTACTTGTAGTGCTTGACATGACCTATGTCTAGTATGATATAACTCTCTGACCAGCCCGCAGCCATCCAGAAACATAAGCAGAATTGTCCCACACCTGGATCTGACCTTTCATCTGATGCTCTTATTACCTGACAATAGCTTCTCACTTCACTTGTTGCCCCCCCCCCCCCCCCCCATCCCTCACAAGACCTAGTTTCATAGACTGGTGAATATGTTGGCTAAATTTGGGCATGTACATTATTAATATATATACGTAGTATGGTTCCTATTGTACATGCTCTTTCAGTTGTCTCTAGATTTTCTTTTAATTTTCTTTTATTTTTTTTATATTTATAGTTTAGGATTATTTTTATTTTATTTATTTTTTCTTTTACATTTTTTTTTTTCCTAGACAGAAAGAGTTTGCTGACGCTTTCTTTCTATTAAATTTTTCTCTTTCAAGCACAACACGTTATCATTTAGACATGTACAGTAATTCAATTTCAGCACTACATTGCAATGCAAAAAGATATTGGAATAATTGAATTAATCCAATAAATAATTATATATGATTCATAAAGTTGAGAATTCCGCCCCTGGCACCTTTGCCATTATATACAGGGAGCCGGACCGAACCATTAAAGACAGCCAATGCAGCCCACAGAATATGAAAAATCAATTTGCCAAGTGGTTTTCAGTACAGCTGAATAAAAGTGATTACTAGGCCTTAGTACTGGATGTGTTGAGTGTTTAAGCAATGTAATGGCTGCCTGCACAGTCTGCCTCGCTGTAACATTGGAAGTTCCGCGGCAGAGCACATTGGTACATAAGGAGTGGATGTGGTCCAAAAGTAGACTTGTTCAATATGAAATAAAAATTTAATTATTGAATTCACGTTTTTAAATTGGTCATTATTTGTTCAGAACCCTTGCGTCAGTACGTAACGTATGTGTGAAATATTTGTTCTAATCCTTGTATTTTTTTAACGTGTGATGAGCAATTGCCTGGACTACTGTTACACACAGATGCTAGAAGGACAATTGCATTCTTTGATTACAGTCAGTGTAGGACAGATCGATAGCCAATTTTTGAACATTTGGCGTAGCAAGCAATGTTCAACACTACTACATAAAAATTGGCCTCGTATGTCATGTAAATCTACGTTTCTGCAATTTGAGATACAATTGGAATTAAGTGTCCTTTCGTGGGCTGAATGTACATTTTGATCTAAATTTCAAACTTCACTGTCATTCTTATGCTTGTTCTGTCTCTAATTTTAGGGCTAATCTACCTCTTTTGGATGGATTATGTTTCCTGGTCAGAAGACGGGGAACTGCTTGAAAGCCTTATGGTAAGTTGACGTTTTATTAGATTTTCTGCTACACATTGTAAATTGTAGTCAATAGAAAAGCAATCAAGTGCTGGACTCCTAACAGATGAACTAGGGAAATGAATTTAAAGTAATATAGAGATATCTGATGCATAAAATATTTTCTTTTCAACTGTGTTTATAAGTAATTATAATAAGGTGAGCGCTATTCCACAGTAACCCATGCACACCCTTAGATATTATTGTTTTACACAGGAGCAGGGCCGGATTAAGGGAATGGAGGCCCCCTTAGCCCCTGGCCTGTAGCCCAGTTAGCCCTATGGTTAATCCGGCCCTGCACAGGAGAAAGAGCTGTTACTAAGCAAGGATGGAATAAGCAAGTAGTCCTTATAACATCCACCCATATGTGCTGAATGAGCTGTGTTCAGTTAGAGGAAAACAATTATTTATTAATGGTATGGATTCCATTATAGCTGCATCAGCATCACAAGACCAGCAGTAGAACATGTCACCAAAATTTTTAAACAACAAGACAGAATCCAGGAATTTATAGACCGCTTGACCTGACATTAGCAGTATATTAGGATATTTTATGAAATCAGTTGAAACTGTGCAACACAACAGGCACATAACACTTATGGTACATAAGATTAAAACATTCAGACTAAGGGGAAAAAACGTACATCAGCAGAAACGGGTAAATGTACATTAAACAAAGGGTCATACATGGTACACATTCAGATTAAATCAACGTTATTAGTGAGGTTCCTCGGGGATTGATAGAGGGCTCTATCCTTTTCATGTGCACATGACCCAGAACTATATGGGGATAGATAAACAGAGTAGGATAGAAGGATTTGGACTAAATTGGGAGTTTAGAGCAATGTACGGCCAGTACAGCAATTTTGCTAGCTATAGATTATTTGCAATAGAAATTGGCAGAAGGAAGATCGAAAATGACCTAGGAAACCACTAAGCTGAGGAACAGCGCTCAATGTCAGACATCTACTGCAAGTGCTAAGATAATCCTTCTTGTTGGCATTCTTGTCACTCCTGCCGATTTGGTAGCATTTTGTCGGTGATGGTCAGGAGGATACGGCACGCATCATCGGATAGGTGCAATTGGATGAATCTTTTGATTGGTTGATACCAATTGCATTTTCTAAATGGATAAGAAGCCATCATTCCTAAGATGATTTTCACTTTTGTTGCCTTGTTTCAGAGGAAACTTATTGTATCAGAGTTCTAACTGACTTGTTACACCAACTGACTAACTTTAGAAATGTATACCTGACAGGGTGTTTCTTTCGTGTTTTGCTCAGGAGCACAATCACATAAACAAATGTTTTATTTTTAGATAAAAGCAGAGGAAAGTAAGCAGAAGATAAAATCTATGGAGAAAACCATCCATTCTCTAAAGGTGAATTTTAGGCTCTTGCATTTTACACTAAAGCTGGTGTGAATGTCCCATGATTATATCATACAAGCTGTAGCGGTCAATGATTCCAATAGGCAAACTTTAAACTTTCAGAATGAATTGTATGTTTGTTTTAGGAAGAGTCTGGGGCCTGAGTCATTAAGGAGAGTAAAGCATAAAAAAATGAGTAACTTTGCACCTGTGCAGAACCATGTTGCAGTGGAGGGGGATGTAAATTTAAAACGTGGGCACAGATTTATAGTTAGGATAGGGCATGTCCTAGATCAACTTTTAATCTCAGTGTAAAAATAAAGCTATGAAGGGACTAAAATGTTGGTGCCTTCTATTGGCAGTGGAGACAAATAACTAGATTACATACAGCAGATTCTGATGTTGCTCATGTGTTATATGAAGACACCATATAATAAATAAGATGCAAACAATTAATCTGTATTGTTTAAATTTTATATATAACAGCAAAATATTATTGTATGTATGTAATAATTCTGTGGATAAGCAATTCTTCAAAACCACACAAACGCTATAGGCAGTCCAATCTTTTCTCTATAGTAATGCTAGGTACACACTGCATTGTTTTCAGCCAATTATTGGGCTAATCAAACAATAAACGACCCCCGGCCCGATAATGCATTAATGTATACGCTGCACTGATGAACAATTATCGTTCCAAAGCTCATCATATTATTTTATTTGATTTTTTAAATCGGACTAAAAATCACGTTCAACGATGGAACGATGTTGTTCCAATCCTGCCGTGTGTATGTACCTAAGTACCGGCAATGTCTATAGATCTCTATGGAGTGTGCAGAGTCACCATCATTTCAAACGATGGTTATGACAAATGAAGATCACAGATCTGAAGGTAAACGTGTATAGTGTGTGCACAGGAATCGGCATGCTGATCGGGACGTTCAGTCGTTGGTAAAATCGTTAACAAAGTGACATTGGGAGAAATTTTCTGAAGTGTGTACCCAGCCTTACATTGTTGGTGTCCTCAGCTTGTCTAACCTTCCACATAGACCCATTATTATATCTAGCTGCTAATTGGTGCTCAACACAACTTACTAACCAACTGGTGTTCCTTCAATGAGCAGTGATTACAAATTAAAAGACAAGTCCCTCTTATACATTGGGGAAAATCATGGCACAATGTGCAAGGAACGTGCTCTTAAACACTCACTGGCAGGACCATAACTAGGGCTGTGCGACAGGGGGCGGCCGCCCAGGGCGCAACCCTGAAGGGAGGCGCAATTTAGGAATATTTTTGGTTAATTTGATTAAAATTGAGGGCTAGGGGGGCGGCATTTGTCTTTCTCGCCCAGGGCGCTAGAAATCTAAGTTACGGCTCTGCTCACTGGCATATAACAAATGACACGTCTCAAGTAATAATCTTCAAAGCAGAAATCTCAGTTTATATAGGTTTGTAAATGTATATATAAGTCAAACCAGTCATGTAGAGACGAATCTAAAAGACTTATAACTAGCTGTAAATAAAATTAAGTCCAACAAAGTTCACTTCTCTAAGGGATACGGAATGTTAGTTACCGGGTGTCCAGCGTTCCACCCAATCCAGTGATCACCAGCTATTATGCCCTCATCATTCCTGCCGAAGTGGTAGCATATTGTCAGAGAGGGAAGATCAGCCGGGCCACGTCAGCCGTCATGGGATGTGTGCAGTTGGTTGAATTGTAATTTCTAGCAATAGATTGTACTTGCCAAAGTTGGTTTTATTTTCTGTATGGCTAAGAAGCCATCACTCGCAAGGTGGATCTGACTTTTGCTGCCATGTTGAAGAAGAAACGTATGGTTTTAGTCGTTGAATTGAATAGTTACACCTTTCGCCTAACTTTAGAAATGTATAGCCGACAAAGTGTTTCTTTCTTATTTTGCTCAGTAACGTAACCTTCAACAAACACTTTATTTTTAGATGCTACTATGGAAAAGTGAAGAAGAGAAGACACTTATGGAGGAAAAAATACAGTACATGAAGATGAATTGTAGACCCTTTTCCATTTTAGGACAAGGCTTGTATGAATGGGCCATGGTAAATTCTTATATCCTGTCGAGGGCAATGATTTCAATTTGCAAACTCTAAACAGTCACAATATTCTGATGAGCTCAAAACCACACAAACATTACCGGCAGCTCTAGGTGCACGGAAGCAATGAAGGGTGGCTTTCGAAGTAGTAAGGCTCCTCTTACCACTAGCAACCAGTATTGCCAGGGAGATGAGCATCACTTAGTAAACAGTGGTCGTAGATTTTCTATCGCTGCGACAGACACTAGGGCTGATATACATCATCCCTGTCACATGCAGCCCTGCCCTAGCAAGCTCATCAATCAATCCATAAATACTTAGCTGCTTTGAATCAACCTGAATGGCTACAGGTTGTTCTATCTGCAAACACTTCAAAATTGAAGAGTATTTGTTGCATTGTCTCCAATTTGCACCAACAAAGCTCCACCTCCTAATCCGCCATGACACAATTTGCATCATGTTTCAGCTGAGGCAGGGCCTTGCTGATACGATTCGTTCGAAATAGTGTCATCGTGGTGGGCGGCCATCACTGCGGGGAGTATGGGAGGACAATCCAAAATTCAGGATTCTTTCGATCATACCGGGGGGGTAAGCAGATATGGTGTGTGTATTTGTTGGGGAACTCTGGCAATTGATGAATTAAAACAAATGAAGAGCAGTTAGTAGGTAAGTGGTACGGTGTGTGCTCATAGATGTGATGTGACGTACAGTGTATTGGCATGTCCAAAATATGTTATCATACCACAAAACAATATATTGAGTGCATGTTTACTACCAACAATAAGCATAAACATTAGAGGTTCTTGTACACAGTTTAGTATGTATATATAACTAAGATACACTTCTATTATGTTTCATTTACCACTTGGCAGGAAATATTTAGAGCCACGGGAAGAAAGATGACTGAATTTATGCACAAAGCACTGGAAGAGATGGATTTTGAGGTGAGAAATAAGAATATTCCGAAATGCACAATTCATCAGTAGATCTAATTAACTGTTTTGAATTGACAGGTTTTGTGTGTAGGATACATTTACGAAACAATGTATAAATTGTAATCTGGCTGTAATCTTGATTTTGGTAGCTTTTCTGATGATGGACACAAAGGTCAATTTATCTTGTGTTCTCTAAAGTGAATTTAGTGTGAATTTCTGAATTCCTCGTTTTGAATTCCCACCCTCAAAATAGGAACCTGTTGAATCAAGTACTATTAGTAGTGCATGGGCAGGACTTTCACAAATCGGTGTAGCACCGCCCCTCTGCTCAGTCTCCACCCCCTCTCTCTCCTCTATAGGGCAACCCAGCTCTGCACTTGAAAAGAAATGGCTTGGTCAGCAGCCCAAACAGCTGTAATAGGAGCAACCAGCCTGCCCTTAGACACATACCTTGCCTGGCCTGGAGAGTGAGAGGCAACCAAGGTGCAAGTGACCTCTGGGACCAGCTCCAGCTACATCACATGCTGTGAGCAAAGGGCATGTGATATCATACTGTCATATACCGCCCCACTTCTAGCACTGTTAAGGGGGCAATATTAATATACAAATATGTTAAGGGAGCATTATTTGATTGATAATGAGGCCAATAACAATGGGGCTACTGTGGTCTCTACCCCCTGCTTCCCCTGGTGTTCACACTTTGCCTTGGATGAGCAATAGATACTGATATTGTTGAAGTGTTTGCAACTCTCCTCTGCATCTAACTGGTGAATTAGGTAGACGTGCCAACGAGTCGTGGTGTAATTGGGCAACAGCAGCTACAAAGTTGGCATTGAGTTCCCTCACAGACCCTGTCAATTCAACAAGATGGGTGTCGATGCAGTCCTATTGCAATTGCAGCATTTGTTTGAATGCTTCCGTATCTGTTATCCATTATTCATTCTTGATTAATTAAGCGCATCTGCCTATTCTGGGCATTCAAATGGGTCGTTCTGGAGGTCCGAGAAATCTTTGCAGCTGCAGTCATGTCAATGACGGGGTAATTTGCTGAGTTGGTTGAGCAGGCCCAGGTGGGACAGAGCCCAGATGCATCACATGAAGGTGTGTCAGGATCTCCTCATTATTCTCTGAAGGGACATCCCATATTTCATCCACATCTTCCTGCTGGACACACAGGCTCACGTATTACTTTGACGTTCCCATAAAGGAAAACGTACATTGTTTTGTCAGGACAATATCATAAAGGATGTAGGTTTTAGTCACATGTTGATGTCATTTCTTTTATTTATTTTTTATTTATAGGCGTACTCAACAACTACTTTCTAACTTCAGGATTGAAGTATTGATGATTGTCTACATGAGAAACCTATTGGACAAGAAAAATATTATTTAATGTTTCTTCTATATTTGCTATATGAAATAAAAATTTGTCAACAATATGACATATTCCACCACTTACGTTGTCAGCCTGTTTGCTTTGATTACAGCCCAATTAGCATGTCTTATTATTTGGAAAGCAATACAATTAATTTTAATTACACTTACAAGAATGTTGCTATGCTGGAGGCCGGTCATAGTTGTGTTTTTTGGGCCGGATTAAAAAAGGGGCCAATGGAGGCCCAGCTCAGACCCCATCAGAAATAGGTCCATGAAGGGGAGAGGGAGTGGCTTAGGTAAGAAAAGAACTATAAGGGAGAGGGGGTTGGAGGCACTGAATAAAAAACGGGGGCTATGGAGACCAGGTTGTGGGTAGACTAAGAGAAAACGCTAATTTTATTTTTACTCTTGAAAATAATGCAAACTGTAAATCAATCAGTGATTGTGGATAAATATATTTTCAAGCAGAAAAACTTCAAAATATAAACTACCATGCATAAAGTGCATAGATACCATACAAGTCTAAATTTACATAGGTGTGCTCTCTACGTAAGGGGCAAAATTGGAATTATGTAGAACTGTTCTTGCAAGGAAAATTATCAACAACTTGGCACAAGACTTGCAGGCAGGTGGTATAGGTTGTGTTATAGGGTAGAACCGTACACTTAGTGGATGGGTAGCATCAGTTACTAGGGCTGGGTGTCACAGTTGGCAAGGCTGTATTTGCTTCATAGTGGACTAACTGCTTGGGTTGGGTGCTGTGGTGTCCCCCAAACTTTCTTAAATAAAAAATAAACAAGTTTAATTAAAATAATCAAGGGGACACTATTATTGATTGCAATCATGTAGGGGGCACTATAATTAATTGAGATCATCAAATATGCACCATTATTTATTTAGATCATCAAATAGGCACCATTATTCATTTAGATGACCAAGGGTCCTAGTAATGTAGCATATTTAGAAACGTGATTGAAAATTTGGTTAGTAAATAACTCTACATATTTTAGAGCATAGGGGCCAGTTGCCTTAAGTGCCCTGGGCCCCCCAAATAATCAGTGCTGCAGTTATTGGCAGAGCGGAGTGGCTAGCAAGAAAAGTTTGTAGAAGTGAGATTGGGGGGATTGGTTGAGAGCTTTGTAGGTGAGGATGAGGAGTTTAAATTCATTCTGTAGACCTCAGGAATCTAATGTAGCACCTGGAAGAGAGGGACAGCAGAGATAGACATCAGAGAAAGCAGGAGAGAATAATAATGCAGGCAGCAGCATTGACGATAGACTTAAGAGGGAGAAAGAGGGGAACGTGAGGGAACCCTGGATTGAGAAAACAATTTCAGTCTTTGAAATATTGAGTTTAAGAAAGCACTGGGAAATCCAAGATCAGATGGGTGAGAGACAGCAGGAGACACGAGACATAAGAGAAGGGGAGAGGTCAGGGGAGGAAAAGAAATTTTGATGTTATCAGCAAATTGGTGCTACTGGAGGCCAAATGAACAGATGAGGTCACCAAGTGAGGAAGTATAAAGGGAGAAGAGCAGGGGGCCAATAACGGACCTTTGGGAACTGTGTCAGGTAAAGGAAGAGGAGAGGTGGTGGAGTCGGGTGTAGAGACCAAAAAGTATCAGTTGGGGAGGTAAGAGGAAAATCAGGAGAGGACAGTGTTACAGGGGCCTATAGATTGGAGAGCTTGCAAAAGGACAGAGTGACCAACGGTATAGAAGGCAGCAGGTAGGTTGACATAGATAAGAAGTGAGAAGTGTCCCTTAGATTTAGGAAAGAGAAAACCATTAGTGACCTTAGTAAGGAGAGTTTTGGTTGAGTGGAGGGAGTGAAATCCAGATTAGTATTAGTCAAGGAGGGAGCAAGATGACAGAAAGGAGACAAGATGGTTGTAGACAACATGCTCAAGAAGTTTGGAGGAAAAAGGAAGGATGGAGATAGGATGATAATTAGAGAGAGAGGCGGGTCAAGGGACTTTTATTGAGTATGGTGGAGACAAGAGCATTTGTGAAGGAGGAAGGGAAGGTACCAGATGAGAAGAATAGGTTGAAGAGGTGGACAACATAGGAGTAGACTTCCAGAGAGAGAGAGGGAGTGGAAGTGGTGAGAGGTGATGGGGTCTAGGTGCTGGTGAAGGGGTTGAGAAGGATAGAATGGTGCAAACTACATCTGCAGATAGAGTGAGGGAAGAAAAAGTGGGTGGACAAGAAAGTGGAGGTGACAGTGGGGATCAGTGTCAGCAGAGGAGGGTGGGTTGTGGGAAGAGGTGAGTAGGGAGTGGGTGGGGGTGAGAAGGGACTGATAGGAGTTGTTGTCATGACATATGGCTCAATTTTGGAGGTGAAATGGTATTTTATTTTTCAGTATCTACTGCATACTTGCCCAATTTTGCTTGCTGTACTCTGGGAGATCCCAGGGTAGGGGGGTGTGTGGGGGTGGGGCTTATTTTTGAATGCTGTCTTTTGGCCCCACCCCCTAAATGAGCAGCACTATTTTACCCTATTCCAATAGGGGTAGGCACACTGGTGTCCCCCTCTTTTGTAAAGCAGTGCAAAAATAAGATTTCATTTTGCAGAGCAAGATTATTGAAACAAAATAAAGGGGTGAAGGGTGAGCAATTTTAGCGATGTCCCTTACTGTGGCGATAAAGACCTAAGAAAGGACTCTGAAAAAAGACACTAAACAAAAGAAAAAAAGAGAAGCACAAAAACCTTCTCCACAGAGCATATACCACCATATACAAACTGATTTAAAACATAATTTACATAATTTCTAAAAAATAAAACACATTACATCCAATTCAGGGAATGATCTTAATTCTAAAACCTCCCTTGTTAAACCAATACTCAGAAAAAGTTCAGTCTCTCAGCTAAGAGTACAATTCTCCTATAGTGCACATATAAAGTTTTCCAATAAATGATTTTTCAGAAATTGAATTGTACAGATCGATAGTATATAATTAAAGTCATTTTGGCCCCGTGCCGAAATCGATATTTTTTTTTTAACGAATAAAATTTTTATTGGTTTTTCAAGGTTTTTCAAAAGGGGTACAGAAGAAAAAAAAGGGGGAAAAGGGTACATAAAGGGGATGGAACACATACACAATATACTTGAAAAAAAAACAGCATCAAAATCAAGTGTATTTGACTTTACGTTGTATACATTTGGCTTGACTAATACTTTACACACCATCAAACAGAAGCTCATTCACCGGCGTCATTGTCATTAGAGGGCGGGGGAAGCGAACGTGATGGATTTCCCTACCCATCTGTCACATAATTATGCCAGGCTCTCCACTTAATCAGCGGTGACGATGTTGACGTGGAATATGGGACACCCAGGGTTTCCATTTCAAAATTAAAATTAATTTTGGAGATTACCTTGGCCAGAGTAGGGGGGAGAGGCTGCTTCCAGGCCTGGGCTATAGCTGCTTTGGTTGCTATCAGTATCTGGCCTGTCACGTATCTATCCCAACTGGGAAGAGAGGGGGAATAATATTGCAATAACGCTAACTCTGTTGTTTGGAGGACCGAGTGACGAAGGACTGAGCTTATCAATTGAAAGGCCTTATTCCATATAGGTCTTATTACAGGGCATGACCAAAATATATGGAAAATATCACCACGCTCAGAGCAATTACGCCAACATAGTGGGGATATGGAAGGCCAGATTTTATAAAGTTTGTCTGGAGTAACATACATTCTATTCAGCAATTTTACCAACATTTCAGTGTGATTAAGGCACTTGGACATTTTAAAGGAGTTGGCGTAAATATGTTCCCAGTCTTCCTCTGACAAATCTAACTGAAGGTCTGATTCCCATTGGGTCTGAGGTTTAGACTTTGGAGCGATATCAAGGCTCAATAAGGTTTTATACCAGAGGGTAATACTGGCTATACTACTACCTTTAGTTAATGGGGAGTAATACCTGGCTAAAGGAGGGCCTATTGCCTGAATACTGAATGGTAAGGAAGTTAATAGATGCCTGATTTGGAGGTATTTGTAAAAGTCACCTTTGGGCAACGAATTTAGGGCACTAAGGTGTGAGTAGGAGAAGAGCCCACCTGAGTCCAGCAAGTGTCCTAGAGTCCGAATACCCCTACCAATCCATCCAGAAAGAATCAAGTCCGGTATTTGCTTGGCGATCGTCCGTAGAGACACATCCGTCGTGGGACGCAACAGCCCCTCGGTACTCCGGCATAATCGGTCCCACACAGTCAAAGTATCTCTGATAAGAGCCGGCAAGGTCTCCACAGGAGGTCTCCACTGGACAGGTATCCATAAAAGATCTGTCAAGGGGAATTCTGGAGTACACGCTACCTCCAGATCTACCCAAGGTTTCACTCCCCCTGGGAGATACCAATCTCGAACCTGGGATAAAATACAAGCCTCATGATATTTTGTCAAGTGAGGGAGGGCCAGTCCCCCTTGCCGTTTCCCTCTAGTCATTCGCTGCATAGCAATATGGGGGGTTTGGACTTCCAGACATATGTTTTCAAAAGGGAAGTCAATTTGGTTAGCAACCTCGGAGGAAGACAAATTGGGAGCATGCGAAATAAGTACATTAATTTAATGAGAAGCATCATTTTGAACGCTGAGATCCTGCCTAACCAGGAGACCTCGAAGCATAGAGAAATTATGTTCTATAATTAAATCTAAGTGGGGGGTTATTTGAATCCCAAGATAATTAAGAATCGGAGATTCTCTGTTCCCCCAATTCCCCCTGAGTAGACTAGTCATTAGAAATGTCATTAGAAATGTGGGTTCTTGCTTTGGGGTCAGGCTGAGATATTGGAATGTTCCAGGACGCTAAAAGCTTTGTCCCTTCTTCAACTGAGTTTACAATATGTAGCATGTTGTGTCTGTGGATCAACAATTTCACTGGGAACCCCCATTTGTAGGGAATATCATTACTTCTTAGAGCTCTTGTGACTGATTGAAAAGCTCTTCGCTTCGCCACTGTGTGTTGAGAAAAATCTGGGAACACTTGAATGTCTTGGAGGAGATCTGTACCTTCTGCTTCCCTGGCCGCCCGCAGGATGCGTTCCTTAATATGGAAGAAGTGAACGCATAGTAAGGTGTCTCTGGGGACGGTGTCCGGTGCTCTCTTATTTTTAGGGAGCCGATGTATGCGATCGATAGTTAGATCTAGTGTGGAAGCTGAGGGGAGAAGTTTCTGAAACAGATTAGTGGTAAAGGATCATAGATCTGCGTTTGAAATCTGATCTGGTATTCCCCGAATTTTGAGGTTGTTGCGGCGTGATCTATCTTCCATATCCACCATCTCCACTTATCTCTCATGGTGATAACTTCTGACTCAAGTTGCTCATGCGATGTAATAAGTTCGTTGTGTGAAGAGACCAGTTCTTCTGATTTGTTCTCAAGATGTACCGTCCTGGAGCCCAGTGCCGCAACCTCTGCTTGGATGGCTTTCATAGAGGCTCTCAGCTCCGCCGATAGGTCGGCTTTCAAAGAGGCCAGCAGAGTTTGCATTTACTTAAATGAAATAGGGGCCTCAGGATCGGTCATGTGGGTAGAGGACTCAGAAGGTGGAATGGATGCCGAGGCAATATCCAGCTGATCAAAGTTGTCTCCCCGTCCAGTCCCCGTTTCCCGGGGGACGACGACAAAGATCTCTGTTTATTTGGCTTAAAGGAGGGGAGCTGTGAGGTTGCACCAGATGGGATAAGATTTTTAATCTTTTTGATCCTTCTAGGAGCCATCTGGGTGAATTATCAGGTCTCCTGTGTTGATATGAGTAGCTGGCAAATGGGAGGCTTTACCTAGGCAAAAGCGCAGTAGTGAAGTAGAGTGTATCCAAGCGGAGCTCTATATTATTGTAGATAAAGAGGTCACTTATATTCAGGGTGATCCACCAGCGACGACGTACAGATATAACTTGAGGCTTGATCCCATGAGCTAGTCGTGCTCAGTCGCGCAGAATAGGACACATGCGGGCGGTGGTCAGAACATCATGTATGTTACATGGATATAATAGCTGTAGTCGAGTTCTCTGGTAATCAACCTCTGTCAATCAGCCATTACATTGCAATAAATCGTATGTCCACTAGGTGGCAGCAAACCACTATAGGAGGAACTGAATGGATCTATGAAAAAGTTACAGCTTGGGCTCTGGAGGAGTTGATTTATGAGTGTTATGAGGCAATGAGTGTAACTGGGCAGTATCTGCAGCAAGTAGTTAGAAGAGGCTAAGGTGGGAGGTCTATGTCTCTTGGTATAGGTCACAACAAGTATATAGTAGGCTGCTCACCTATTAGATCCCTCAGAGCAGGCTGTGTTCTGACTCTTCTCCAAGACCACCAGAGCCCTTAAACAGCGCTCAGATGACTGGTGGACAGCGCTGATGAGTAGCCAATCAGAGCTGTCTGGGGCTCTCCTGCGCTCTCGCCTCGACTGCTATAGTTGTCTTTTCCCCTCTGTCACTTCACAGAGTCGTTCCCAGCGTGCCCCTCGCCAGTCTCCTTACCGGAAGTGAAGCTGGCAATGGCGCCCGCAACTTCCGGCTCATCGCGTCAGCGGAGCGGTGTATTAAATCGGGCCAAGCAGAGAGGCATGCATCAGAGGATTAATCTCCAGGTAGGACCTCCACCTCAATGCCCCAAATGTAGCCGTGAATGGGGATCCGGGCATCTCTCCTGCGCCAGTAGGCTAGTGTAGACCTCACGGGGGATGCGCCTGTCTCCACAGGCAAGCTGGCGGGTCGGCAACACTCCCCTTGCGTACTGTATTCAGATCGGCCAGTTAGTGTGGGTCACTAGCGGAGATAGGGCAGACAATTTGAGGAGCTCCCGAAACGCACGTCTATCCCCGTTGGCTGCCAGGCCACGCCCCCGAAATCGATATTTTGTGGAGGCGGGGCAAGAACGATGTGATTCACCGTCATTCAAGTCAATGATGCTCCCACCCTGCCTAGGTTACTAGGAAGAGGGCAGGATGTGGGAGAATTGCCTGCTCTCCCGGGAGTCCGGGAGACCTACCTGGATTTCGGGAGTCTCCCAGAAATTCCTGGAAAGTTAGCAAGTATGGGGATGAGTAATTAAGAAGAGCAAAGGAAAAAAGGAGTACATTTTCTTTTTTACAAACCATGTTACAATTAAAGGAGTGAAAATGAGTTTACTATTTTGCACATAAGATAAATACTGGCTGTTTTTTCATCTAGCACACAAATACTTGATAACTTTATTTTTACATTGAAATTTAAATTGATCTGGGATATGCCCTACCCCAACTATAAATCTGTCCCCACATTTTAAATTTACCTCCCCCTTTAATGCAACATGGTATAATTGTATTTCTTAGCGCAAAATGTTATTAAAAAGCCTTCATTTAATACGTGTAGTGTTATTTAGAGTAATACGTTGAAGTTGCACCTTACCAGTATTAGATAGTTCTCTTTCTGGTTTCAACACTTCAGATTTACCATGCACCAGAGAGGTCAGGAGATTTATCCACAGAGATTTAAAATGACACAAGTGTATTCTGAACTAATTTCCTTTTATTAATAAGTATTATTCTGATATTTATTTTAGAAGCACACAATTATTTTTAACCAATATCTTTGAAACCATTTACAATTGACAAACCTTTATTTTGCCATACTAACAACACTGACAGCATATTGGAATTCTATGTCTATGGATGTTTCTGTCAGAATAAATTATTAATCTTCACATATATATATATATATATATATATATATATATATATATATATATATATTTATCTAACATTAATATATAACTTTACACGATAAAGAGATTAATTTCTCAATACAACTTTAAGACCTGCATCAAATATTTCAATAACTATTTGTAGAAGTGGTGCACGTGGTTGGGGCCCATAAATTCCTTTTTTTTTTTATCCCATTGGACTTTATAAATAGTTACTTTATTAATAGAGATGCTCACTGACCCCTGTGTTTTGGTTTTGGTTTTGGATCTGGATTCCCGTCATGTTTTGGTTTTGCAAAACCGCTCTTGCGTGTTTTGGTTTTGTTTGGTTTTGTTTTGCTATTTTGTTGAAAAATCAAAGTTTTTGGGCATTAAATAACCAAATTTAGTGCTCCACCTGTTTCTTGGATAAGTAATGTAATTGCAAAGCTAATAAATTATCCAAAAAACAGTTTAATTCCTGGTAGGTAGGCCTTCATTAATTCTACACACAAACCAGATTGTCTTCCTCTCCATCTATGCATATTGGCAATGCAGCCAACGTCTTTGGGTGTATATTACACCCTACACTTATAGTTAAATATATAAAGAAATGGACAGAGGCAGTTTGGTTTCACAAATCTCCCCCTCATCCTCTTCTAATTCCAAAGTGGCATCCTCAGTTGGTGTATCACTGGCTACACTCGGGCTGTTCAGGCACACATCAGCAGAACTGCTGAAAGGGCCCTTCTTTATGGGTACACAAACAGAATGCTCACGATTAGACATACCACTGGTGGATGGACTCTCCACAGGGATTGGTGTCATTTCTGATTCATAGCATACATTATCCTTTGATGCCTTACTGGTTTTTTGCAGCTCGGCTTTCCCGCGTAACAGTAGTTGTTCACCACTTTTAGACTCCAAATTACTTGGTCTTGCTTGGTCACGAGTGACCCTACAAGAAGAAGGCTCAGTAACATTTTTTGATCTGCCACTAATAGAGAAAGACGAAGGCCTCATTCTTTCTTTGCCACTGCGTGTGTAAAATGGCATGTTGGCAATTTTTTTTTTTATCGGCACTTAACTTTTACTCAGTTACACTTCTTTTTTGCTTCAACACGGTAATTATTTTTTTGGTGTGTGTTTTTTTCCCTGATTTAAAAAGACTATGTACTTTTACATAGGCTTTACCAGATGACGTACTGGGAACACTACCATCAGGACTGGTGCCAGCACCTGCTTGCGGATTCTGCTCATATGTGGACTGCTTTGAATCCATTTTAATGAGCCCAAAGCACTTGTAGTGCAAAAAATTGTAGAAATACTGCTGCTAAATATGACTTTTGAGAGCCAGAAAAATTTGTGTTTCACACTGGGGAATATGGGACACCCCAAGGCACTTGTAGTGCAAAACATTGTATAAATACTGCTGCTAAATATGACTTTTGACAGCCAGAAAAATTTGTGTTTCACACTGGGGAATATGGGACACCCCAAAGCATTTGTAGTGCAAAATATTGAAAAAAAAAAAAGCCTTCTCTATCCTCCTCTCTTCCTGCTCTAACAATTTCTAATAGAATTGGAATTAATAATAGAATTGAATAGATTAGAAATGAAATAATAATACAAAGAATAAGGTGTACAATTATTGCTCTGTCCCTGCTCTGTGACCTAACCCTGCTCTCTCCCTCTGTCAAATGGCGATGGATTGCTGTGGAGGCTGGTATTTATGCTTTTTAAATCTCGCGAGAACCGAGCTCTGAAATACGAATACGTCACAATGACGTTTTGCCTCAATTTCGATACCGAACGGGCGGGAGAGTACCGAGCCTGCTCGGCTCGTTACTCCGATAGGCGAAGTTCGGGTGGGTTCGGATCTCTGGGAACCGAGCCCGCCCATCTCTAGAGAACATAGACTAACCACTGTGCCTCTACGCTGTGCCATAGTTAATGTCCTTTTTTTAAAGACAGTTGTTTAGCATATTTATACACTAACTAATGGAATTCCAAAAACCCCACATGATTCATGAGCACCTGTGTGTTTCAAATCATTTTTGTATTAAGAGAACACCAGGTGCATGGGTGGAAAATGAGATCCCCTCCGTCACACTACTGGGCACGGTAATTTTATAAAACACCTTTAGATTTTTTTAATTAGGCCAAGTGCCAATCTGGACATAGTTTTATTGTATAAATATGATAGTTGGCAATTTCTCATTTGTTAACAAAAAAAACTCATTCTCAAATGTATTTTTCTTATTCTATTGAAGTGAATAAGTTGGCATTTTTTGAGCATTTTAGACACATATCTAAAGTAGAGATGCTCACTGACCCCCGTTAACTGGTTTTAGTTTTGGTTATGGATTAGCTTCGTGTTTTGGTTTTAGAAAAACCGCCCTCGTGTGTTTTGATTTTGGATTTTCTTAGAAAAATCCTAAAATATTCTAAAATCACATAATTTTGCTCTTTTTTGTTCCTACATTATTTTTAACCTCAATAACACTAATTTCAAGTCATTTGCAGTCAATTTTGACCACCTCACAGGTCACATTATTATTTTCATACACTTTGGGACACATACTGCAGCGACCTGGCTGGATGGTAAGCGACAGAGCAATGACACAAACACACGGCAGTTCCTAGCACATCTAGGACACATTGGCACATAGCAGTGGCAGAAAGGAAAAATAGGGGTCCGCCCTCCCTCCCACCCCTCGCTATGTTGGATCTTAAAAAGGAGATCAAATCTCGCGAGATCCGACGACGTAACAATGACGTTTTGCCTCGTTTTCAATTCCGAGGGCGCGCGACATACCGTCCCGGCTCGGTACTCGGTTCCCCTAAGTTCCGGTGTGATCGGTTCATGAGGAACCGAGCCTGAGCATCTCTAATCTAAAGTGTCAAAAGATAGCATAGCATAAACCGTTTGTAAGCTATGACACAAATCGATTCACTGGAGAAAGAAACCTGAAAACCTTCCTAACTTTTGTATGCATAATACAGTATTTACAAAAACATAATACAGTTCTGGAAGCAGTAGAATTCAATAATAACAGTGTACAGGTGATTTAAATGCATAAGATGTTTTATAGTGAGAAAAGCTAGCACTGTGTCCTCTGTTCCCGCTCTGTTGTGGTTGTTCAACTAAACGCACTCAATAAGGGATTATATAACCCTACAAAATGTGCAAAATCTGTGAATCCGTGCACACTGTTTTTTATTAGCTCTTTTAAACACAGAATTATGCTACAGAAACCAAGAAATGTCCTACCATCACAGGTGTGGTTAAATATTGTAGGCATAAACTTTATCCATATCTAACACAATCTCCTTTTTCACTCAAGTACCACAAAAGCAGTGGTTCAAATTCTTTGAATATACTTTATTCCAATTGTGACAGAAAATTGTCTGCATCGTTTTACTTAAATAAAAAATATAGCAATAGGTGTGGAAATATTTTAATATATTCAGTAAGATATATAGAATAATATATATCAGCATTTTACGTTTACATGTTTTTCTTACCTGATAGTGAGCTTTCCTGACCAGAATTGGCAATGTCAGAGGAGCCCCTCCCCTGGTGGTCCAATGAAGTAATCATTTATTTTTCAATATTTAAAATGCATGGACAAAGCAACAATTATACATAGCTCTGCTTTATAGAACAGAAAGCATCAAGGGGTATATTTACTAAACTGCGGGTTTAAAAAAGTGAAGATGTTGCCTATAGCAACCAATCAGATTCTAGCTGTTATTTTGTAGAATGCACTAAATAAATGATAACTAGAAGCTGATTGGTTGCTATAGGCAACATCTCCACTTTTTCAAACCCGCAGTTTAGTAATTAAACCCCCAAGTCTGCTTCCCGAGTCCAGAATATTCTTAAACCTTTATGAATTTTTACTACTTGCACACATTGCGAAAATGTACATTTCTCACAGACTTGCTTCTAAACTTCTTCCTCAGCAGGCTGGCAAGTATAGTGAGGGCATTCCTAACGCTGCTTACATACTATGCTGAGTGGGCAGCAGCTACAGATATGCCTATAGGAGGTGTTTGTGTTGCAACTGCTCACACCTTGGTACAAGATCTATGCTCAGGATGATGTTTATCAACCCTGATCTCGTTGTGTGTAGGAAAAAAATACCTTTTGAAAAACAGCAGAATGTTCCACCCCCCTAAAAACATACCAATCCTAGTGGTTCCAGTCTAGGCTGGTACTGGAAAATCTGGGGGTCAAACAGCATTGTGTCCCCCCAAAGATTGCCAGAACCATAACTAATGCTGGTACTGGTAAAATCGTGGGGGGTGGAGAGCGTGGAGTCCCCCCGAATTTACTAATACCTGCACTAGGCTATGTCAGCTATGGCTGATGGCCCTATAGCAGGGAAACCCACAAAGTGGGTTTTGCAAAGGATACACTTTAAGCATACATAGGTTCACTCCCATTTTCCATTTCTGGAAAGATGCAGACAGATAAGGCCACATCTAGGGCCTGATTCATTCAGAAAAGCAAGGCAATAAAAGGAGTAACTTTGCTCCTGGACAAACCATGTTACAATTCAAGGGGTGCAAATTAGTGTAATATTTTGCATGTAAGTTATATATTCTTATATTCCTTCAGGCACGTTCAGGTTTCTGCCTTTTATATTTTAGGATTTTGAGCAGCACAATGGCTTAGTGAGTAGCACGGTGGCACAGTGGTTAGCACCTCTGCCTCACAGCGCTGGAGTCATGAGTTTGATACCCGACAATGGACCTATCTGTGTGGAGTTTGTATGTGCTCCTCGTGTTTGCGTGGGTTTCCTACGGATGCTCCGGTTTCCTCCCACACTCCATCAAAATTGACCCTAGTCTGTGTGTGTATGTTAGGGAATTTAGACTGTAAGCTCCAATGGGGCAGGGACTGATGTGAGAGAGTTCTCTGTACAGCGCTGCGGAATCAGTGGCGCTATATAAATAAATGATGATGATTTGTTTGAATAAGCATATGGCTGTGCAGGCTACACAGTCCTTATCAGACATCCTTCTTATTATGTCATACTTTTGTATTAGTTTTTATTCTCTGCATTCCAATTGTAAATGTAGAAACAATATGTGTACAACGTATTAGTGATCTACACAACTTGCCAGTAATAAAAAACTTCATATGTAATGTTGAACTTTTATGTTGCAGTGATTGTTGCTCAGATGGTTCTGTACCAGCCCCAGGACATTGTGTATGCGGATGTTAATGGCACCACAGTTATCAGCTGTGTGTCTAATGAATCGCTAGAAGACAAATCGAAGGTCTCCTGGTACCGAAAGAGCTGTAGAACAGGAGAAGCTCCTCTACGTGTTACATCTTGTTATAATGGTGCACACAAATATACCTGCAAAAATAATAATTACAAGGCTACACTGGAGATACACAATGTACAGACTAATGACTCTGGAGTTTATTTCTGTACATTTCTTTATGGTGCTAATTTACTAAAATATGGCAATGGGACAACTCTAATAGCTACAGGTAAGATATTGTATACTACATTAATGTTCCTGTATTAAATATTACACAATAGGTACACTGATAAGGAAACATTTTAGTGAGTTATCTATAGGCCCCTGGATCGTGATGCAAACTATGAGCCGAGCCCCCTTAGTTATCCTTCTTGCATAGTGAACCAAATTTCAAATGGTATTGCCGGAACATGGTCCATTATAACTTAATGTTCATGTAGTTACTTGAATATGATGTGTGCAACCATTCAGATGTTACTGGGGAGAACACGGCTGATATTTAGCAAAATGTCTGCATGAAAGGGCATATTGTTATTAATCTTGTATAAACCACATTAGCACAGTATCAACACTTCTCCCATCTAGTGTCCCCAGACAGTTCCACATCCAGAAACTCAGTCTATCTCCTGGCTCCTGCTCAGCTTCCTCTTCCTAACACCACTGTGTTGGCTTGTGTGGTACGTGGGGTTCGTCACACCGTCCATGTGACCTGGAACATCTCTGGGACACATCACAAGGGCATGATGACCTCTACAGAGGAACCAGGGGGGACCCGGACTTTCCTGAACCTCATTTCACTTCCCAGAAGCACCTGGGGCTATGGGGAACATGTGACCTGTGAGGTCTGGTTTAATTCCTCTCCTGTCAGAGTCCACTGGGAAACACCAAACAGAGGTAACAATGCATCCTGGGAGGGAAATGTTTTCAAAATGTTTAAGTGTGGTGCAGAAACTTAAATAAACACTATTTAAAGATTGAGACTCCTGGTCAGGGAATTCCAGTTTTCTCTTGTTACTGACAAACATATTCCCATATAGTATTTACTTTATATTATTTACTTCCTTGTGTGTAAATTGAAATCTTGCAGGTCTCTGCATATGATAAAACTATATGCAACAGTGTCTCTAGTGTTAAAATATAAATAGAAACTGCTACAATGCTAGTATAAAAATTACAGAAGACACATATAAAACAGCTAACGGCGCCTAATATCATACACAAACTGTTCACAATACAAAAGTCTAAATGAAATCAGCTCTCCAAATCGTGTAATCTCAAATATGTGACTTTTTGGTAATAATACATTTCATCCGGATCCAAACGGGAAAAATTCCCCTCAGGGAGATGTACTCACCAAAAGTAGGTAGTACATCAGCGTATATCACTCTCCTACGGACCCTCCGTTTATGCCGTGAGCTTCTCCACAAACTGTGATCAGGATGACGGCCTCTGTTATAAATCCAATCATCGGACAAGGGCAGAAGGTAGAGGGAGTGGTCACGTCTCCCGTTCTTTAATCGATCCACGATCCTCTATTATAAAACCGCTGTTTTCTTTTAGTGTCCTCAGCAGATGTAGTGTGTATATATCTCTCCCGCAATCACTTGCCTCAGTTCGGGTACAGATCCACCGAATATAACGTGAAAACGGGGAATACAAAAAAATGCTAATAGTGCATTAACTCTTACATAAAAAGGTTTATTTAATAAAAATGGACATGACATAAAATGTGTGATACAATCACACATTGTATCACACATTTTATGTCATGTCCATTTTTATTAAATAAACCTTTTTATGTAAGAGTTAATGCACTATTAGCATTTTTTTGTATTCCCCGTTTTCACGTTATATTCGGGGGATCTGTACCCGAACTGAGGCAAGTGATTGCGGGAGAGATATATACACACTACATCTGCTGAGGACACTAAAAGAAAACAGCGGTTTTATAATAGAGGATCGTGGATCGATTAAAGAACGGGAGACGTGACCACTCCCTCTACCTTCTGCCCTTGTCCGATGATTGGATTTATAACAGAGGCCGTCATCCTGATCACAGTTTGTGGAGAAGCTCACGGCATAAACGGAGGGTCCGTAGGAGAGTGATATACGCTGATGTACTACCTACTTTTGGTGAGTACATCTCCCTGAGGGGAATTTTTCCCGTTTGGATCCGGATGAAATGTATTATTACCAAAAAGTCACATATTTGAGATTACACGATTTGGAGAGCTGATTTCATTTAGACTTTTGTATTGTGAACAGTTTGTGTATGATATTAGGCGCCGTTAGTTGTGACACTATACCATACATATTGTACCTTTTCTTACTCCTTTGTGGATAGGAGTAGTCACATACAGGCTGCCATATATCTTTATCAGCGCTGGTGTTTCTATCTATTTTTACATACATATAAAACAGCGCCATCCAGTGGCAAAATTTATCATGAACAACGGCAGAATACTTACATAGCATTACCAATCAATGGTTTTTTACTCACTTCAAAATCCATTGCCTTTAAAGGAAAGCTAGTTTTCATATGACACCTCTTTAAGAATTGAGACAAAACTAGTGACATAATATAGAGTAATGCAATAATATTAACGCCCTAAATAAGTTACTAAAGTAGTAACAAATTATAAAGTAAGTTCTAAAGTAATAATATGATCTATTTTGTTTCAGGGGTGACTTTGGTTTGAGCACCGGGCTTTTGGATAACCTTACATTATGTTTTTGACAATCAGAGTTTGGTCTGTACAGTAATATATTCTAATCATTTTATAGATGGGCCCCACCAAATGACATCTTTGACTACCAAATGTCAAAGCTACCTGATACTTGTCCGGACCGGAGTTGTTCTACTGCTGCTGGCTCTGACTGTACATCTAATCTGTACTTACAAGCAAACAGGTAGCAAACAAATAATTAATGCAAACCTGGCCTAATTTTAAACAAGATAATTTTTTAATTGAAAAAATATCTTTAACTAGAAGGCTGGAGTCCCCTCTTTCAAACCTGGGTGCCCATTTTTTGTTTCTTGCCTTCTGAAAAAATATCCAAGTGTAGGGGTGCTTTTAAGAAGCAAAATTGTTCCTCCATTCGTAAAATACATAGGGGCACCCACATTTGACATTGTACACTCTCAAACAAAGGAGCCCTTTTTATCTATTTTCTGGGCACATACTATAGTGTTTTCAGCCAAATATCGGGCCAATCGCATGATAAACGACCGGTCGGCCTGATAACACATTAGTGTGTACACTGCAACGATGAACGATTATTGTTCCAAAGCCCATCGTATCGTTGAATAAGATTTTTAAACTGAACTAAAAATGTCGGTCAACGATGGAACGATCTAGTTCCAATCCTACAGTGTGTATGTACTCAGGAACGGCAGTGTCCATAGATCTCTATGGAGTGTGCAGAGTCACCATCTTTTCACCCGATGGTTATGACAGATGGCCATGGCCTTATCTGTGTGGAGTTTGTATGTTCTCCCCGTGTTTGCGTGGGTTTCCTCCGGCTGCTCCGGTTTCCTCCCACACGCCAAAAACATACTGGTAGGTTAATTGGCTGATATCAAAATTGACCCTAGTCTCTCCCTCTCTGTCTGTCGATCTGTCTGTGTGTGTGTGTGTATGTGTATGTTAGGGAATTTAGACTGTAAGCTCCAATGGGGCAGGGACTGATGTGAATGAGTTCTCTGTACAGCGCTGCGGAATTAGTGGCGCTATATAAATAAATGATGATGATGAAAAGCACAGATCTGACGGTAAATCGTGTAAAACTTCAATAGTTTTCTTTCAGCCGTTGGTAAATTCCTTGAGGATATTGCATCAGGAGAAATTTTATGTAGTGTGTACCCAGCCTTAGAAACAGATATTTATGTAACTAAAAGTGGTGGGTGCATATTTGTACTCCTGTAATTAAATCAACCAATACAAATTGGCCACCGTTTTTGGCAGAAGACCAGCAGCTATTCAGAAGGGTCTAACATTGCCCCTTTATTAGCCCAACTTGTGAATAAATGATCATGTCAAAATAATATAACTACCTAACTATTCTGCTTTCCAGGATTAGGTTAAAAATGTAACTGCCCCCTCACTTGATGCAGTAGACTGTCTATTTCTAAACTGTATTCCTTTTTTAAAAAAAATTTTGTTCCCCCCTCCACCTTTAATATGCTCCCATCTCAGATTTGAAAAAAAAAAATCCCACAAAATGTGGTCGTTAGAGACTTGTACTAATGCCGCCACTTATTGTTAATTACTAATTCAACAATTCAACTCATACAAATAGGCAGACCTGTAGCCATTCAGAAAGGTATGTAGCTTTTTCCAAAAACAGCTGTGCATGCTAGTCTTGGGTTATAAAGAAAAAGTGCCAAAATAGGCTTCGGACAGGGGTGAAAAAATTAACAACAAAGGGGTAAAAAA
This sequence comes from Mixophyes fleayi, assembly GCF_038048845.1. Classification (NCBI taxonomy): domain Eukaryota; kingdom Metazoa; phylum Chordata; class Amphibia; order Anura; family Limnodynastidae; genus Mixophyes; species Mixophyes fleayi. Next base: position 499,804 of record NW_027445896.1, read on the forward strand.
TCTTTGGGCCTAATTCATTAAGGAAAGTAAAGCAAAAAAAGGAGTAACTTTGCACCTGGGCAAAACCATGTTGCTTTGGAGGGGGAGGTAAATTTAAAATGTGAGGACAGATTTATAGTTAGGGTAGGGTATGTCCTAGATCAGTGATGGCTAACCTGTGACACTCCAGGTGTTGTGAAACTACAAGTCCCAGCATGCTCTGCCAGCTATCAGCTAGTTATCTACTGTTAAAGCATGCTGGGGCTTATAGTTTCACAACATCTGGAGTGTCACAGGTTAGCCATCACTGTCCTAGATCAACTTTTAATGTCAGTGTAAAAATAAAGCTATCAAGTATTTGTGTGCTAGATGAAAAAATAGCCAGTATTTTCCTTATGTGCAAAATAATACACTCATTTGCATCCCTTGCATTGTAACATGGTTTTGCCAAGGTTCAAAGTTGCTCATTTTTTTGCTTTACTTTCCTTAATGAGTCCTTAATGAATCAGGCCGTCTATATTTATGTTTTATTTTTCAGATAATGAAGACTCAAAATAGAAGGATTCTGTGACTGAGGTAAATAGGTGCATAAAAACTTGACAAATATATATTATTACAGTAAAGAACTTATTAAACTCCGGTATCCTAGAATATTTGGAAGAATGTTTCTGTATTTGTATTAAAATACTATTGTTTTAAGTTATCTATTACCATTGTACCTTCCAACACCAAGTATATATGTGTACATGTCAGTCACAATTTTCTGGCATAATGGCACTTAAAATGCAGAATAGCAATGGTTTAATGACCATTCCTTTTGGCATAAACATTAATAGTTAACTAAAATAGCAGTATAGTTAGCTAAAATAGTAGTAGTAGTAGTATTATTAATAAAGCCTAAAGAATAAGCTAGCACCAAATCTGTATTTTAGAAATTCCACTAACCATGTTATGAAATCTATTGAAATTTGGCTGAAGTCCAATAGACAGATATTAGATATGGGCTTGATTTACAATGAAATTCAAATCAAAGTTCAAAGGAGAAGGGTTTTATGTAAAGATTTTTATTAAACGTGAAACTACATTTTATATATTTGATTGAATATCCACGCTGCCTCCAATATGAGTGGGTGGGAGAATTAGAACTTTGAAATGTCGGTTTTTGGAACATAGTGGAAACGTTTGGAATAAATATCCTTCCTACACATAGTATTCTGAAACATGTCAACTCACATCATAATGGTGAACCCAATCAGTCGGATTATAATATACCTTTCTGACCACTGGAGATGGTGATAGATTTAGATGACTTTACTTTTTATCTTATTTTATGGCTTGTTGGTGATCACCAAGGAGAAGAATTGTCCATAGATGATGGATCTTACAATTAAGAATCTTACAAATGGAGGGTTTTAATGAGAATATTGAAAGTACTATTATAACTTATTTGTTTATGTAGCACCAACAAAGAGACAACGCTGTACAAGGAATATTTGCTGTTGCTGTTGATGATGATATTTACATTGTGCCCAAGCTTCCATTCAAAATTCCCTAACACAACTCATACACAAAGACACAACAGCCAATTAACCTGTCAGTATGTTTTTGGAGTGTGGGAGGAAACCAGAGAACCCGGAGGAAACCAGAGCACCCGAAGGAAACCCACGCCAACATGGGGAGAACAGACAAACTCCACACAGATAAGGCCATGGTCAAAAATTTAATTTATGGGGGTCATGATTGTAGAAAATGAGGATTTAGCTGACATTTTTCAAGTGAGTATGAGAGGACAGTAGTCAGGCTTTCACAGTTCCCTCTCCCTTAAGTCAGTATGACAAACACAAACCTTTGTTATACAGAAGGAGACTAAGAAGGTAATCCCATGTGCAAAGGCACAAGCTGAAGAGAAAGTGGCCCAGTCAGTAGGTAGAGGGGGCAAAACTTTTTTTAGGTATATAAATGGAAGGAGAAAAACAAAAGGAGGAATAATAAGACTAAAGACAAAATAAGGTAGATACAAGTACATTTACAAAGGAGAAGGTCTTAGTAGAGCTCTCAAAACTGAAAGTGGATAAATCAATGGGAACAGGAGGGGTACAGCCAAGGTTACTAAAAGAGCATAAGGGGGTGCTGGTAACACCATTAACAGAATTATTCAATCAGTCACTAGTAGAGATGAGCGCACTCGGATTTTGTGAATCCGAGCCCACCCGAACCTTTCCGATCCGAGTCGGATCCGAGACAGATCCGGGTATTGGCGCCAAATGAAAACTTGAAACCGAGGCTCTGAGTCATAATCCCGCTGTCCGATCTCGCGATACTCGGATCCTATAAATTCCCCACTAGTCGCCGCCATCTTCACTCGGGCATTGAACAGGGTAAAGGGAGGGTGTGTTAGGTGGTCCTCTGTCCTGGTAGATCTCGTGCTGTGCTGTTTAGTTCTGTGCTGTGCTGTTTAGTTCTGTGCTGTGCTGTGCTGTGTGCTCTGTGCTTCTAAGGGCATAGTTATTTCCCCATTATTCCCAAGTGTTTTAAAAAATAAAAAAAAGTTATAAAAAAAAATACAAAAAAATAATTACAAAAAAAATTAATTACAACAAAAATTGCAAAACCAATCCTGCAGTATAAGCCCATTGGTACTGCAATATTACCAAGTTCACACATTCAACAGTAAAAGTACAGTGGGGCTGTGTGCTGTGCTCTGTCAATTTTGAGTTCAGTGGTGCTGCTGGGTCCTGTGCTGTGTCCTGTTCAGTCCAGTGGTGCTGTGTCCTGTGCTCTGTGCTTCTAAGGGCATAGTTATTTCCCCATTATTCCCAAGTGTTTTAAAAAATAAAAAAAGTTATAAAAAAAAATACAAAAAAATAATTACAAAAAGAATTAATTACAAAAAAATTTGCAAAACCAATCCTGCAGTATAAGCCCATTGGTACTGCAATATTATATTACCAAGTTCACTGATTCAGCAGTATAAGTCCAGTGGTACTGCTATTACAAAGTTCACTGATTCAGCAGTATAAGTCCAGTGGTACTGATATTACAAAGTTCACTGATTCAGCAGTATAAGTCCAGTGGTACTGATATTACAAAGTTCACTGATTCAGCAGTATAAGTCCAGTGGTACTGCTATTACAAAGTTCACTGATTCAGCAGTGTATAAGTCCAGTGGTACGGCTATTACAAAGTTCACTGATTCAGCAGTATAAGTCCAGTGGTACTGCTATTACAAAGTTCACTGATTCAGCAGTGTATAAGTCCAGTGGTACTGCTATTACAAAGTTCACTGATTCAGCAGTGTATAAGTCCAGTGGTACTGCTATTACAAAGTTCACTGATTCAGCAGTATAAGTCCAGTGGTACTGCTATTACAAAGTTCACTGATTCAGCAGTATAAGTCCAGTGGTACTGCTATTACAAAGTTCACTGATTCAGCAGTGTATAAGTCCAGTGGTACTGCTATTACAAAGTTCACTGATTCAGCAGTATAAGTCCAGTGGTACTGCTATTACAAAGTTCACTGATTCAGCAGTATAAGTCCAGTGGTACTGCTATTACAAAGTTCACTGATTCAGCAGTGTATAAGTCCAGTGGTACTGCTATTACAAAGTTCACTGATTCAGCAGTATAAGTCCAGTGGTACTGCTATTACAAAGTTCACTGATTCAGCAGTATAAGTCCAGTGGTACTGCTATTACAAAGTTCACTGATTCAGCAGTATAAGTTCAGTGGTACTGATATTACAAAGTTCGCTGATTCAGCAGTATAAGTCCAGTGGTACTGCTATTACAAAGTTCACTGATTCAGCAGTATAAGTCCAGTGCTACTCTCCTGTGCCGCATATAATTTTTAAAGGCTTTGCCGAGTGTGTGTGGCTTAGGGGTACGCTCTCTTGTGCTACATATAATGGAAAACCAAAATTTGGAGGATAAAGTAGGGAAAGATCAAGACCCACTTCCTCCTAATGCTGAAGCTGCTGCCACTAGTCATGACATAGACGATGAAATGCCATCAACGTCGTCTGGCAAGCCCGATGCCCAATCTCCTAGTACAGGGCATGTAAAATCCAAAAAGCCCAAGTTCTCCAAAAATAGCAAAAAGAGAAACTTAAAATCATCTGAGGAGAAACGTAAAGTTGGCAATATGCCATTTATTACACGTAGTGGCAAGGAAAGGCTTAGGCCCTGGCCCGTGTTCATGACTAGTGGTCCAGCTTCACCCAAGGATCTAAGCCTTCCTCCTCTCCCCCCTACAAAAAATTTAAGAGAGTTATGCTGTCAGCAACAACAACAAAACAGCAAAGAACTCTGCCTTCTAAACAGATGACATCACAAATCCCCAAGGCGAGTCCAAGGGTGTTGTTGGTTGTGAACCCTGACCTTCCCATCACTGTACGGGAAGAGGTGACTCCATCCAGCATTTGCAGCACGCCCTCTGCATATGCTGGAAGGATCACCCACAGTCCAGTTACAGATTTGGCTAATGAAGGTGTGAATGTTGTACATCGGGAGGAGGATATTTATGTAGCTGGCGCTGAGGAGGATGTTGATGATTGTGATGCAGACAGATACCAAATTGCCCTTCTCAATTTCTATTTATATTCTAGATTATATAACGGCTGAATAAATTCTGTTTTACTCCTAGTGGAGAGGGGATCTGATGCAGACAGATACCAAACTGCCTTTGTCCATTTCTTTGTATATTTGAATTTCTAGTTCTACAGTCTATGCAGGCTGCTTTATTTATATTCAACTACAAGTGTAGGGCAGGGGGGGGGGGGGGATAGATAGCCACCAAAGTAACGTGGTCCATTTAATTTCACTTTCTAGCTCCACAGTCTGTGCAGCCTGCTTTTTTTATCTTCAAAGTATTTATGTTTACAAGCCTTGCAATCTAAATTAACTAGAGGTAGTGACGTGGTAGAACTCCAAAAGGCAGTTTGGAAACCCCTGTACAAACTGGCTCTATTTTTTAACTGAGTTGTCCCCCCTCCAGTGTGTACTCGGAAAGAGTTTTTAGTGCAGCGGGGAACCTGGTCAGTGAGCGGCGAAGGAGGTTGCTTCCTCACATCGTTGAAAAAATGATGTTTATAAAAATGAATAATCAATTCCTCAATGAAGTACAGCACTGCCCTCCAGACAGTACAGAGGGACCTGTGGTTGTGGAGTCCAGCGGGGACGAATTCATAATGTGTGAAGAGGAGGAAGTACACACTGTAGGGGGAGAGGAATCAGAAGTTGAGGATGAGGACGACATCTTTCCTCAGTAGAGCCTGTTTAGTTTGTACAGGGAGAGATGAATTGTTTTATTGGTGTGGGGGCCCAAACAAACCAATCATTTCAGCCACAGTTTTATGGTAGGCCCTGTCGCTGAAATGATTGGTTTGTTAAAGTGTGCATGTCCTATTTCAACAACATAAGGGTGGGTGGGAGGGCCCAAGGACAATTCCATCTTGCAAATATTTTTTTGGCATTATGTGACCATTCAACAGTCGTTTGCCATGTTCAAAGAGTAAAAGAAAATGCCAACAAATTCAATAAATTAAATCAAAAGTTAAATGCCCTGTCATTATTTAAAACAAGAGGTTTTGACGTGCTAGAATTAGTGTAGTGTTAAGATGTTATAAACACTACACTTGGAACTTGGAGGAGGTATTGTGGCCCCGGTATCAAATTGGGTACCGGGGCCACCCCACTATGCAGTCCAGATACTTGTTTGGTGGAATTCTGACCAGTTGAGGGTGTATTTATTTTATTGTGGCCCCGGTATCAAATTGGGTACCGGGGCCACCCACTACGCAGTCCAGATACTTGTTTGGTGGAATTCTGACCAGTTGAGGGTGTATTTATTTTATTGTGGCCCCGGTATCAAATTGGGTACCGGGGCCACCCCACTACGCAGTCCAGATACTTGTTTGGTGGAATTCTGACCAGTTGAGGGTTTTGTTATTATATTGTGGGGACCACTCTATACCACACTACCACTCTATACCACTCTATTTAATACTTTAATTCTATTTAATACTTTAATTCTATTACTAATTCCCATAAAGAGGAACTGCCGCTTCTATTTAATACTTTAATTCTATTAGTAGTTACCATAAAGAGGAACAAATTAAACAAATTTTACCAAAAGAATAATATGACTTACAAACACTACACTTGAAAGATGGTGCCTTTTAATGAAAATGTCAGTCTTCATTGCACGACTATGTGCAACAGGGACAGTTTTTTGGTTTACAAAGTCAACCAATAACACTTCGACCCTGTCTGTCTTTAACATACTTGATGGGATCTCAATGATGAATGGTCTGTACCATGGTTGGAGGAGGTATTGTGGCCCCGGTACCAAATTGGGTACCGGGGCCTCTCCACTATGCAGTCCAGATAGAGGTGTATCAGATATTAAACAACGTTGACTGTTGCTGCAAAATTTTTAAATAATATTGTGGGGAACACTACACTACGCAGTCCATAAACTTTTTGGGTGGAATTCAGACCCGTGTAGGGTTTTTTAATAATATTGTGGCCCCGGTAAAAAATTGTGTACCGGGGCCACCCCACTACGCAGTCCAGAACCTTTTTTTTGGGAATTCAGACCCGTAGAGGGTTTTTTAATTATATTGTGGTGACCCACTCCTCTACGCAGTCCAGGTTCATTATTCGGTGCGATTCATACCAGTTGATGGTATTCTTATTATATATATTGTGGTGACCCACTCCTCTACGCAGTCCAGGTACATTATTGGTGCGAATCATACAAGTTCAGGGTTTTTAATTTATATTGTGGTGACCCACTCCTCTACGCAGTCCAGGTACAATATTCGGTGCGATTCATACCAGTTGATGGTTTTCTTATTATATATATTGTGGTGACCCACTCCTCTACGCAGTCCAGGTTCATTATTCGATGTGATTCATACCAGTTGATGGTTTTCTTATTATATATATTGTGGTGACCCACTCCTCTACGCAGTCCAGGTACATTATAGGTGTGAATCATACAAGTTCAGTGTTTTTAATTTATATTGTGGTGACCCACTCCTCTACGCAGTCCAGGTACATTATTTTTGCGAATCATACAAGTTCAGGGTTTTTAATTTATATTGTGGTGACCCACTCCTCTACGCAGTCCAGGTACATTATTCGGTGCGATTCATACCAGTTGATGGTTTTCTTATTATATATATTGAGGTGACCCACTCCTCTACGCAGTCCAGGTACATTATTGGTGCGAATCATACAAGTTCAGGGTTTTTAATTTATATTGTGGTGACCCACTCCTCTATGCAGTCCAGGTACATTATTGGTGCGAATCATACAAGTTCAGGGTTTTTAATTTATATTGTGGTGACCCACTCCTCTACGCAGTCCAGGTACATTATTGGTGCGAATCCTACAAGTTCAGGGTTTTTAATTTATATTGTGGTGACCCACTCCTCTACGCAGTCCAGGTACATTATTGGTGCGAATCATACAAGTTCAGAGTTTTTAATTTATATTGTGGTGACCCACTCCTCTACGCAGTCCAGGTACATTTTTTGGTGCGATTAAGACCAGTTGATGGTTTTCTTATTATATTGTGGGGACCACTCCACTACGCAGTCCAGAAAGATACCTCGTTGCAACCTTTTGGACTAATAACTATATTGTGAGGTATTCAGAATACACAGTAAATTAGTGGAAATGCTTGTTATTGAATGTTATTGAGGTAAATAATAGCGTAGGAGTGAAAATAAGCCCAAAAACTTGATTTTTGAACTTTTTATGCTTTTTTCAAAAAAAATCCGAATCCAAAACCTTAAATCCGAACCAAAACCTTTCGGCAGGTGTTTTGCGAAACAAATCCGAACCCAAAACATCGCGGAAATCCGAATCCAAAACACAAAACACGAGACACCAAAAGTCGCACATCTCTAGTCACTAGCACAGGAGTAAATCCAGAGGACTGGAGAAGAGTAGATGTAGTCCCACTGCACAAAAGTGGAAGCAAGAAGATGCAGCAACTACAGACCAGTGAGCCTTACATCAGTAGTGGGGAAATTTGTGGAAACACTCTTCAAATAAAGAGTTGTAGAATATCTCAAATCCAGTAATTTACAGGATCCCGAACAGCATGGATTTACTGGGGGAGATCATGTCAAACAAATCTTATGACTTTTTTGAATGGGTGACTAAAGTAATTAGATTGAGGGGATCGAGGGGGGCTGTGATGTAGTTTATTAGGACTTTAATAAGGCTTTTGACACTGTTGGACACTGTTCCACTTTGCAGACTGATAAATAATCTCGAAAGGTGTGGATTGGGATTGGATTATAAAATGGTTAAATGGATAAGATCTTGGTTGCAGGATAGAAAACAGAGTTATAGTAAATTAAGAGCATTCACAGGAGGGAAAGATTACCAGTGGAGTACCCCAAGGATCTGTACTTGGACCTGTGCTTTTTAATATCTTTATTGGTAACATTGAAAATGGTATTGAAGGGAAAGTATGCCTTTTTGCAGATGACACAAAGATATGCAGCAGGGTAGACACACCAAGAAGGGTAAAACAAATGATTGATGATCTAGGTAGACTACAGGAATGGTCAAGAGAGTGGCAACTATAGTTTAATGCTAAAAAATCCAAATCAAGCAATGTCATAAAGCAAGGAGAAGTCAGATGCTTGGTTGTATAGGGAGAGGAATCAATAGCAGAAAGAAGTATTAATACCACTGTATAGATCATTGGTACGGCCTCATTGAGAAAACTGTGTTTAGTTCTGGAGGCCGTAGTTCCAGAAGGATATAAATACATTAGAGACTGTACAAAGAAGGGCAACTAAAATAGTGCATGGCCTACAGCACAAAACTTACCCAGAAAGACAAAAACTTATGTATAGTTTGGAGCAGATAAGGAAACAGGAGGACATAATAGAAACTTTCAAATATATCAAGAGTTATAACAAGGTACAGGAGGGAAACATTCTACAAAGGAAGAGAAGTATTAGAATACGAGGACATGCACTGACACTGGGGGAAGAGAAGTATTAGAACACGAGGACATGTACTGACACTGGAGGGAAGAGAAGTATTAGAACACGAGGACATGTACTGACACTGGAGGGAAGAGAAGTATTAGAACATGAGGACATGCACTGACACTGGGGGGAAGAGAAGTATTAGAACACGAGGACATGTACTGACACTGCGGGGAAGAGAAGTATTTGAACATGAGGACATGTACTGACACTGGGGGGGAAGAGAAGTATTAGAACACGAGGACATGTACTGACACTGGGAGGAAGAGAAGTATTAGAACACGAGGACATGTACTGACACTGGGGGGAAGAGAAGTATTAGAACACGAGGACATGTACTGACACTGGGGGGAAGAGAAGTATTAGAACACGAGGACATGTACTGACACTGGGGGGAAGAGAAGTATTAGAACATGAGGACATGTACTGACACTGGGGGGAAGAGAAGTATTAGAACACGAGGACATGTACTGACACTGGAGGGAAGAGAAGTATTAGAACACGAGGACATGTACTGACACTGGGGGGGAAGAGAAGTATTAGAACACGAGGACATGTACTGACACTGGGGGGAAGAGAAGTTTTAGAACATGAGGACATGCACTGACACTGGGGGGAAGAGAAGTATTAGAACACGAGGACATGCACTGACACTGGGGGGAAGTAGATTCAGAGGAAATCTGAGGACAAATTACTTCACAGAAAGAGTAGTGGGTAAGTGGAATAGTCTCCCATCAGAGGTGGTAGAGGCTAATACAGAAGAGCAAATTAAACATGCTTGGGATAGATATAAGAATATCTTTACAAAGAACTAAGGATCAAATAAAGTTTGAGGTTACCATAGGTTAAAAAATGGGCAGACTAGATGGGCCAAGGGGTTCTTATCTGCTGTCAAATTCTATGTATGCAGTAAGGTTAAGGTTTAGAGAGATGTTATTAGTCTAACATCTTTCCTGATGGATTACATGTATTAATATTAATTCTGTTAACTGGGTGAATTACTAAAGCATTATTTCAGTATATGCAATTTAAATTTTTGCCGGAGTCACCATGAAGTACTTCTGAACCTGAAATCTATTATACAATCCATTGGAGATTATTTCATTTTCTTTACTTTGTACTGTTTAATAAATGTTTGATACAACAAATAAAAAAAATAAAATTCCATGATGTGAGTGGTGTGAATATAATTTTAATAATAATTGAAAAACATCCTTATCTTCGTCATCATCTACATTACTATTGATTACAGAAATATTGTTCACGGTTATGGACATTTCTAGATATACCTCACCTATCCCAGACTGTGACAAAGATCATATACTTCACATTTGTTTAGATACTGTCAGACCAATACTTGCAGCTTCTTTGCCTCATTTATTTCTTACCCTTTCAAACGTATCGTTGCACGACACTGCACTACATGAAATAGACACAGCACATATCCTGCGCCAGACCTCACCACAGCTTTTGTGTGGCAACCGGCCACAGTATCCTGGCATAGGACACAGCTATGGGACAGGCTGAGACATTTCCTTCCACTTTTTTGAAAAAATACGTAATTAAACAAAAGTTAAGTATAACAAAACAAAATGTTTTACAAAGGTGATTAAAATACTATAACGTTCCATTTTTTGCTAAAAAGTATTACTCAAGTATTATAAGGACAAACGCACCCCTGCTGTACAATATAAAGATTCCAGAAGTCTCCTTAGAGTTATATGCCTGTATAATAACGTTGTCTGTGGCCTTTTATTGTATATAGACACTGAACTCCTCGATAACTTCTAATATCTTAATGTTTCACAGAGCGGGTGATTTTGTGTGTGTGTTCCACATTCTGCTATCCAACTTCTTCCACAGAACCTACAACACCATACCACAAAGAGATCATAAATCAATATTTATTCATTAAGGATACACATGATGAAGTAATACATATAATTCACACCACAATTTAAACATATTTAAAATTAAAATCTTTTTCCATTCACTCCCACCATTTGCTCCTTGTATGTATTAACCCTTAAAAATCTGTCATAAGTTATATTGGAAAACAAATTATATTTATATTTATCAATACAATTGTTTCTATATTCCATATATACTTTCAATAAAAAACAGTTGAAACAAAAAAAAAAAATATTTAAAATGACACAAAGCGCCATTTAGGAACCAAGCTGATCATCTTTCATTGGTTTGCACTCAAAAAACAGGTCATCATCATTTATTTATATAGTGCCACTGATTCCGTAGCGCTGTACAGAGAACTCTGTACAGAGTCCCTGCCCCATTGGAGCTTACGGTCTAAATTCCCTAACATACACACAGACAGAGACAAAGAGAGACTAGGGTCAATTTTGATAGCAGCCAATTAACCTACTAGTATGATTTTGGAGTGTGGGAGGAAACCGGAGCACCCAGAGGAAACCCACGCAAACACGGGGAGAGCATGCAAACTCCACACAGTTAAGGCCATGGTTGGGAATTGAACTCATGACCCCAGCACTGTGAGGCAGAAGTAAAGGGGGGTTGAATAAAAAAGTAAAAAATTGATTTTATCTAAAGACAATTAAAATCTGGGATTCTAAAATTGCAGTTTATTAGGCTGTCCACTTTGTACAACCCTTTGCAGGCACAATCACATAATCATATACATTCAATTGCAACTAAATGCTATGTTGGGCTTATAAAATACAGTTATCAGCATTTTTTATTTTCTATTGTTGAGAAAGGTTTGGTTCAAAATCTAACACTCTTGAGAAAATCTTCAGTTGCTAACTGATTTACATCAAAACACAAATTCATTCTAATCTAATCAGAGTTATTGTAAACCCTACAATGACCTGCCTTACATGTAGTGTTATAACAACGCAGCCTCACTGCCACATGAATTCCTTAAGAACACAAAGATAGAACATTAATAAACTGAGTTTAACATAACAAAGAAAGTCACAATGTGAAGTATATAAAAAGGGTATCAAAATTACATCCAGAAATATTTATTCCCTTGCTTGCAGTCTGGGCCATTGTCAAAAATAGGATAAGATGCCTATTTTAGGAACCCAATTACTATTGTTGAGACTTTTGAGGAAATATTTGGAGAAGCTTAAATTATCCTCTAACCAGAAACACTTAGTTGAACATGATGTTTGGACGATGTTGTGATTTTTGGACCCACTGAGGAGGTATTGCCCTCTACACTATATAAATGGCATTTGTACCTCTTCATAAGTGACGTGGAAGCTCAGATTGAGTATTTGAGTTGCCATCTCAAAACTATGCTGAATTTTAGATTTTGTTTAAAATACAGATGGGGTTTTTCCATTGTGAGATATAGCCATTTTCAAGACAATCAACATATAACCTAAGATGTGTTATGATTCAGTACCTCTGGAGGATAATGATGTAGTACTGCTACATTTGGCGAAAGTAGCAAATTTATTCCTAGTAAATTCATAATTTTTCCAAAGCTGTGGAAGGAGAGGGCAACTAGAGAAAATATACATGATATCTCCATCTTTGTTGCAATTATGGCGTTATTGTGCTTTTTGTTAACTGTACTGTGCTGTCTCACCCTGTATCGTGTTTCTGTCTGTCCCTGTATGGCGCTGCGGATAGCTAGTGGCGCCCTATAAATAAAAAATAATAATAATAATAATTATGCCAACAAATTTTAGACTGACTTGGCCAAATTTTGTGAAGTCTAGCTGATCAGTGTAGCCAATCCTTTCAACATGCATCAGAGCTAAAGAGTAATTATCACTCTGATAGATGCAATGGCCCCATCCAATACACTTAAAATGTGGAAAATAGTGTCTAGAGTTGTTGTGGGCATACTTTTAGCAATGGGTCTTAGGCTCTTAGGAATCCACATATAGACACCCATAGAGATAAGGTCCCTTTTCAAATCTACCTAAGGCTTCCAATTCAGAGGGCGGAACCAATCTCTTATTTGTGTCAATAAACATGCCCACTGGTATCTAGCAAGATTAGAAAGTGCTAAACCCTCTTCTTCCATCCCAAACAATAAATAAATCATCTATGGATCGGCCTTAGAGAACCAGATTTGCCCAAAATGGACTGGTCATGATGTCACCCAATTCAAACTTGACTATGTATAAATTGGAGTAACTCATATGAATTATGTGCAATTGCATAAAGGTGTGTAAGTTTGGTTTCTGGGCATACACAGTGTGAAGATACATTACAGAAATGGACGTACGTCCGAACTTGGATCAGGCGTAATGTAACGGTTATTAGCCAAGATTACTGTCCAATTGTGTGCACACTGCCTTTGCTATATAGCTGTCTGATTTATCTTTTGCATTTGTTTCTTATACAGTTTACATCTTCTCTATACTGACAGATGGAAAACATAATCGTCTTCTGTTGTCATAAGTGTCATTATCAGGACCAAAATTAAACAACCCTTACAGCGCTCCACAATCACTGCTGCAGATAAATCAAACTAGGGACTACACTAAAGTAAAAAAAAACACAAATTGAAAAGATAGATTGATCTTTCTGCGCTGTGAAACCCCAAAATAACATGACAAAATTATTAAATGAATAAATAAACAAATACTTATATTTGATCGTCTAGATGTATCCGATTCTCTTCACTCTCCAATGGTGGTATACATGTAAAGAGAGAAGGAAAGGCAATAGCGTAATCCTGTATGATATTAATTAGGATAATCCCAATCAAGGTATCCAATTAAATACAATATATAAAAAAATGATACAAATGATAAAATTAATAATAGAAAGATGTAAGTCGTAGTCTCAAGTTGAAAGCTTTCAAAATGAACATTCCATCAGGTGCAGTCTATAATCCTCCTAAGGTGTGGGAAGTCTCCCGCAGGGGGTACTACTTACAACGAATAATCTTTAATATTGGCACTTCAAAACTTTCTATCCCTTAATCATCTCAACCAATGTAGCGAGAGGGAAAGAAGACGGACATCTCCAATATAAAATGTTTCTTTAATAACTATTAAAACATAAATACACCTACCGGAACATAGTTGGTAATCAGCATGTAGTAAATTAAGCTCTGATCCAACGATTTCGGACACTGTGATGGAAAATAAATGAAGTCCAGCGGAGTCCAATTTGCAAATAGCAGTCAGAGTGATGTACAAGCCGCAGAGTTTAACAGTTACAGATGTCCTCCCAGAGATATATATACCGGTACGGTCTTAATAAATGCAGAAATAAGCAGAGCCACCGACGCATTTCGATCCCCTGTCACGGGATCTTTCTCAAGGTGATATAAGTGTCATCATCTATCTAGGTGTAGAAATACAGAGGCAATTTATTGTGTTTTCAACCGATATACTTTTCCAAACACATCGACTGCTACAAAACACAGTGGTGTTCTGTGCACATCACTAGTGTTATAATCCATTTTATTGTAGAGATATCAATTCATTGTGATCTCAACTTGTGTATTTTGTTTAAACGCAGTGTCGCAAAAAATAAAAAATAAACTGTATTTGTCATTATCGCTAATAGCTATATAGTTGTACAACTACAAATATAGATTGTGAAGTCAAACAGTGTATTTGCTAAAATGCCCTGATTGCATTAAACCCTTTTTTTCTGAACTTGTCATTGCACAGAAACATATTCATACATTCATAATGCAAGACAAGGACATATGTCAGAGAAAAAATTATTTAGTGTGTTTACAACAACCTCAAGTCAATGGTAATGAGCACAATCCTTATATTTAGCAAACTGTCACCAAAACATAAAATAGTGTAGAAGTTTTTTGAAAGGGAACAAACTGATTATATAACATATGGACAGAAAATAGTGGAAGCGTACCTGAATTGCCCTATAAAAAAACACTTTAAACTGTTTATGATCCACTGGGAAATGACAGAATAAGTTTTAGCAGTTGCCGGAACTATTAAAAAAAGCTTTTAAAATGTTTTCCTACCAAAGTTCTACTGTTTTGTCCACATTTTTGCGCTGCCGGTGGAATTGGAGCAGAAATGTACAGAAATGTAGTCACTTATCGTCCAAAAACTTGGGGTAACTTGCAGAAATTTTCCCCTTCCATGCAAAATTCACAAGAGGAATAGGTGCTCTATTTCATAGATTTACTGTGCCATGATAGGTGTAATAATACATTGATTTGTAAGAACACTTTTCATTGTATTTGTTTAAGTTTTTTAAAGAACATTTTATTAATATGTTGACTTGAACTCCAAGGTCAGTTAGTAGCTGCCAATGAACAGTGCAGAGTCGTCTTTGGTGAAGCCATGAAATACCAGTGCATCTAGTTTTCTGCATATTTCTGCAAGCGTATGGGTTGCGGGCACAGATGGTAGCGCTGGCATCAGCCAATGGGATGAGTTGGACAGCATTAGATGAGGACTAATCCTAGTTTTGCAGACCACGTAAAATGAGATTTCGTTTTGCAAAGCGAGATTATTAAAGGATAAAAAAGGGTGGGAGTGTACATTTTGTGTGTCTTCCTTCCGTTACAGTCTTTCCACTCCACAAAAGGACTTTTAATTATGAAACTAGGTGAGGCGAATCACAGATCTCCAATCCTGAAGAACTTGCGCTTGGCTAAATTGGATTGGATTCATGAATGTACATCCTAATCAATGCAAATAGAAGTTCTGCAGCTTTACACATCTCTACTTTATGAGCAAAACCTTCAAAACACTGGACATTGACAAAGCTTCCTGTATTTAGATAAATGTGAGTGTTAAACTAAAAAAAGCAGACATGGTTTTAAAATAGAAACATTATTACTTGCATGATAGTTTCCACCAACTATTACACCCAAACCACTTCCTAATGACCGATATATGTACTGCTTACACTTGGCGGGTCTAAGCTGGACATGTTTCTATAACTAGCCCGGTGCCTTTTAACCAACTACAGTCATTTGAGAATTACAGAGACTTCTCACTAGATTGAGAAATGTGTGTTCAATACACGACACACTTTGTAAGACAACACCATTATTTTAAATTAATTGTTTAGACTAGTTCTTTACAAAGTTGGTAAAAGTATTATTAATTATTCATATTATCATATTATTATTATTGTATTTATATATATATATATATATATATATATATATACTACATGGACAAAAGTATTTGGCCAGTTAATTATTGAATTGAGGTGTTTTCAATCAGACCTGTTGCCAGAGATGTATAAAATCAAGCATCTAGCCATGCAGTCTCCATTTGCAAACATTTGTGATACACATGGGTCGTCCTGAAGAGCTCAGTGACTTCAAGCGTGGTACTGTGATAGGATGCCACCTTTGCAATAAGACAGTTTGTGAAATTGCATCCCTGCTGGATATTCCACGGTCAACTGTAAGTGATATTATTAGAAAGTGGAAGCGTTTAGGAACAACAGCAACTCAGTCACAAAGCAGAGGACGAAGTAAAATCACACAGTGGGGTCAACGACTGCTAAGGCACATGGTGCGTAAAAGTCGACAACGCTTTGCTGATTCCATAGCTGAACAGTTCCGAACTTCCACTGACATTAATGTAAGCACAAAAACTGTGCGGCAGGAGCTTAATGGAATGGGTTTCCATGGCTGAGCAGCTGCATGCAATCCTCACATCACCAAGACCAATGCCAAGTGTCGGATGGAGTGGTGTGAAGCACACCGACACTGAACTGTGGAGCAGTGGAAGCGTGATTTGTGGAGTGCCGA
Source organism: Mixophyes fleayi (assembly GCF_038048845.1). NCBI lineage: Eukaryota > Metazoa > Chordata > Amphibia > Anura > Limnodynastidae > Mixophyes > Mixophyes fleayi. The sequence continues at coordinate 516,504 of NW_027445896.1, forward strand.
ATCACACTCTCTGTCTGGTAGTCAGATGGGCGACTCTGGGTTTGGCAGATGCGGAAGAATGTTACCTACCTGACTGCATTTTGCCAACTGTAAAGTTTGGAGGAGGAGGTATAATGGTATGGGGCTGTTTTTCAGGGTTTGGGCTAGGTCCCTTATCTCCAGTGAAGGGCAATCTTAATATCTTCAGCATACCAAGACATTTTGAAAAATGCTATGCTTCCATCTTTATGGAAACAGTTTGTGGGAAGGTTCATTATAAACATGACTGTGCCCCAGTGCACAAAGCATGGATCACAAAGACATGGTTTGATGACTTTGGTTTGGAAGAACTTGACTGGTCCGCACAGAGTCCTGACCTCATCCCCATCGAATACCTTTGACATGAACTGGAACGGAGATTGTGAGCCACGCCTTCTCGTCCAACATCAGTGCCTGACCTCATAAATGCTCTACAGAATGAATGGGCACAAATTCCTACAGAAACACTTCAACATCTTGTGGAAAGCCTTCCAAGAAGAGTGAAATATATATACCTGGTATATATATATATATATATATATATATATATATATATATATATATATCCCAGGTGAAGCGGCACCCAAGGATTTAAGGCAGACTGTAGTTTGTGCTTTCCCAGCATGCATTGCAGGGGATACAATTTAGCCCCTACTATATACCATAAATCTATAAATAGAAACACTATATTGTTGGCTAATAGCCACCATCCTATAGCCCTTAAACTGGGTCTACCCTATTCACAGATATTGCGAGTACATTGAGTCACAAGGTCAATGGGGTATACCCTAATAGAGATGGATTTGATGATTAAAAAATTTCATCAACAAGGATACTCCAAACAGCTGCTAGAAAATATTAAAGCGAGAGTTTTGAAGATTCCAAAACACTAATTAATAAGAAGTTGTCAAAATCGGTTGACAAATTACCGTGGATACAGTGTTACTTACCACAAAAAGCCCAAGCACAGCTAAAATAGTAAAATCTTTGTGGCCAATTATCCTAACGGATCCAGAACTGTCATCGCAACGAGAAGTCCCCATTATGCCCTTTTATAATTGGGGGAGAAACATCCTCAATCAAGCAAAGAATACAAAATTACAACTTCCTGTTATCTTGCACCAGCTCATTTGTAGTGTATATTATCACGTGCCCATGTGGCCTCTACTACGTGGGCAAAACATCTCGACAACTCAAGGAAAGAATGGCTCTTCACAGATCAGCTACAAGGATGGCCATAGAAAAACACAACAGTGAACAACAAGTTGTTAGACATTTGTTGAATGCTAGACGCAATATAGCAATGCTCCGGTATATAATTATTAACCATGTTCCACCATTGCTTAGAGGTGGAGATAGAGATAAAAAATTAATGTAATTGGAATCTACTTGGATTTAGCACTTGAATATAGCGGCTCCACATGGGCTTAAGAATCTCCCTCTAAAGTAATTCCTGTCGAACTGGATTCCCTGTGAAACGTACCAGGCTCTTTAATTTGAGCCTTATTGGTCTCCCAAAGGCATGCACTCTTGAACATTCAATTGAATATACAATGTATTGTTAGTGGTCTTTAGCTGCTTAATTTAGATACGTATTATTGATCACGCAAGTAACAGATAATGTCCCTAACGAAAGTAATGTACTGAAACGTTGGAATGGATTAAAGACTTTTTGATACAACTACAGTCTTAAATTTGCAAGTGCCGCCTCACCAGGAATCTATTTATTGTACTATCCATACAAGTGATGTACCGGGGAAGGCAACAGGGTCATGTACATGTTTATGAACTGTTTTGTCTTTAACAGAGGGACTGGTGCGGACATCCTACCAGTAAAGAGTTACCATATAGAACATGCTTTTATAGTATGGTGGGTGCCTATGACCCTGACCTATAATTATAGTGTCTAATAACCTGATGTGGGCCCCGGGAACAGCGCTTTATAATCCCTAAGATGTCAGTATCAGAAATAAATAAAATATTCAATAAAACAACATATTTAAAGTTATGAGCAAACAAATAAATGCCACCCTAAAAACACAAATAATAATATTTTTCTTTATAAAATTTCACAAAAAGTTTAATTTCGAGACATTTTGATCACAAATTACAGTCCACCTTCTCTCTTTATTGAAAAAAAACCAAAAAGAACCTTAGGAGGGCCCATCATTTCTTATACAGAGAAGGAAAACTGAGAGGATAAGTGTCAGCTCTGATAATGCTGATCACACAGGCAAAGACATTGGGGGTAAAATCAGCAAGTGAATATTCTCATGTCAGCAGCAGTAAATCAAGTGTGATGTCTCAGAATAGTCAGTCATTGCCAAGCAAGCTACTAAATCTTGTCAGTTGTTAAGGGGGTAATGTAAGCATGTACCCATGGACAATCTACAAGGCTTTGTAAAGTAGATTGTCCATGGGTGCATACTAACATTTCCCCCTTAACAGCAGCGATAACAGTGTCGCGGATGTAAGTGACGTCATGAAATCGCATTGGATTCTCCAGTCATCGGGATTGGCTGCAGTCGCATTGCACAGCAGTCTTCATCGATCCTCGTCGGAAATGAGCTTTTCAGTCATCATGTCAGGATGTGGACGGATTACTCAGTGTCATTACACCGTACCCCACCCAGTGGGTTAAGGGATAGATGATATGGTAAACCTGACAGGCATTTATTTAATGTGTATACATAATATTCTAGTGCTGTTTTTATTGCAATAAATGTACTGTTCTACTTTGTACCTGCATTTGCCTGAGTGACTAATAAGAACCTTGGAAGGTACTGAGTAGGCTTCCCTGGCACAGGAAAGCACCCGTGGGTGGCCAAGTGGATAGCATTGGGCCAGATAAACCCGGTATCTTCACATATTACCTCCCCTGCAGATAATAATAGTGTTCCCTCCCCTGCAGAGCATATAAACCAGACTAGGGCAGCATTTGTTACTTTTTATCTAATGTCATTGAGTAGAGAATCTAACTATTTTATACAGAATATTCAGAACATCTAGAGCGGAAGGTGTGATTTTCTAATGCCTAATAATGTAATATGTAAAAATTGCAATTTTTTTATGTTTTTAACATTATTTAATTGTTAAAATGAGAATGAACATTTTTTATTATTTAGTAATAAGCAAACCGCCAGCTAAATTCATTACAAAATTTGTACTATAAGCAGTGAGTCACTATAAAGAAAAGTGTGTATTTTTGATGTTATCATTGCTCTAAAGAGGGAGGGTTTCCAGCCCCTGTAGATTTGGTTGCTTCCGGAAAAGTAGTACTAAACGAAGACTGAAAAGTATTGCACAGTATATGAAGAACACACATACTGGTGAATAGACATGAATCTACTTCACTTACTCCTGTTTTCTGAAGGTAAGAAACTTATTTTTCTTTCAATCAATGCTATATCTGTCTTTTTATAGAGATAAGACAACAAGCTACAAAAAACAGAAAATTTACTACATACATAACAATGGTCAAACTGAATATATGTAACTTTTCATTACTTATTGTTGTTTTAAAATGTTTGGTATTAGTTTTGCTATAGATTTTAACTCATAGCACAGTGTAAAATTATACTGGTAATAAAAGATATATAATACATCATTACTTTAACTGTATAATATATATTTAGGAAAATGTTGTCACTTTATTAATTTATAGTATAATATATAAAAATACTAGTACAGTTAAAAGTAGTTATTCAGTCTTTTCAGCTTTGCTGATGCAGCACTAATTAACAAAAATGGTCATGAGAACATAAATAGTTGACTTTCATAATTAAATGGACTTTCCACTTTAAATATTGAATTTTTACTAAATACCTTCCCTTTTCAATTGTACACCCATCTGCAGTTAACAGTCATTGCCTCTTAAGAGCTGTTTGGATCTCTCAGTATCAGGAGAGATCTAATGCAATGTGTCCAATTGATAGGCTTAGCGTCACTGTCAGCTCCCCTCTGCTATGGAGAGAGCTGAGCGGAACCAACAAAGCATTGTTTGAAGAAGACATCAAGTACAGGGGTGGAAAATGAAAACTGCATGTGTATGTCTTACACTACCTCTCTTTAATTCTTGTACTGATTTACTTTACAGATAAAATTTAAATAAAATCATCATCATCATCACCATTTATTTATATAGCGCAATTGATTCCGCAGCACTGTACAGAGAACTCATTCACGTCAGTCCCTGCCCCATTAGAGCTTACAGTCTAAACTCCCTAATATACACACAGAAAGAGAGAGAGACACTAGGGTCAATTTTTGATAACGGCCAATTAACCTACTACAGATAAAATTTAAATAAAATAAATGCAAATTGGAAGTTTTATAGTGTGGATAGAGATGATCTGGATACAATTTATCCTTATAAAGTCAGACATTTGCTGTCTAATACAAGTCTATTTTTGCATTGAAATAATAACCTTAGTAGATGTGGTTATAGAATATTGGAATACACTTAATCCTTGTAAAGACAGAAAGTTTTTGCCACACAAATGCATACCGCAGTAGGTGTGATTACAGAGTATGCCAATATAGTTTATCTTTAAAGAGCCAGACAGCTGTCAGATTATAATTTCCGGTTGTGTACTTAAATACCACAGCAAGTGCGGTTACAGGATATTGGAATATACCGAGTACGGTTATTCTTATTATATCAGAAAATGTCTTGTTTTAAAAATACCTGTTTTTCACTGAAAAAAACATTGCAGATGGTGTGGTTAAACATTATTATTATCCCTATCTTTCCAATGCATTTTTCACTTGCATTCCAGAGAAACTGTGATTCAAATTATTTTAATACGCTTGATATTATTTGTAGCAGAAAATAGTCTGATGTCTCATTTTCACTCAAATTAATATGCAGCAGAGGTGGTTGAAATTATTTTAATATCATCAATATAGTAAAATTTGATATACGATACATAATAATAAAGTTAAATTGTTAAAACAAAACTGCAAGTTTAAACAAAAAAATAACTGTAAAACAATGCTGACAAAATTCCTCCGTAACTCCCATTTATTTTTAGAGAGAGAAAACCATCAAATTAGATTAAATGGATGTTTAATTTTATTGTGAAGGTTGTAGAAAATAATCTGGCATTAGAGTTTTTATGATCATGATCGATCAGGAGAATGCAAATCAAACGTGCTTTGAGAAAATGATCTCTTCTACTGACTTTGTAAAGGTTTGGTAAAATGTTAATTAAATATTATCTTAAAAGTCACATGACAGAATAATTATAATTAACTGATGATTTATCAAACAATAAAAGGAAAGGCAACGTAATTAGCATTGAAAAACTATACATACAATTGTATAACAAAATAAATTATTGTAACAAATACAATGGTTAAAAACTAATAAAAACAATATAAACATTGCATTCACTATTTAAATAGAAATTGACATCAATAACATCATTAATATCCTTAGAAGAAAATGGTCCTAACTCTAAACAATGAGAGCCCCATATATTTGGGCCATACATATGTGTTTTTAAATTGAGAGCTAACTTACCAAAGAGGTACCCCAGAAGCCTCCAAACAGCAATTCAGCGCCAGTATTCCCCCTCAGCTAGTGACACCAACATGTATGGCCCACCAATACGGGACTCTCACTGTTTAGAGTTAGGACCACCCTATTAGCAAAAGCGCCGTGGAGTGGTGGGTGGCTTCAAGATACATTTGCAAATGTGTGCAACTAAGACTTTTGCATTTTTATCTTTTATTTAGCTTTTCCTGCATTATTCTTTTTTCCATATTATTTATCTGACATTTTTCCTCACTGCAATCAGATTATCATAGTAGAAAAACAAGTTTATAACGTATTAGTGCTACAAACCGTTTACCAGTAATTAAAATATTTATTATGTAATGTTAAACTTTTATTTTGCAGTGATTGTTGCTCAGATGGTTCTGTACCAGCATCAGGACATTGTGTATGCGGATGTTAATAACACCACAGTTATCAGCTGTGTGTCTAATGGACCACTAGAAAATGGAACTATTATCTTCTGGTACCGAAAGAGCAGGAGAACAGGAGAAGCTCCTCTACGTGTTACATCTTGTTTATTTAATAAAATATACACAAATATTCCTGCAAAAATGATAATCACATGGCTAAACTGGAAATATACAATACACAGACTAATGATTCTGGAATGTATTACTGTACTTATCTTTATCGTTGGTCCCTAAAATTTAGCAATGCAACAACTGTAATTGCTACAGGTAAGATATTGGACAACACACTGAAGTTTATGTATTACCTATTCCATAAGAGGTATACCTGATTAGGGAATCCTTCAGTTACATAGCTACAGGCCCCTGGGCCCTGATGCAAATGCTGATCCAGATTAGCTGAGACACAACCGATTGCATAGTGACAGAGACCCCACTGCATAATACCATCCCCACAAAACCACCACAATTTGCAAAAGGAGACACAATGCACAAACTTCTCTCCTTCAACTTTTTTTTTTTTAAAAAAACTTTATTGCACAGATCGCCCATACTTGTGCTGTCTTTTTGTCTCATCCTATACGTGTCTCTATAAACAAAGAGTCACTCTGATTGCAGACACACAGAAGTGCTGTGAGCAGCTCAATGATCAGATAGATTCTTGTAGCATCATCAGGATCTCTGTTCAGAATGGGCCATGGAACCTCCAGTTACATGGAAGTCCCAGGCACAGAGGATATCCCACCGCTGGCACCCTGACAGTGGACTAGGTAGTGAAGAGGGATTCGGTTACAAGTAATGAGCTGTGATGGTGCAGTTGCTGGTAAGCATGCTCAGCACCTACACTACTATACATTGAATAATGGCTGCATTTAGGATTGCTTTCAGAGCCCTGTGTTCGAACCAGCCTTATTACAAAACACCTTCTAGTCAGGTGCAATAACAGTGGAATATGAGTGTGAAGACACAGACACTTTTACAGTTAACTCCCCAGGACATTTTGTGAACATGTATTAAATTGTAACATATCTATGTTTGTATTACATTAACACAAAGTTAAAATAATTTATTTAAAAATGCAAAAGGTACATTGCACAGTTTGTGTAACTGGAATAGAAGGTTTATATCAGCAATTGCATTAAACAGATCAGGTGTGTTGTTTAACATAAATCACTGTGGCAGGCTTTATGAGGAATGTTGGCATTTACCATTCTGCTTGTTTTGTTTTTCAGGCTGCTACTAATGATTTATGATTCTAGTCTATCATGGCAACTAGTCATCTGATGTACTGACCAAAGATGCTGTGGAAGGCTCTTCTGAGCTTTGTCTGCACTGTGATAGTCTCCTTCTAACCCCTTTGCCATGACATGACATGTTGAGACCTCTGTGTCTGTGTGGCAGACTGGCTGTGTTTGGCAGCCAATTTAATTTGCCAACAAGAGAGCTTTTGAAAAAGAGATAATGATTTATAGGAAGACAGTTAAGGAAAATCAGATGCATGCTTAAAAGGTACTTAACCTGCTATTTAAATAAAATAAGCTATGTGGGATTGCTACACAATGCTCAGAAATTGACACTCTATCAGGTTCACAAATAGGAAGTCTATGAGGTTAACTTAAAAGATAACGGTGTAGTGCAAATGTCCCATATATATGAGACATTTGACCTACACCATAATAAATATTTACATCAAAGTAATTTTAACACCATTTTTACATGAGCAATCCCATGTGCATATTAATACTTAGGAAAGTTAACTACATCAAATACGTCAACTAGAAAGTTTTACCTGCAGGGAAATAACAGAACAGAGTATTGTCCCAAATAATCAATGTTTTATAGTGATGTTTCATGTCTATACATAGGTATAAATAATACACTGCTGATTGAATGTATCACTATGATTCTGTAATGTTCAAGAGGAAACTTATGGCCTGTATAAAAATTTCTGGCTATTTTTGATATACTGGGATTTAGACACAACCGTGGATTATGCCCCCCCTTCTCCCCCCTATAGCATATACACTGCCTTTATGACTTCATAAGGTAGGGAACTGAGGGAGAAAGGACTTCAAAACTATTATACCTGGTTAGACTAATGGGATCACTTGATTAGTGAAGTTCTATGCAACTATCTGCTTTCCCAAGCACAGAAATCAATAAATCATGTGAATTTTCTATCTCTACTTTTCATTTTTAAAGAAACTAGCTTGCATAATGTTATATTACTGTGTGCTATTTTGTTATCTTATTTTTCATACATTAAGCATTGGTGCTTTATTTCTATATTAAACATTAAACACTGATTCTTTTAAATTGTATTGTAGTATATAAGTTGTGATGGTATTTTCAGTTCAGGGGAGTAACCTAAGACTAACTCAAAGTGGGATCTTTGAAAATAGATCTTGGTGGTGGCAGTTTTGGATTAATACAGAGTGTGAAGTATAGTTTTCAGGTGTTTGTAATCATTGTTTGACAGACCAGGTAGTGATTAACCCCTTGTCACATACATATCACGCGGGCTCAGTTTAGTGCTGTTTGCGACAAGAATGTTTTCGAAAAAGGATGATATATCAAAGAGGCTGTATGTAGCAATGTTCTCACATGGTCCAGTGCCACGTGTGCCAATGTTGTTAAATCACACCTAATCATATGTACAACAAATTCATCTTTCTTTGGTGTACAACAATATGGATACAGTGCAAAAGTAAGCATTAGGTTATTAAGACTGTATAAACTTAAATAGCATGGCATAGTTTATTCAAAACTGATCCCATCTGATGTTCCCAGACAGTTCCACATCCAGAAGCTCAGTCCATCTTCTGGCTCCTACTCAGCCTCCTCTTCTTCAGACCATTCTCCAGCTGGCTTGTGTGGTACGTGGGGCTCGTCACACAGTCCATGTAACCTGGAACATCTCTGGGACACATCACAAGGGCAGGATGACCTCCATGGAGGAACCAGGTGGGACCTGGACATTCCTGAACCTCATCTCACTTCCCAGAAATACCTGGGGCCATGGGGAACATGTGACCTGTGAAGTCTGGTTTAATTCCTCTCCTGTCCATGTCCACTGGGAAATACCAGAAAGAGGTAACAATGCATCCTGGGAATGGGAAGTATTTTTAAAATGTTTCAGTGTGGTGTAAAAACTTTAATAAAAATAATATAATTTAAACTTTAAGCTCCTTGCATCAGGGAACTCCAATATCCTCTTGTTATTGGGAAAAAATTCCCTTATATGATCTACTTTATATCATTTACTTCCATGTCTGTAACTTGAAATCTTATAGGGCTCTGATGGCGCTATATGATAAGACTATATATATATATATATATATATATATATATATATATATATCTACAGAAGACACAAATAAAACACTGCCATCCAGAGGCAATATTATCACGAACAATGACTTAATACTTACAAAGGATTACTAACTGTTTCCTTTTTACTGACTTCAAGATCCATTACCTTTAAAGGAAATACAATTTTCTTATGACACTTTAAAGTATTAAGGCAACACTAGTGACTTAACATAACTTAATGCAATCATATTAACTACTTAAATAAGTTACTAAAGTAATAATATGATATTTTCTGTCTCTGGAGTGACAATGGAGATATTGGATGATCAGAGATTGGTTTGCAATGTAATATATTTTGATCATTTCATAGGTGAACCCTACCATGAATTTACCTCCAAATGTCAAAGTTTCCTGATACTTGTCCGGACCGGAGTTGTTCTACTGCTGCTGGCTCTGACTGTACATCTAATCTGTACTTACAAGTAAACAGGTAACAAACACATAATTAGTGCACACCGGGCCTAGTTATGGACAGCCAGACATCAGCACACATATGCAGGGCTGTATTTACATATATGAAACCTGCAAACACACAATCTTAATTTAATAGTACTTAATTTATTAGTGTAGCTTCTAGATTAAATGATTGTTTGCATTACTTAACTGATATTTTCATTTGAACTGCGGCAGTAAAGAATATTAACATTTTATTTTTAAATGGTAAATTAGATGTTTGTGTTTTATTGTACTTTATAGAAGACAGTGTAATTTTGGCACTATATAAATCGTTGGTTAGACTTCATCTTGAATATGCAGGTTCTGGGAACCACTCTATTAAAAAGACATTTTGGAACTAGAAAGGGTTCAGAGAAGGGCAACAAAATTGATAAAGGGTATGGAGTCATTAAGTTATGAGGAAAGGTTAGCCAGTTTAGGCATGTTTTCTTTAGAAAGAGGCGTCTAAGAGGAGATATGATTACTATGTACAAATACATTAAGGGTCAATATAGAGAACTTTCATGGGAACTTTTTACCCCAAGGACCATACACAGGACACGCGGTCACCCCCTGAGGTTAGAGGAGAGGAAATTTCACAACCAGCAAAGTAAGGGGTTCTTTACAGTAAGAGCAGTCAAGATATGGAATTCACTGCTAGGGAAGGTTGTGATGGCAGATTCAATAGATATGTTTAAGAAAGGGTTAGACAAAATTTTAGCGGGAAAACTGTATCCAGGGATACGACCGTTAATTAAAATGAAGGATAGTAGTGGACAAAGAGAAAATTAGGACTGAAACATTGGGTCAGGAAGGATTTCTCCCAATTGAAACAGTTTGGAGATTGCTGCATCTGGATCAATTTCAAATATAAGTGCAGGATTGCAGGAGATCCCGAATAAGTTGAACTTGATGGACTGGTGTCTTTTTTTAACCTCATGAACTATGTTACTATGTATGTTTTTGTGCCTCTGTGATCTTTACTTATCCCATATTTGAAATTTTTAAAAATATCCTACAAAAAGTGGTAGTTACATCTTTGTAATCCTGACTCCACTATATGCTAAGCACATCCATATAAATGTGGTACAATTATGACCAGTAGACCTGCAGCTACTCAGAAAGCTATGTATTTTCACTATTGACCCACTTTCCAGAATCAACTGTACATTATGGGCTTCAGTTATAACGATGTCAAAGGTATTTTCTGAATATACAAAGTCTTCAGCAAAGTCGGATTTGTGTGGAAATTGTGCAAAAAATACTGATATTAAATTTTGAATGTAATGTGCTAAAAGTACTAATATAGGCTCATGACATTGTGAAAATATGCCTTAGTAGCCAGATGTCAGAGATACAAACTTACCCCTCAGACACACACAGGACATTTCCGGTTTTAAATGCCAGGACCTGGCTCATGACCCTAATATTAACCCTAACCTAGCCCTAACTCTAACCCTAATTGTATGCCTAACCCTTGGATTAGATTATACTGTGGCGGGTCCTGGCATTGCCGCTTTAAAATCGGAAATGTCTGTGTCGCCTATTGAAGTGACGTCAATTTCAACTGCCGGCATTTTCCGTAGTCGCAATTTATTCAAGCCGTGACAGAAATGTTACCCGTTGTCTGATGGTAAAGTCTGTTTGTCTGACACGTCGCCCTGTTAGTCGTCGGAATTTTGATGTTGCTATAGTTAGTTTCGGCAATATCAGTATCGGAATAGTGACTACCACCGTCAGCAACAAAAGGTTTAAATACCTCTACATTTATGTTTTTATATTTCAGATAATAAAACTCAAGGCTCCAAATGAAAGGATTCTGTGACTGAGGTAAATATATTTATGAGTGCATAAAAACTTGACAAAAATGACAGTAAACAACATATTAAAGTCCAGTTTCCAAGAATATTTGGAAGGATGTTTCTGAATTTGTCTTCTACTTTCTAATACAAAGTGTATGTGTGAGCAGTTTAGTTGCAATTCTCTGCTCAGAGACATATGGTTGGTGTAATGACAACTAATATTCGGAATAGCAATGGTTTTATCACCTTTCCCCCTTGCATAAACATCAATTGTTAATTACAAATGCATAAACACTAGTTAATTAATAATAATCATTGCTGCTTAAAGGTGTTGAGCCACCTCCCAGCATTTAAGACAATCATTGTTTTTTTACAACAAGCAGCCTGGGTGAAACATGAAAACAGTGAGGCTCTTTCAAACATTTCCTACGTGGCTCATTCACTAAGAGTTGGTGCAACTCCATCCAAAACTAAAAATGTATTTTTTATTCCAACATGGTGATAAAATTTAAATTCAAGAAATATGTGATTTGCACTTCCACAATCCTCCAGCTTAAAGGGCTTCTAACATTCTCAAGCAGGAGATCCTCTCTCCTGCTTGAGAAAAGTTTTATCTAACTTTAAGACGTGTTGTCATGACCTCATTCTCATGAGGTCGCAATAGGAAGGTTTTCGTGGGACCTACATAGGGGTTGAATCTTAAGAATACTGGTAGCAAATTGAATATAGTGCAGCCAATCAGGAGAAAGGTTCTCCTGCTTGTACTGTTGGATGCATTACAGAACCCTCTGGATTGGAAGATCAGAGGATAAGTGAGGTTTAATTATTTTATTTATTTCACAAAATCCAACGAGAATGTAGGAGCTCATTATCATCATCATCATTTATTTATATAACACCATTAATTCCGCAGCGCTGTACAGAGAACTCACTCACATCAGTCCCTGCCCCATTGGG